>NW_017729005.1:1438266-1449641 GCF_001723915.1 Gavialis gangeticus | reverse complement strand
CGGGGCGGGGCGGGGCGGGGCGGGGCCGGGGAGGCAGCGTCTGTCGCCCGCCCGCTTTTGTTCCCCTGGTGTCCCGGTCCCGCGTCAGCCCCGGCCGCGCCGCAGCTGCCGAGTGTTTCTCAGAGCCCCTTGCCCGTGTCGCGGCCTCCGCGCAGGCCTGGGCCGCGGGGCACCCCACCGCTGAGGGGAGAGCACCGCACGGGGCGGGGGGGTCCTGTCCCTGCGCCTCGGGGGTGAGGTGGTGCGGAGGAGCAGGGCGCTTGGGCGAGCTTTGGCAGCTGTGCTACACGCGCACACCCCGTGTATCTACACACCCCCTCCCCATGCATCTGCGCCCCATGGCTGTGATAACCTGCCCCCCCACCCCATGGGGCCCTCTCCCTTCTTCCCAGGCCCAGCAGCCTGCGCTCCTTCCCTGCCTGTCACCCTTCCCCACCGAGATATTGTGTCCCCCCCTTCCAGGCAGTGCTGCCTGCAGCTCTTCGGCTGCTACCCTGGCTCCGCACCCGCGGGCATTACCTGGCAGCACTTCTTTTACTCAGCGTGTCTCGTGGTTAGAAAACCAGCCCCAGCGGAGTTTGTAAACCCCCTTCCAGCCCTCCCAGCACCCCATTCAAGCAGACTGCTACTTTCAGACTGTCCGCCCCCGCCAGGCACAGTAGGAGTAAGCAAAGGTTAAGACACCCTCCTGAGCGGAAAGTACCTAGCCTTCATGCACAAGCAAGGAAACTCCCTCCCTCAGGTGCATTCTTTCACTTGCACCCAGCACAATGTTCAAGGACACCCTCTGGCAGGGATCCAGGCAGGGGCAGGGCAGGGAGTCCTGGATTTCCATGAATAATGTGTTTCTTTTCCAGGAAGGAGATGATGAGTGGGATTTTGGAGCGGGGGTGGGGGAAGCCACAGCCCCTCCTGTGAAAGGAGATACTGGGAGGGACATTAAGGTAGTAAGAAGGGACTCCTCTGGGTGTGAGACAGGGAACTGGGAGTGAGAGAGGGTAGGGATGGGAGGGAATATTGAAAGAAAAAAAAATCCTCTGTAGAATTAGTGAATGCAAGAGGAAGCAGTCTCCTAGGTCAGGGGCAGGGAAGTGAGAGTGGATGGAGTGGGTTGAATTATCTTTGCATTTGTGGGTAAGGAGGGGATTTATTCTATCATCTCATTTTAATATTTCTTAAGTTATTTTTCCTTTATTATAACCTGTCCTGAGCCTTTTTTGGAGGCGTGGCTTATAAAGCTAATAAACAAACATCTCATATCTTTGTAAGAAAATTCTGTACAATTTACAAATTATTTCTTTAGGGCACTGTTTTCAAAACACCATACCTTCTTGTAAATTATAGGATTGAAGCAGGACTTGTGCCTCAGTAGGATTAGAAATGGCATTTTCAAGCCATGGACTTGCAACTTGTTGTGTGTCAGGCAAAAATCAATGGAACTATATTCATTGGCCCTCTCTGTCCACTTCTATTTTACTTTACCGTTTAATAAGCCATTTAAGGCAGAGACTTCTTTTCTTTGTCTTTGAACAGCATCTAGTATAGTTGGGCCCTAATCCTCACTGAGACCTATGCTTCTTGTTCAGTCTATAAGGTCTCTTACCTTGCTTTCTCACTGCAGATGTGGTACAGGACATCCTGCTGATGGAAAAACTGGCCCATCAGGTTAGATTTGGAAAAAAAAGGATTCCACTTCTGATCTATGCACAGGACAAAAATAAGTAATTAAAAAAACCTATTAGCCAGTGTGCCAGTGAAAATGAATATTTATGAATATTACTAAATGCTATATTTACATATGTTAATCATTATATTGGTAGTATAGGTGATAATTTATAAGAATTGTATATTTTCTTTATAAAAATATAACAACTTCAACATTGTGTATATATAACTTCTGTGTTAGAGATTTGTTATTAAAGTTGCCCAAATAAGTAAAAAAAAACCATTCCTACCAAACTCAGTTAACACTGACTACCACATCTCAACCTGAAAAAGCCCAAATGGCCATGCAACAAAGACTGACACTGAAAGGAACAAAGTATTTTTCAGTGAAGGAACTCAGATTTTGTGGGATTAATTTCTTTGGCATAACTCAGTTTACATCATATATTTAAATTATATATAATTTAAAACAGTAAAGGTGAAGGACAAAGCTTTTGCAAATGCTGTGTAACTTTGGACTTAAAATTGTGATTCCTCAAAAGGAGGCTCTGACATTAGGGACACCCTAAGCTCATCAAAAAATTATGTCAGGCTGTATTCTGGTGTTCTGATGCAACATCTTTATTTGGAATATTTTAGTTGTTCTGCAAAACTCGTGGAAATCCTGCAATGGCTTCCCGATTACCAAGGCTGTGCATTATCAAAGCACTGTTGAAAATATTTTGTGCAGCTAATGTCTTTCTGGCATTTTCTTGAGGATCATTCAAAAAAAAAAAAAAAGAGGCTTGTGCTACTTTCAAAATAAGAATGAGTCAGAATGTTGTATTAGGAGATAATATTACCCTCAAGCAGAATTATGAAGTATTTCATAGGGTTTTCACTTTTGGCATCCTTACTGGAACACTTGGAAATATCATAGCCAAGGAGTATTAAAGGCCTGCAGCTCCTGTCTACATCAGTGGCTGGAATATAAGAATGAGAGAATCTGCTGGCAGATTCATTTCTCAGCTTATTTTTCAAGCAAATGAAAAATAAGAATTGTTGGCCAACAGTGTAGAAGATGACTAGAAGTTTATACATTTTCTTGTTTTCATTGTAATGAGAAGAAAATAACCCACCCAAATAATAACAACAACAATAAATGCTTACTTTTGTTTTAGTTGTATGTTTTTGTCCAGTTAGGCAGGGACAGTGATGGCCAAATTCTTGCAAGTATGATTGGAAGAGCTGTTTCTGTTGAAACCAGTGATTCATAGTTAGTAGGGTCGGAAGGGACCTGAGCAGATCAAATCTGACCGCCTGCTGTGGCAGGAAAGAGTACTGGGGTCAAACGACCCCGGATACTGGGGATTAATTTAGCTTTTACAGTTGTCTTGGAGTGTAGACGTAATTGAGAAAATTCCACTAATACTGGTGATAGTGAGAATTGAATATTTGCATGCAGGGAATATATCATAGTCAGAGCAACAGGAATTTTCAAATAAGGAAGAAGTCTTTTAGGCAGAACATGCAGCAGTGTTCACAACAGTAAGCAAATGTGCAGATACACCATGAATGAGACACCATGGCTGTTGGAAAGAAAACTGTGGGGCTTTAGCAAAAACTAGAGATGATTCTTGAACTAATTCACTTTTAAGAATTGACTTCAAGACAACATAGAGGGAAAATTTAATGCTTGCATTCAGCAGAGCAGCTAGTGGTAGTTTGGGGTTTTCTTTTCCTTGCTATAGCCCCTTGAAAAAACAGAAAGTTGAGCTGAAGCAATGTCTGCCTCACTTTCTTAGGGTTTTATAGTAACAGTCATAACCACACTCATTTAAAAATCTCAGAGCATTTAGGCCTAGATTTTCAGAAATGACTGCTGGTTGGGGAAGTGCCCAACATATTATTTTAAAGCAGGGGCGGGCAATTATTTTGGGCAGAGCGCCATTTACTGAGTTTTGGCAAGCCATCGAGGGCCACGTGACGGGCAGCCCAGGGCAGATTAATATTAATTTTCTAAATTTTTTAGGGGCCCCCTGGGCCAGATAAAATGGCTTGGCTGGCTGCATCTGGCCCCTAGGCCGCATTATGCCCACCCCTGTTTTAAAGGGTCTTGATTTTCATGCTCCTGTAGCCCAATGGTGCAGGACAGAGCCCTGGAAAAAAACGACTTCTGGGTTCCAATACAGGACTGCCCCAGGACTGATTATGCTTTTTCCATTAGACAGTCTTTGATTCAAACACAGAAATAATCATTGCACAAGGGACTGAAGCCCAGGTTGCCTCTCTCCCATGGAAGTTTCCATATGACAAAACTAAGAAGTCATACACCAGAGCCGGCCTACAATTTTTGGGGGCCCCCTGTAAGGTATAGTTTTGGGGTCCCATGATCCATCAAAAATCAAAATTGCGGTTAATTGAGGTATAAACTCACTGAAATAAAATAGGGCCAGGCTGCGTACACGTGGGCTGCGTTACAGGGGATGCAGGGTGGGGGCAGCACATGCTGAGGATGTCTGGGTTCCCTCCCCAGGGCCAGGACAGGAGAGGAGCCGGGAACTCCTCTCCTACTCAGCCGAGATGGAGCTCCCTGCCTGCATCAAGCCATTTAAACATGATGCAGGCAGCGGGGGGTGAGTGGGGCATGACCCCTTGGCTGTGGGGACCCTGTGGCCACAGATTCTGCAGGATAGGATGGGCCAGCCCTGTCATATACCCTCTCTTTGCCTGCCCCAGTGGCCCAGCTTCAGCAGGACAGGTGGGTGGAGGCCCTACCTAACCTGACTACAGCACTCTCCAGGGAAGTAGGAGAGATGGGATGAGGAGGGCCTAGAATCTATACTTCCTACTTCCTGGATTTGTGCACTAGCCACCAGGCATGTGTGCGCAAGGCAGGAACCACTACCAATAATGCCTGAGTGTGAAAGTAGCCACGGATGTTGTTCTTTGCACTAAATCCAGTACTGCAGGCACCATCAATCATGAACTAGGCATGCTTTGCAGAAGCCAAATGGATCAGATGCTTAGGGAGACTTTAGTGGTCTCCAAGCTCCAATCTACAATAAAGTGGAATTTGGGTAGGATTTGCACAGCTTTTTGTCACTAAAACACTTAATTTCTACCTAGGTTTTATTTATGAGAACTACTTAGATTTGACCCTGTGAGATGCTTGTGTTTGTATTATTATACCACACATGATTTGAGATACAATCAATGTATGGAATATTTTAACATAACTAATATACGTACATATACCTACCTTTTGTTCTCATGTGTTATCTGTTCACATTTTCCTTGTCTTAAGCTGCACTCACCTCTCGCTGTTGCTTTCCCTCCTTCTGTTGCTTTGGTAGCCCAGAGTATTTCATGAACATTATGTGTGCTTATATACATCTGTAGATGTATATAAGATAGATATCAATGCACTTTTTATCCATGCACTTTTTATCATAAGATTTGAACATGATTCATACATATTAAAAACCAACAAAAAACCCCCTCTCACTTTCATTTGTATTATATGTTCATATTTTCATTCCCTTTAGCAAAACCTATTTCCTCCTCCTGTCTGACCTGGTATTGGAAAATGGCCTATGGTATTCACTGATGACTGATGTCAGATACCAAAGGACCAGGAAACTAGAAAAGGTAAATTAATTCCAGCCTTAATCTTTATTGTTGGGCATTTTTCAGATTTATTTTCAAAGACCATTTTCCCCTCCTTTGTCCTCAGCACCATTTCCTTTATTCTACTTCCTTCTTAATTTGTTCCAGGATTTTTTGCTGTCTTTCAGATATCCCCCAAAAACCACTGCCTTATTTTCCTTGCTAAACCTCTAAACCATTTCATCTCACTTCTGTACTGGAATTCCAAGCCTGTTCTACTGTAGTCTGTCCACAGTGATCCTGCAGTCTCTTCTTAATCCCCTTCCCAGTATAGCTATCCTCCTCCTAATGAGAAGTGGTGATATTACATCAAAATGTGGCAATTCTAACAACATTTTGGAAACTTCTTTCCTTTGAAAATTCCCCAGAGAAACTGGAGTCCTATTACTCACTGTAGTAAGGCTTCTTCTGGTAATAAGGCAGGTAGAACACATGTCCTCTGCCATCTACAGCAAAAGTAGACGTTCAACAAATATAATAAAAAGATTTCCTGGTAAGAAATCCTTTAGGAAATCAAGTAGTTATGTTTCAAATAGATAGAAAAGTAAATTTACTTTGAGATTTAGGTCAGGGCTGTCCAATGCTGTACATGCCACATACCTCTCTGGGTCTCATGTGCATAGGTTGCACACAACGCCATGTGGCCCCCTCCATCAAACTGTGCCACACGGCGGACACACCTCTCCTGCATGTACCTGTGCCTCCATACTGCATTGCATACTCCCCCCTTCCCCATCTTCATAATTTCCCCAGGTCTCCCCAAGCTTCCTGACCTCAGCCTCCATCAGCCCCCATGGGTTGTGCCACCCCACCTCCAGGGGAGGGGACAGGTACTGGAAACTGGAGGAGGAAGAGGAAGCTTGGAGAGGAGCTAGGTGGTAGCAGCAGGAGAGTGAAGATGGGTGCTCAGACTGGGTGCTCAGGGGCTAAAGGTTAACCTCTCCAAGATCACATGTGGCCCCAGGGGCTGCCAGCTGAAGAGCCTTGGTGTGGACGCAAACATAATAGTGATTAACAGACTTAAAGTAAGGTAAAAATAAATGGCTGGTTTTAAACAGAAAATCATCCACAGGACTCAGCTAGTACTAATGTTGTAAAATGGACACTTATGACTGATGGTCATAAATGGTTTCTAAAATCCCATGACTAGACCTGTGAAATCTGGTTCATTCAGTTATGGACTGTCAAGCCCAGAACAATCCAGGAATCACATAAAAAATAATAGCAAAAGTCATCAGAAGATCAAGCCTTGTTTGGATTTCAGCTGCTGAAATCCTGTTGAGTTACTGCTGTGAAACTGGATGTGTTAATTGTATAAGGAACACCCTCTCTGGGCTGACACATAAGGCTTCTCCCTCCTCCTGTAAGTGTCATCTCTGAACTCATTTATCCCATACCTATGAGAGATCAGGAAACACTTGGATAGATAAATGAAGGGAGAGGAATGGCAGACAGGTAAGGGATCTTTGGGAAAAAAAATCATTCATTGACATTTGATCATTTGAAATGTGTGCATATTACCTGCACATGTATATATGTGTCTAAATGTTGTATATAAATTACCTCCTCCTACTTTTCTACATGTTGCCTCAATTTTCCCTTTGGCACTGGAATAGTGTTTAGCAGCATGTTTGTGCAGCACTTAACAGAGTCCTTATTCTTAAATACCAATAACTCATTCATTAAGGACAGCTTTTCTTTCCCCCAGTTTCAAGAACAAATAGAGCTGTTTTAAAAAAGCCAAAAGCCAAAAACCAACAAACAAGACAAAAATAACTCCCTCCCACTCTTTGCCCTCCTGCAGCCCCTCCCACCCCAAGAATGTGTGCCATGGTAGAAAGTAGACGGAGCCAAGGTTCTTGCAGTATTTCATTTGTGGAACTTGCTGGTTCAAGATAGGAACTGTACAGGATTTATAAACAGATGAGACATTTATATGAGTGTTATCTGCCATTACACTAGTTGGGATAAGACTTTCTCAGTGAGAAAACATAATAATTATTACACAATTATCCTCTGTTGAGGTTTTCTTCCTTTGGTACAAACCACTGTTGGAGCCAGGACTTTGGGCTAGATGGATCTTAGGTCTATATATTCCTACTATCTTGGCCTGGGTTGCAGCAAAATTTTGGGTATAGTTAATATGCTTACCAATATTTAAAGAGGTAGTGTATGTTGAGGAATGGAGCAATCTTAGACTAAATTTACAGATTGTTTTATTACTGTACACATGGTAAAAGCATATAGCAACTTTGATTCAGGGCCCATTTTCTATCTTCTTATCTCAATGGGAAAGACTTTATATAATTTGATTATATGCAAACTATTAATAAAGCACATTAAAATTCAACAAGTAATTTCTACGTGGGATGATATACTGAAGAACTCTGGGGAACAACATGAAAAAATATTGTAAAATAATTTAATAAAATATGCTACAATTAAATCTCTTCTCTCTATTTGTTTTCCATCATTAAATTAAGATTGGATATCTTTCTGTAGTTCAAAAAGAACTTATAAAGAACAAAACGAACAATAATGAAGAAATTATTGAACGGTGCTCCATGGGCTGTCTTCCTACTATGTTTAAAAATCTATGAATCTTTTAAAGTTCTGCTGCTTTGTAAATAATGTAACTGGTTCTTCTCATCTCAGTGCTGGCTCAGATGTGGTGGTATCTCCAGCAATGCAGAGATTCTCCAGTTTCATTATCACTCTGGTACATAAAGTACTGAAACAAATAAGTACTTGGAAAGTAGAGAAAAGATGTGATAAAACAAGATAGGGTGCCATTTCAGCTGAAGATGGCATGGAGAAACAAAATTATATTGATTGCAGGCATTCAGGGGTGGGGGGGCTATTATGTTGCTGAGCATTCCCTTGTCAGTGTTTACTGTGCCTGCTCTCTCCTACAAAATGGAAGCAAACAGGTTAAACTAGTAGCTATTTCATTCTACTGTGAGGGGCCTAATTTATCTTCATTTACTATGGGATAGGAGCAGAAACAGAACAATTACAGTAGATCTATTGACAAGCATTAAAGGAGCAATACGTCTATTTTTCTCCTTTAACATGGTATGTTGTTTGGTCTGTCTACAGACTATAACTTCTTCCTTAGAAAATAACATGGGCAAAATATCAATTTCATATAGGTGAAGGAATACAGGGCCAGGTTGGGTTCTCATTTACTGTGGTGTAAATCATGAGTAATTTATACTACATGGATTAAATGGGGATTTTTTTTCTCTAGGAGATTCGGGTAAAATCATTTTCTGTTTGCTTTTCCCATGTGCATGGACTACGTGTGAGGATAAAACAGAAGAGTTGCATCATTTTTGCTGTTGGCCATTTAACTAAGGATAGAAGAGGGATTAGCACATCTCAATTACCATTGAACAGAGCTTGAAAATGTGCAGTCATGCATTTAGTACAAAAACTATGAGTTTTCATTTCTACAGTGAAAGTGATGTCATCACTTCACCTCTTCCATGTGTGGGCAAAAACCAATAGTTCTCCATAGACTCTTGGTTTACTTAATATGATATCACCGACATTTGGTCAATTTACTTCCCCATTGAGCACAAGAGATGTCATTCCTGTAGACAGTAAACCAGAAATAAACAATCAGATTTTTAGAGAAACAAAGATTTGGGTTCGTGACTCATGATTAAGCTATGCAACCAATATTTTGCCAGACAGAGCTTGTTAACAGAAACATAGTACTTAATTCTCAATCAACTCTTTTACTTTAGCACACTTTTGTTTTTTCTCCTAGTCTCCTTTATTTCTACTTTCTCTATATACCTGAAGCACAAAAACATGGGTGTTACATAAACAATACAAGACTGCATTAATATGGAGAGAATAATTTATCAATAGCTTGAGATTAGTCCACTGGATCTCATATAGTCATTCTGTGAATACTTCATGGGTCAATCAGCACAAGGACCTTCTTCCTAACATTCTAATTCATTCCTCATTCACGATTCTACAGAAAATGCTCTATGGAGTACAATATGAGACCATCATTTTTAATAAGCTACACACATGTATAATACTCTATTGTGGAAAATTAGGTTTTTATTGAAATAAAACATCATAATACATCATTCCAGCATTTGTGAACAGGCAGGTATTAACTACTTACTATGCATCGAGGAAATGAAAAACATTGAACTTAAGTGACGTGGTGACATTTACAGTGCTGGAATTCTGCACTGTAAATTTCCTGTTGGTTTGTTCAAGAGTGCGTCTGTGGTCCTAACTTTTTTAGAAACATCTGCCCCTTTGGGGCATCTTACATTCTAGAAGACAGTTGAGACACCAGTACCTGCTGCAATTATGCTTGCCTATTGCCCTCCCTCTCTGCATAATTTACAAGGCAGCTGGGCATAATTTGGCCCTAAATTAGCCATCTGTTGCTTAATGGTTTTTCGTTTTCCTTCCTTTACTGAAACTAACTTGTGTTGCTGGGAATCTGTCGTAATTTTTAGATCTGTCATCACAAATCTAAACATGTACAGATGGGAGAATTTACACTTTTTGGAGTGCTACCAGATGCACATAAATTCTCCTTCCCTCCCCTCCCCCCTGCAGATGTTTTTTTCCCTGTAACCTCTTGCAGCTACAGTGATTGTATAGGTTGCTTTGAACAATACTGTACACACAATCTCCATACAAAATATGATTTTAAGCTGATAACATCCCTTTAAAACAACATATGAAACCTTTAGGTGGCAGCCAAGAGCTACTGTTTAAATTCTTAGATTTACTTGGATGTATGGTGTATGGTGTCTAGTTTAACAGTATAGAGAATTCCTAAGTGAAAAATGAATTTACTGTCCATTCAAAGGCACAGTGAAAAACTTAACAGTTTAAAGCAAGAACTGTTAAACACACAGATTTGGATACTTAGGATTGTAGCTGGGAACTCCTTCCTTCACCCAGTCCCTCAGGCCTCCACTCCCTTCTTCAAGTTACTCTTACAGATCCATCTCTTCAGTGAAATATGAAATCTAAGCCCCCTCAATAATATGGCATAAAAATATTGACTGTATTGTAACCTGCTACCTATGGACTAGGTCTTCTACCTGTGGGATAGACTGAAGTTAGTCCTTGGGCATGCATGTAGAGGGGATTTAGGGGCACAGGGGAGGTCTCTCATCCAATACCCCCCTACACCAGGGTTAATTATAATGGCAGTCTTTGTGGGTGAAGACAACAAACCACCTGAAAGAGGACTCTTCTGCACTTATATAATACTGGCCTGCAGAGCAGGTCTAGCCCTCTTTGGGGAAGAAATCTGTGACAGACTCAGAAGAGACTGTGTCTCTTGACGTGGCCAGGAGAAGCCCTGATCACTTGAAGGCGGACTACCACGCTCTGGGGGGTGTGCTGAGGGAGATAGATGCACAGGTGGTATTCTCTTCTGTCCTACCAGTGAGCGGACATGGAAGACGACATGAGACCTGCATCACAGAGACCAACTTGAGGCTTCGGGAATGGTGTCTTGAAGCAGGCTTCGGGTTCCTAGACAACGACCCGCACATCACGACGAGAGACATGCTGGGGTGGGATGGACTTCACCTTTCTCCCAAAGGTAAGCATGTGTTCTCTTCTAGGTTGGCGGATCTTCTCCAATGGGCTTTAAACTAGGCTCACTGGGGGAAGGGGAAGATGAGGGTGGAGGAAGCCTTGGACTACTAAACCAAGCGGCACCCACAAGTACAGCCCAGCCTAGACCGACGAGCAGAACAAATACCCAGGTAAGCAACAGGGCCTAGGGCAATGCTGAGATTAGGGGGCCAGTGCACACATCTTCAGGAGGCCTCAAATGCCTCTACACAAATGCTCGTAAGATGGGAAACAAGCAGGAGGAACTTACCCTCCTGCTAGCTGAAACCAACCCAATCATATTGGGGCTCACAGAAACGTGGTGGGACCCAATGCACAACTAGGCGGTGAATATCAAGGGCTACAGGCTGTACAGGAGGGACAGGACAGGGACGAAAGCCGGGGGCTCTACATCAAGGAGAAATACACATCCTCATCAAGTAGCACAG
>NW_017729005.1:1430277-1437632 GCF_001723915.1 Gavialis gangeticus | reverse complement strand
TCCCTTCTTGTCAGTGCAGAGGCAGAAAAGGATCTTGGAATCACTATTGATGCCAAGATGAACATGGGCCGGCAGTGTGGGGATGCAGTCAGGAAGGCCAACCATACCTTGTCATGCATCCACAGATGCATCTCAAGCAGGTCCAAGGAGGTGATCCTCCCCCTCTATGTGGCACTGGTCAGGCCACAGCTGGACTACTGTGTCCAGTTCTGGATGCCGCACTTCAAGAGGGATGTGGACAACATGGAGAGTGTCCAGAGGAAGGCCACTCGCATGATCCGGGGGCAGCAGGGCAGGCCCTACGAGAAGAGGCTACAGGACCTGAACCTGTTCAGCCTCCACAAGAGAAGGCTGAGGAGGGATCTAGTGGCCTGTTATAAATTAGTCAGAGGGGACCAGCAGGCATTGGGGGAGTCTCTGTTCTCCCAAGCACTACCAGGAGTAACTAGAAATAATGGTCAGAAGGTGGCAGAGGGTAGATTCAGACTAGACATCAGGAGGCTTCACTGTCAGGGCGGCTAGGATCTGGAACCAACTTGCAAGTGAAGTGGTGCTGGCTCCTACCCTGGGGGTCTTTAAGAGGAGGCTAGATGAACACCTTGCTGGGGTCGTTTGACCCCAGTACTTTTTCCTGCCATGGGGGTCAGACTTGATTTAGTTCAGGTCCCTTCCGACCCTTCCGACCCTACCAACTATGAAACTATGAAGTGCTCCCTTGCTGCTCCCCAAGGCATGGTGTAGTTCTGCCAGTACTATGTTTTGAACAGTATCTCTCTCTGAGTAGTGTTTCATTTGTCTTACTAGAGCCCTGCTCCTGCAGACCTATGCACATATTCATTTAATCATATGAGTAATACCAGTGTACTCAGGGGGGAGTATTAAGTTCTTAAGATTATCCGCACATTAAGTCTTTCCAGGATCAAGTCCTTAGGGTATAAATGACTAGTAAATAAGACCTTTGTTTCCAGCTTGTTTTGTGCACTGCCTTGTCCACCATCAGTGATAATGATGTGCATGAACCAAACAAAACAGGTTTAAAAAACAAAGGAGGCATCAAGAATATACATACCTGAAACAGGGCTGTAGAAATGCACATTGTATTTTGTTAGAACAATGAAATGGATTAAATAGAGTTTTACTATAGAACATGTTTATGGTATGTCATGGAGACATCTAAAGATGTCAAAATGTTTGGCATTCAAGTTGTGATTCTCCTAAAAAAACTTGGGAACCTCAGAGGAAGAACTAATTATCCAGTTGGCTGTAGATAAAATCTATACTTATTTCTATAGCACTAATGAAGAGGGTTATGCCATGCCATTTGAGAACCTAACTTTGTCTGACCACCTATCCCTTAAACTTTGATTATGTCTGTGGTAGGCAAATGGCAGCTGGAGAAAGAGGAAATATGAACTACTTTCAGAGTTGCATATATTTATTTTACAGTTCTAAATCATCTTTACTTAATAACTGTATGCAGTTCTGAATAATTTATTTTTACCCAACAGCAGAATGCCATCTTCTCTGCAGCTAAATACAGTGAACTTTTTAATGTCACCTCAAGCAATAGAGTGCATTATTTGCTGCAATGGTACTACTAACCTTGCATAAAAAGGGCTCAATTAACAGCAATATAAGTCATTCTGTAAGCCAATCACAGAGCAAGTGGATGGACCAAACAACACAAAGCTTGCACTGATTTAGTATTCAACTGTGCAAAATAAAATCAATTTATACCATAATTTTAACCCTGGAGAACAATTTCCATTTAATTAGTTTTAACTGCTAATGGCTCAGCTGACTTTACAGGCATTTGTTATTACCAAGAAGCCCTGCCTTTCCTTGCACCCTCCACTTAATTGCTTTACTTCTTTCACCCAAGATATTAAGTTGCATTGCATACACACTGAGTGCAAAATGACTGCAAGCTTTACATTTATAACTACTAATACTCAGTTTCAGACCCATTTTCCCAACATTTAAATCACTACTTTGGCGTGGAGACTTTTTTTTTTTTTATTAATAGCTATATTTGGCTGAATTTGTCCCAGGAATTGAAGCATACCTTCTCTAATCAGAATGAGAGAGGAAATTCTTTAAATAAACAAAATATTGTTACCCACTGTGCAAGATACTGAAGGCACTACAAAAGGTTTCCTTTCCTTTGGTAGAAGTACCAAAAGATATATCAGTGATTAGAAGTGGTTGAGATTAGAGTCATTCACCCAAAGGCAAGTTCCCTCATGTGAATTTTCATTAATACTGGCACTTTATTTTTGTTTACAGAACAAAACAACAGGGAATGGGTTTTTAGAAGCACAAAAATGCTTGCTTTTAGTTAAATCATATGTCCTTGAGCAAACATTTTATATTAGATTTTTAAACGAATGTCATTCAAGCATGCAATGACTCAAGGGGGTAACATTTCTTTTGAGCATATGCCTCATAATACAGTGGTATTTTCAATATCTGTGATCAGTGTATCATTTATGTTCCATCTTGTACTGAGCTAAAATAAATTTTTTTGCGACACTCTTAACTTCAGAGGGAATTGCCTGCTTTTTGTTATGTGTGGTTTAAAATGTTAGTGTGCAAAACATTAGAAAATATCTCAGAAGTCACAGTACAATATATAGTGTTTCTGTCAGATCCTAAGATCCTGCCTTGTATAATGGGAGATAACAGGGTGTATTTTGACTGTGGTACAGCTGAAATTAGGTCATCAGCTCCCATAAAAAGAGGCAATTATTGGTAATTGCCCTGTAGTGAAAATGTATTTTAAAGTGGCTAAATTTCAGTTTCTAAACAACTACCACTACGACTGCAACGTTTTAAATGGCTAATATTCTCAAGTCACATAATACTGGTAGCATATCACGCACTAGCATTACATTAAAAGAAATAATAAAAACAGAGGCACTGTGATCTCAAAATAAACACATGACAGAAAGGACACAGACACAGACAAAATGATTTTATAAAACATAGTACATTATATAAAGCTTATTTAAAAAAATATATTACCACTAAGTCGTTCAACAGCTGTTGGTACGGGCCTGATCTGTGGTCAGCTGTAGTCATTGCTTTTTTTCCTTTTCTTATTTGTATACATTTTTAATGTAATACAATCATAAAAAAATATATATATCAACTATATATGAAGAACAAACTATGTACTTGTCTGTTACAATAAGTAATAAATGGGAAAAATATGAAGAGGAGGGAAGAGGGAGGGTTAGAAGAAGAATGTTGTTGTTATCAGACTAATTTTTTAATTATGAAAATAATCTAAGAATTCTTTCCAAATTACAGTAAACTCTTCATAGCGATTAAGTCTGACAAACATAATTTTCTCTTTGGAGATTGCCTACTCTTCCAGTGCAAGTAATATAATCCTGTGTACCACTATTAAGGCTTACTGTAGGAGAGCAGTCTAGGAAAGATTCATTTAAATTCCTTCCCAAAAGTATCAGTGTTGTGTTCAAAATCATGTTAACTCCAGTTATAATTTCTTTCCAGAAAGAATTGGTAATCAGGCATGACCAACACATCTGATTTCCTCTGGGATTCTGTCATTTCTACACCAAAGTGTTTGTTCCACTTCAGTCAGAAATATTCTGTATCGGACCTGTTATGCAACATTATATATTCATAGAGTGAGAGCACAGGTTGGACTAGAGAAGCAGATTTCAAGGCAAACAATAATATTTTGGGAAAATGTCTACACTTAAAGACTCAGGTCCAGACTGATTTTCTAATGCTTGATGCAACCTCATAGATTGCCATTGAATTGTTTATAGAAGGTCAGATTCATCACATAACTCAGAAAAGGATTTCATATAATTTCCTACTAAACGCAGTCCTACATACACAATTCATTCATTTTCTCCACATCAGGTTCAAAGAGAGATTGACCCAAATAGGGGATTGGCCCATCTGATATAAAGGTTGACATTTCAGTAAATCTGCCAAAATTTTCTAAGCTTGTTGTGATACAAAAGTTGTAGGAACTGGAGAGTTTAAAGGTGATAATAAGCAAGCTTATACTGGTTGAAAATGGAAGAGGAAACATAATTGCCGGTTCAATTTCTACCCACACAGGAGAGTTATCAGTTACTGGTATATCAGTTATTCAGTACAAAGCCTGACTTACTAAGAAGGCACTGGGATGTTGTGAAAGATTTGGAGAATCAAAATCACCCATTTCAATTGGTAGTTGCATCATTTTTGATGAACCTGTTGAACATTCGGTTGATTGGGGAATTACAACTTGTAGGTTATGTAATAGATAAATTAGGCGAGACAAGACATTCTTTTAGAAAATATTAACACACCCCACAAAGGTATTGCTAAACTGCTCAATTGGTTCAGATCCTGTCATATAATATTAAGAATCTTCTGAATATTTTGGCAGGCAATAATATTAATATTATTGGGTATTCTAATAGACAAATAAGGTATGTGTTTCAATTGCCATTGTAATTGCCATATATACTTTGTGGTGTGCATATTTAGTTCAAGGCAGTGTTGAGGTAATATTGAGGTGTTGTGATGGTTCAGGAGATATGTGAGAGACAAGATTTCTTGTGGGTGATATCTTTTATTGGACCCACTGTATAGTTGGTATAGCTATATGCAAGGTTTCAGGTATCACAGTACCCTTCCTCAGGCCTGAGGCCTATGATGCCTGAGAGCTGCCTATGTCTTTACCAACCATACAGTTGAATTCTTGTATTGCACATTATTTAGACCAAGTAACTCAGATTTATTCCAATTAATTTTATGCCCAGATAGATGGCTAAAATTGTTGATCAAGGAAAAGAGGGCAGGAACTGATCTCTCAGGCTGTGACAGTATTAGTGCATCATCTGCATGCAACAGGACCTTGTGTTAACTATATTCTACCTTAAAGCCTTTTATATCACCCTTATTTCTTATGGCTGTAGGCAGTGATTCCAGTGCTAAATCAACTGATTGTCATCAGCAATCCTTTAATTCCAGGATGGTCTCTACCACAGCTCATTGATGGGTTCTGAGGTAACTTAAGAGTCCAATTCTTGAGCCATAGATCCATCCACATTAATTGCAGGTCTTTCTTCAGGGGAGAGTAGGCTGTAGGGTGGGATTCTTCTCCTTTTCCTTCTTCAGGTCTCTCCTTTCTGCTTTGAGGGCAAGATACTTTATCTCAAAATGGACTGCCACTTCATTGAGGAGCCAGGTCCTCCCATCACTGATGTCAGCATCCATTTTCTTGAGGTATTCTGTAGCATTTAATCTGACCACAGCAAAATCTCAGGCCACAACTAAGCTGGGAGCAGAGCACTTATTTTGTGCTCAAGTGCTAAATCAAATAGGAAGGCTGATAGTGGGCAACCTTGTTGGATCCCCCTTTGCAATGGAAATGGATCAGATAACATATTATTGGTTACAGTTCTTAAAGTGGGTTTCTATAAAGCAATTGTATTCCCCTTATAAATTCTTTATCAAAGCCAATCTTTTGTAATATACAAAAAGGTACCTCCAAAAACACAATGAAGTGCCAGAACAGTCAGAGAGAATTTGGAATTTTGTACTGTTGCTACTATATCAAGAACCTGACGTACGTTATCTGAACCTGCGTTGGGTTTTCTTTTGGATAGATCCTACTTGATTCTTATGAATTAACTTCTGAAGTACCAGTATCAATCTATGTGATAAAGTTTTACCTAGGATTTTGGTGTCTACATTCATTAAAGAAACTAGTCTATACTTAGAACACTTCATAGAATTCTTATCTGTCTTAGAAATGACAGAAATAATAGCTTCATGTAAAGTGGCTGGAAATGTACCTTGGTTTTTACTATAATTCTATACATTCAATAATCAAGGTAACAAACTATCTATCCATTTTTTATAAAACTTCACAGGAAATACATTCCTGCCCAGGGATTTATTGTTGTTCATGTCCTGTAAAGGCAAAATTATTTAATGTAATGATAAAGAAGCCTCTAAAGTTTTGGGTCTGAGGCTCATGATTAAGCTATACAACCAATATTTTGCCAGACAGAGCTGGTTAACAGAAACATAGTACTTAATTCTCAATCAACTCTTTTACTTTAGCACACTTCTGTTTTTTGTCGTAGTCTCCTTTATTTCTGCTTTCTCTATATACCTGAAGCACCAAAACATAGGTGTTACATAAACAATACAAGACTGCATTAATATGGAGAGTATAATTTATCACAATAGCTTGAGATTAGTCCACTGGATCTCATATAGTCATTCTGTGAATACTTCTTGGGTCAGTCAGCACGAGGACCTTCTTCCTAACATTCTAATTCATTCCTCATTCACAATTCTACAGAAAGTGCTCTATGGAGTACAATATGAGACTATCATTTTTAATAGCTACACACATGGATAATGCTCTATTGTGGAAAATTAGGTTTTTATTGAAATAAAACATCATAATACATCATTCCAGCATTTGTGAACAGGCAGGTATTAACTACTTACTATGCATCGAGAAAATGAAAAACATTGAACTTAAGTGACGTGGTGACATTTACAGTGCTGGAATTCTGCACTGAAAAATTCCTGTTGGTTTGTTCAAGAGTGGGTCTGTGGTCCTAACTTTTTTAGAAACATCTGCCCCTTTGGGGCATCTCACATTCTAGAAGACAGTTGAGACACCAGTACCTGCTGCAGTTATGCCTGCCTATTGCCCTCCCTCTCTGCGTAATTCACAAGGCAGCTGAGCACCTAAAATTTTCTTCTCCATCTCTGAAATTTGTTGTATATGTAAAAAGTTCAGGAAAATAACTATTTCCTCACTAGTAACATTCAGATTCTCAGTGTACAAATTAGAATAGAATTAATTAAACTGTTGGTTGATTTGGCTCTGCATCATATGCATATTAATTGTAGTCCATGGGCTTTGGATCATAGATATTGCTATCTAGATCATTTACCATATAATTTATGTATGTAATTGTGACATCTGTAGGCTTGCGAGTATTGCCCTTTGCTTGTCTGCCTACAGGTGGCAACAGGGTAGACCTTGGCTCTGGATCACCAGGTCTGCCAGGAAGTGGATCTTACGTTTTCTCTCCTGACATGACTTTGATGACCTATATATTCCTGGGAGACATTGCCGACAGTGTTTCTGCCTGGTCTTAATCCCTGTGTCTTCTGTGGGGCTCCAAAACCTCCCCTTTACCCCAGGCTAGCCTCTTCAGATGGTGTTTACGATATTCTTCTGCAGCCAGGTTGTAGTGCTGCCTGTTGTAACCTTATTTGCCCCAACCCAGGGTGTCCTAGTGCCTCTTTTGGGTATACCCTTCCAGGAGCCAGTCTTGGCCTGTGCTCAAAAAAAT
>NW_017729005.1:1386598-1420135 GCF_001723915.1 Gavialis gangeticus | reverse complement strand
TTTTCTCGTGATCAGGTGCTCAACTTCCAAATCACCATAATTCAGGCAAAGCAATCCCTTAGTCCATTCTTTGCTGTGTGTTAGCCTGCCCTGCACCCCTATAAACGTTCACAGTCTCTTGGGGGGTTCCCCCTGTGTAGGAAGGCTCTACATGTGGCTGTAGTTTTTTTCCTTCAGGCCCTCCTCCGGATCCTGTTGGAAAACTCCAATCCAGAGATTCTCTCAGGCCTTGTGGACTCTCTCTCTCTCCAGATCCTCAGCTGTAGATCCACTCCAGAGATTACCACTAGCCACTTGTTTGCAGGCCTCTGCCTGCCTTAGGGTCATTCCCTAACCGTTCCTCAGGCATGTTCTGCAGTTTCTGCCTGCCCAGACGCTCAGCCACTCCTCTCTCCCTGTGGCCTACAGGGAACTGACCCCTCTCTGCCCCTCTCTGGGGCTGGAAATACCTTTGAGTGGCCTCCCTCCGCCAATCTTGAGCGAGATGCTGCTCCGGAAATTGGGTGGGTACTTTCCTTCCTTTCTGGGTTGCAGCTGCAGCCCTGCCAGCCTCCATGCTGTAAGTTCTGTCTCACTCCTTCACAGTAATATAGGGATATTCATAGATATACAGGCCTTACCGATCTTCTACTACAGACAACTGCTACCAAGAAGGGCTGCTCCTTTTATGAGAACAGGTTATGCATAAAGAATGAATGGCTTGAGATGAGCCAGCGACAGTGGCAAATTAATAGGTTAGGGACAATTTAGAAAAGCTGGATATGTACAAGTACATAGGGTGAGATTTGATGCACCCAAAGGTGCTGAGGGGGTCATTTGATGTGACTGCATAACTATTGGCCATTATCTTTGAAAACTTCTGGTGATTGGGAGAGGTCCCGGACAATTAGAAAAGGGAAAATATAGTGCCCATTCTTAAGAAAGGGAAGAGGAACTACAGACTAGTCAGGCTCACCTCAGTCCCTGAAAAAATCATGATGGAGTCAATTTTTAAGCACTTAGAGATGGAAATGATTAGAAACAGTCAGCATGGATCCACCAAAGGCAAGTCAATTCTAACCAACCTGATCGCCTTCTATGATGAGATGATGGCTCTGTGGATGTGGGGAGAACAGTAGATATAATATATCTTGACTTTAGCAAGGCTTTTCATATGTCTGCCACAACATTCCAACAAGCAAGCTAAGGAAGTAAGGGTTGGATGAATGGACTCTAAGGTGGACAGAACAGGCTATTCAGAGAGGCTGTGGAATCTCCATCCTTGGAGGTTTTTAAGACCCAGCTACACAAAGCTTTGGCTTTGATGATATAGTTGAAGATGTGTAGCAAGCTACATGTTTCAAGGGCCGCAGCCCGGCTGCAGGCTATGATTGCAGGCCTGCCTAGGAGGACTGGGCCAGCTGATGAGGATAATTGGCTGGTCTAGAGGAAATTAAAAGCTCCCAGGGAAGGGAGCTGAGGGGGAGAGAGGAAAGGCTCTGAGGTAAGAGGTAGCAACACTGAGACTGGGCACTCTCTCAGGGTCTGGGAAAAGACCACAGGTTTTGATTTAACTCTTTATTGTTTTGTACTTGGTGTTTGATATCTTATGATTTATATTATGTCCCATGGGGCAGGTTTGCCCCAGGGACATAAAGGCTTTGCTGTACAACCTGCTATAGGCTGGGCCTGCTTTAAGCAAGGGATTGGACTAGATCAGGGGTTCCCAACCCCCAGGCTGCAAGCCGGTGCTGGGCTGTGAAGGGCTGGCTGCCAGTCCACAGGAGGGCTGGCTGTTGGACTGGAAGTGACCACGGACTGGCAACTTGTGGACTGAAGGTGACTAGCATACTGTGGACCAGCAGCCAACCTTTTTTTATACTGAGTACTGCTGGTCACTGCTGGTCTGCAGTTTGCCTGTCTGTAGTCGCTTCCAGTTCACAGCTTGCTGGTCCTCAACATAAAAAGGTTGGGAACCCCTAGACTAGATGACCTCCTGAGGTCCCTTCTGACCCTAACTTTCTATGATTCTATGAGGCTGAATCCATGCAAGACACGTGATGCTGATTGGCAGAGGAAAACATTTTGAAGAAATTACAGCCCTGGTGCTGTTTCTCTTTCTTGAAGATGCAAACTTACATTTAGTAATTCAGTCCATAGGATAGAATTTCTTCTAGATTCTTTGCTGGTGCTCAGGTCATCTAGAAAACATTTATGACTATTTATAAATTACTCTGATTGGTTAGGAGATTGTTTTGCACCCTGACCTGACCTAACTTATTCATACCTTTTGTCAAAAATCTGATCAAAATATTCTTGGCCAAAAAAGAAATTCTACTGAAAACAATTTTTCTTCACTTGATTTTCATGAAATTTCATTGGCAAGGTTTCTCAAGTTCAGGAAAGAAAATCTAGCATCTGACTGTGACTCTATATTTTAGTAATTATGGGATTAATTTGGAAATAGAAGACACAGACTACTTGCTCTTCCACATGGTTTAGGTTGCTTATCATAGAAAAGTAGGGCTGGAAGTTCCTCTGAAAGTCATCTAGTTAACTTCCTGCTCAAGGCAGCATCATGTAATGGACTGGGTCATAGGCTGTCTGGCCTAGTTGTTAGGTCACTGAGGAAAGAGAGGAGCCAGAAGCATAGTTTAAAACGCTGGCTGAATCAGGGTTTAGGATCTAAGTTACCAGATACAAGCAGAAAGTCACAGCCCAAAACACAGGCTAGATCAATGATCGTGAGGTTGAGGACAAGTTGCCAGATCCAGTGGGAAATTCAGGGACTAAAACACAGGCAGAGTCAGCATCCAGGAATTGGATGCCAAATTACTGGATTCAAAGTAAAATGCATAAACCAGAGTCCAAGAACAAAACAAAGCAGAGTTAGGAACTAGGAAAGCCAGAGACTACAGGAACAGAGAGGATTACTAAAGCAGACCTTAATCAGAACTGTTGGTTGGCCTGGAGCCTTTCCTGGCCCCATGTGACAACCAGCAAAGCCCAGAAGAATAGGAAAAACTAAACACCCTCCATTCTCCTATGTAACCTGGGTAACTCCACATATCACACCCTCTAAGTGGTGAGCCAGAACCCCCTTTTCTGTATCCCTTTCATAAATTTATCCCAGCTGCTTTAACCCTCATCCGTTCTCATGAAACCGTAACTGTTGTTGTTCTCATGGGGTAACTTGTTACCCCACTCGCATGAACAAAATGGAACCAGTGACAACAGTATAAATGTACCAAAAAGTATATAGTAAGCAATCAGATTGTTTGAAAGAATATTTATGATTATTTGAAACCAAAATATTATTTAACTAGAACTATGAACAACATTTAAACTTTTTTTAGAGTTTCAAAACATGAATGAACAATTTGCTAAGTCTGCAGTTCACACTTTTTTCAAACTAACAATTACTTCCAAAAATATTTCCTAACTGTTTTAACTAAATATTGCAGTCCTCATAAAACACCAGTGATGTACTGTGGTGCACACAAGCAAATCGCTTACAATCTTGGCAGTGTTTTGGGGTTTTGTGGTCATCTGTCTTTGGACAAAAAGCACAACGTCCACTCATGCTTGCAGAAGGTTCTACTGGGGTGCATTGTAACAATTTGTAATTTAGGGCAGTCATACCAGCCTTGATGGACTTAGATTACATGTATCCATCATTCTTTGTTTTATTTGCCTGTCGATCAACTGTTCTCCTAGCTCCTGCAAAAAAAAGTGTTGTCTTCTTAAATGTGATCTTTGCTTCCAATTTGCATTGTGGCCTACACAAATGATGAGGCTAGCAATGGCAGCCACATCCAGCATATTGAAAAATATAGTGTAATTGGCCATCTGTTGATTTTCCATCTACAGGTGGTCATACGGACTAAGCGGTCAAAGTTATCTACCCCACCCTTGTTTTTACTGTAGTCATGGATGATGTCTGGCTTTCTTTGCTCTCCACCCACTGACAGGTCATGGTGCATGCTTGACAGCAACAGCACAACTTTGGACTTCTTTGGAACATAGGAAACTAGGGTGAGTTCCCCATCAAAAGCAAAAAGGGATGAAAAAGTTTTCCTTTTTGGATTTGCTTGCATTTTGTTTGGGATTTCAGCCTTCTTTTTCTGAATCGTACCCACATAGGTCAGGTCCTGCTGTAGCAGTCTTTCTGCCAGGTCAGTACTTGTGAAGAAATTGTCATCCACAATATTCCTTCCCACCTTGTACCAAGGATAAACCAGTTTTTCAATGACCTGGGTACCAAAATTACCTTGACATGGAGCTTCTGGTTGCTTGCCCAGGTAGAAGTCTCCAGACAGGGGTGCATCACAGCACCACCAAATTTTCAAGCAATATTTGGCAGGCTTGCTGGGCATATACTGTCTGAAGGGACAGTGACCCCTGAACACTGCTCATCAACCATCAGGTGTATTCCTGGAATATACCCATTTCCTGAGCTGCTCCACAAATTGTGTCCAAATATTTCTGAAGGCAGCAAGGTTGTCCACAGCTCTCATTCACAATGTATCAGTTTGTTGTCAAATCTCAGGTAGTTGGTGATTTGACAGAATCATTTTAAACTCATGGTGGCACGGAGGCAAGGGCGCCCAGTGCATTGCTCCCACAACTCCTCCAGTGCCTTGGGACTGCTGTGGTATAGACCACTCAGCAGTAAGAGGCCAATGTAGGCTTTCAGTCTGTTTCTTCCAGCTTTTTCCACTCCTTTCTATTTTCAGGATGGCTATCATTGCACTCCCTGAATCTTCTTTCTGCCTCTCTGTTTGTTTCTTTTATGATAACAGTCAGGATATCTTGTGAGAGAAACTGATGGAACATTTCCACCCCTGTGTCTTTATTACTTTCTCTTGTTGGCCCTGCACTTCCATGGACTATGGAAGTGTTCTCCAATGATGTATTAGCTGTGGACTTTTTCCCCACGCTGCAATTCCTTCCTCTAAAGGTGTCATCATCTGCAATGTTTTCTGGGGGTGGTGGCCGTAGTTCTGCTCCACATCCTGCTGTAGCTTTCCTTGGTCTTCCACAGCAACCCTGGGCTGGTCCTCTTCCCTTTCCCACTGGAAGTGTTGGTATCACTTCTGCTTGTGGCACCAGCTCCTTCTCATCCGAGCTGGATGAAACTTTCATAGACTCATGGTATTTTTGCTCTGAACAGTCTCTCATGTCTGGAAAAAATTCAGCATCCTTACTGCCTTGGGATAAGATTTCATCAGTGGACGTGTCGCTGTCATCTCTGGTTACCTGTGCAAGACAGACTTCAGCACTGAATATGCGCTGCCTTCTCATCCTGGACTGCAGAAAAAAAATAAAAAATTGATTACTGCTGAATGCATATAAATAACAATCAAAGACAAGCCTGTCCATCTATGCTGTCACAGAAGCAATTCCATCCTGCCTATGGCAGCGCAGGTAGCACCCTCTCCTCCTGGGCACAAAAGCCAGAGACCAGCATCCACCCTTTGCAGGTAAGCCAAATGTGGGTGGATGCTGTTTGGAAACCACATATGCAGGGGCTTATTGAGAGCAGGTAAAAGGGTCATGGTGGATGTCAAGCCCTTACCATGGAAGGGGACTCCATAGTGTACGCTGTATTGAGGTATGATGTTGTTCTATTTCTTCTCTACTGTCCCCTTGCTCCTTGTCCTCACTTCCAACAAAAGCAGAGCAAGCTACCTTATATGTTATGAAAGGGGCAGGTGAGAAGGAGTTTTGCCATGAGAAAAGAGAGCAGAGATGGATTTGGGTGTGACAAAGGGTTTTTTGGGGGGGTGGGGGAGGTTGGCAAAGGGCAGGGTGTTTTGATGACCTTGCAGCCTGCAAACAAAGTAGTTAGCAAAAGGGATTACCACATCTTCTG
The DNA here is from genome assembly GCF_001723915.1 of Gavialis gangeticus. Taxonomy (NCBI): domain Eukaryota; kingdom Metazoa; phylum Chordata; order Crocodylia; family Gavialidae; genus Gavialis; species Gavialis gangeticus. Next base: position 1,414,281 of record NW_017729005.1, on the reverse strand, counting down.
CAAAAGCAGAGTGGAGGATGGCCATCCATTATTTACCCTGGATACCTGAAGTGGACATGAATGAGGTGTGAATGAATCCTGACCTCTTTCAAATGCATCCACCCAAAGTGGCCAAACAGGCCTAGGCCTGTCATTTTATACAAAAATTGCATTGGGGTAACCAGTTACCTCAATGCGTCAACATGGGCTTGGGGTAAGTTGTTACCCCATATGGAAAAACACATTCATGCCAGGAGTAGCATGTTACCCTGGGCAGTTTTTCATCCGCAGAGAGCCAACCATTCATGTAAGCTGGCTGTTCTTTGGGGATATTGTGCACTGTGGTGCCAGTGACAATGTCCTAAAAAGAAATTTTTTTAGACTTAATTAACTTTAAGATACTGCACAAAATATGCATCTGGGGTAGGAGATTACCCTGTGGGAACATATGAAGGTTGATTTTCTTTATAACTAGGTGGGTTCTGGAGCTCTGCTTCATTCTCCTGCTGCTTAGCATGGGCCTCTCCAATATCTATATGCTCTGGGATATAGAGCTTTTCTCATGATCTCCCAGTGATCTGTGCAAGGGCATTAGTCACTGTCTTATATGAAGAGTGTGTTAGTCTTCTTTATTCTTCTGGTCCAGAGAATTCTCTGCTTTCTAAGAGAAAAGCACACCTGCACAGGAGATAAAGTTTTCTTGTGGTGAGGGGAAGGGCAATCTAATGGGATACACACATGAAGGAATTAAGGAACCTCAAATTTCACACCTTCCACTCCAAGTGTAAGGCACATTTATGTGACTTTATCTTCTCCAATACAAATATACAGCAATGCATTAATGGAAAAAAGAAGAATCTATTATAACAAGGGAAACATTCTTCTCTTCTGTGATAGCAGAAAAAAAAGAAAAACCAGCACATAATACATGATAATCATTTTGTTCGGTACAGGATTAGAAGGCTGTCATATGCTATGGAGGTGAGTGCAGCATAAGAATAGTATGTGGCTATATAAAACATATATTGCCATAGACCAACAAGAAGTTGTCCCCTTTTATTTTGTTCATTAGTTACTTTATACATTTACCTTCCTATCTGAATCATATATATCCTCAGGCAACCTTTGATATACCATTGATTCTAATCTGACCATAGTCAAAAGGCATTTACTTGTTACGTGATCCAAAACATGCACACAACTTTCCCATGGGCTTCCAAAGATGTCTCCATACTTTCAGAGGCAGTCTTTGATTTAAAGGATAGGAAGTTTATTTATGCATAACTTTTTCCTGTTATCTGATCTCTCTCCAAATATTCCTTTGCCATGAACAAGCTAGTCGTTCCTCTTCTTATAACAGCAGCATTACATTGCAGCATATGTCCACTGGCTCTTTCATATATATGTGTATGCCTGTATATGTATTCAAGCTATTGTGCATTTCAGTTTCCTGAAATACAGTCAGTCAATTATTCATTTTGATTTTCCACATATTTCAAGAAATGTCATTCCTGTAAGCTGCCCCAAGCCTTTCCTGAGGAAGGGCTCCATATATATCTCACAAATAAATAAATAAATGCATTGTATCTAATTGTTAGTTCTTCTTTTCCATGCATTATTTAAAAATATCTTTCAAGGCTTCACTGCCCTGTTTTTAGTTTATTTTTCATTCACCTGATGATTTTGTGTCAGGATATGAGTCCTGAATTCTGTAGACTCCCTACTTCTGTAAAATGCCTTCAGTTTCCTTAATTTTGCTGAAATTCATTTGATTATTTCTGCAGTTCCTCATGTGTTATGCTAGCAAAGATTGTTGACTGACAAACATTACTACAAGAGAAAAATCCTTTGTCTGAGTTTTCATAAGTGGCCCATTATTCTAAGTGCTTCAGTTCTGAGGTGCCTTATTTGAGATAGCTAGGTCCTGGTTTTCAGACACGCAGTACCATTGGCTCCAGCTGAAATCAAGTGGTTTTCAGTGCAGAGCACATAGTGCAGTGACAGTACACATATACACCCCACAAGGAATTCATTTTGAAGAACAAAGACACCATTGTCATTGTACTTACGTTTTTTTCCCATCTAAATGTTACTATTTTTCAGTTTAGCCTGCTTTAAATAATTCACAATTTAATAATGAAAGTACTTAAGTAAACCCACTGCTTTCTGTTTTCACAAGAAAGGAAAGCTTTTTTTTATCAGTGCTCTTCCTCAATACGAATGACGTTATCTTTCTTTTTATCCACTAATGATAACTGAATCACTGTCACACTATTTAAATACATTGTTTTAATTGATATCCTAAAATAATGTTCATGTTTACTCATCCTACCAAATAGATCTGAACACATTCTTTTCTTGGCTGGTGGTAAAGTACTAACCCAGGAGTGACCACACTTGCACAGTCTGAGATGCTTGTAGACTTTGCCTGCTGTAAGCAATTAAATCATTAACACTTCGTTTTCTTTTTTATTGTCCACAGTGTATGTCTGAAACACAGCAGTGTGACTCTCTGTTATAAAAAGCATGTCTATATTTTATTCTTGATTGTATGCCTCTTGTCAAAGTATCCACATGCCAGCACTTATGTGGATGTGGCATCACTGGAAAAGAATTTTTAGACAGAACAACACCATTCATTCTTTTCACCAGAATAGTCCACCTATTTATCTTAGGATAGGCAGATGGAAAATGCCAAATAAAAAATTCAAAAGCACACAGAAAGAAAGAACAGGTTGGGATAGACCATATGTGAAAACTTTTTGAATATCAGATGTTAGACTTGAGGACTTGGCATAAAAAATGAAAGTCTTATTACCTCCAGATGACGCAGATGCTGGGTCTTTCTTAGGTATTGGAAAAGTGTTGCGACTTTGCAGCAGCAACATTTTATTGCTAGTAAAAGTTTGTTGAGGTGTCATCGTCCAAGCTGAATTTAACAGGTCTGAGCGTCATCTGAGCTGAATTTAATTTAATAATAACCTCCCACCTCAAAAAGAAAACAAAACAATCAAACTTCCTTTTTTGTTAATTTATATACAGACTTCTCAGTGCTTCTGCAGTGCAGGAAGGCTGACTTTGGTCAGATGAATGTGGCAATTCTCCAAAAATTCCTGAAATGGTTGTAGTGAAAAGCTAAGTGGATTATTTTACTATTCAGTTTACAAAGATGGCTAAATGAAATGCTATTTTTAAATCAATGTGAAATAATGGACTACATAATTAGGGATTTTATATCTATTCTTTTTTGCTGGTCATTTTTTCTTCATTAGTTCCTAATAAAATTGTTAAGATAACAACTTTATCAGGTCAGTATTTTTTTAGGTATCTCTAAATGTGCCTGCATAAATTTGAGCAAAAATCATCTGTTTCACTAGAATTAAAACAAACACAGAATATTAGAGAATAATACAAGCTTTTGAAACAGTCTTAGTAATTGCTTGACATTACTTCATAATGAAAAGCCCTTAAACATATAATACTGTTCCTTCACATGACCAAATAGGGAACAATGGAAAACAAAAGCAGGAAGTGATACTGAATGCAATTTAAAGCAGACTATCTGCAAAGACCTGTATTGTTATAAATATCTTTTTTAATGCTGTCTTGCCATTTTATCTTCTCCTGTGCACAGGATTTTTTTTAAAGATGATCCTGCTGTCTAACCTAGAATTGGATCTGTACATATAACAACATAATTGACTGCAGTAAGTCAACCTTTTAAATTGGAATGAAAAAAATCCAGATTTTATAACAGCTGCTGTAGTCATGTGGATAAGCCTGTTCTCAGTCTGAGCATCAAGGAAAAGAAAGATCAAAGGATCGCATATACCACCTAATGTTTCGAGCAGCAAGAAAGAAGCCCATGCAAACATGTTGATGTTTTCTGCTTTGTATCATTCATGATATTACTTTTAAGAAAACAGAATCTTTGTTTTAAAAATTTCAGGCTCAATTCAAAATTATTCATCTAGTTTCACCATGGGAACAAACATGTTGCTATGGAGATGGACTGGAGCAAAAGCAAAATATAGATACAGATAAGTTCCTCCAGGGAATCTAACTCACAGAAGAAGTTAAGTACTAGAATAACATAAGCACTGTCCGGACTTGCCTTGGTTTTTAAGAACTCTTGCACCAGAGATATTTTACTGTGTCTGTGATACTCAATTATTTTTTGCCATTTTGGGAATTGCTTTAGAATAAGGTCAATCTGCCTTTAAAATCATAATCTTTTTTTACATAAAAATATCTATTTTTATAAATTAATACATTTTTTTTAAAATATAAGGGGTAATAAATAACAAAATTAATTCCTCCCAGAATAATTTTAGCAGCAGAAAAACAGGCTAGAGTTTTGTTAATTGAAATAGAAAAAGGCGCTTGTAACAAATATGTAGCTATCTACCATTTCCCTATTGTCTCTGTCCTATAACCTTATCCATTTGGTACCTCAGAACAGCAGAAATAAAGCAGAGGCCTGTGCTACTTAACCTTAGCAAGAATCTTCATGAATGTTTGGCCCCTAACACAAGGGTCAGCAACGTTTCTGGGTAGAGTGCCAAAAACTCCCACAACCTCAACTTATAAGATGTTGGCATGCTGGGGCAGATGATGGAGGAGCCATGAGGGGCCCAATTCTTGTTGCAGCACCACAGCCCTAACCCCTTCCTCACTGTCTACCCTGGGGCATGCATGCACCTGCTGCCAGCAACAAGCCAGGCCAGGGCTCTGTGAACCCCGGTGAAGCTCTTTGCAGCTTCCTGGTGCTGCCACAGCTGGCCCAGGCTCTGGGCAGGGCCCTGCTGCCCACTGTGGAGCCTAGGCTGCAAGTAGCTGTCCAAGGAGCCCCAGCCTGGCTCATTGCTGGTGGTGGGTGCACACGTGTCTCAAAGTGGATGGCGGGGACGGGGCTGTATTGCCACAAGGATTGGGCACCTCGTGGCTCCTTCACCATCTGCCTCAAGGAGTGTGCCCCAAGCAAAATGCCTTTGTATGTCACTCTTTGGCACGCATACCCACCCCTTTTCTACCATTGTTAATTTTGTCCAATAGAGGGCAGTACATGTAAATCCTAGCCAATCCATTAGCTAGCCAACTGTAACAATTGTGAAAGTATTTAAGGTCTCAAATAATCACAGAAGGAGATACTTATATGATGTTCTTTATGCTAAGCAATAATTTTCTGAACGGAGGACTTCATACAAAGGTCACTCTTATTCTTATTGAAATATTGTTTAATGTACAAAGTGTGCCTAACCACAATTAAGGTAGTTAGCCATGTTAGCCGGAACTTAGGCAAAAGACAGGGCAGTGTGGCACCTTATGACTAATTCATTCATTCGTTCCTCCCTAAACAAGTTAGTTTATGAAGTGCCACATAACGCTGCCTTCTGCTTAACAATTAACTAATTCATAGTCTTACCACTTCCTGAGTTCTCTGTGGGATAAACATCCATGTTAATCCATTTCATCCAATGGGGCAAGTGGCAACTCACACTTCAAGATGCTGGATGAACTCTGTTTTCTTAGGTTTGTCTTTTTCTGAAAGTATACAGTAACTTACATGACTTGAATTATTTGGGATTCCAGTATTGTACAGCAACGTTTGACAACATTTTTGCCACCAGGGATGCTGCTTATGGCCCAGACTCTGGTGCAGGCTAAAGGTCACAGCCCCATGCCCCTTGGTGATCAGCAGATGCTGTGAAGGAAATAGATAGAAAAAGGCTGGTGCTAGGACGTGGGGATGTCACCTCAGCTGCAGCAGAGAGAATGAACTGAACTCCACCGCTGTGGCTGGAAGGTACTACTGATTCCCTGTACTACCATGGGCCAGATTCAGTCTTTTCATGGGCTGGATCTGGCCTGTGGGCTGTAGGTTGCCATTCCCTGTTGTACACAGTGACAACATGAAGATAAGTCATTGTAACTAGGCGAAAACAAACACTAGAGCACATAAAGCTGCTGGTCTTGTGCTTAAAGATTCTAGTCTAGGCATTAAGGCCCAGATGTTTGGAGGTAGACATTGCTCAGGCCAGTGTTACAATGCTTAACTAAAGCCGTAGAAGCCTAAATACTTTTAAGAATCTTATCTTAAGTGTCCCAGATGTGTCAGTCCTGTTTTCAAAAGTGATGTGGGTTCTTCACTGCTTAAGTCACATTTGAAAATAGGACCTCTTATTTTCAGCGCTAATACCTCTAGAAATCTAAGCCTCAATGACCACTAGCATTTAGTTTTTTCAGACTACTGGTTCCAAAAATCAGTAGTAAATTATAGTTCCAGTGTATGCTTAAAAAGAGCTTTTAAGTTCAGGTCTGGATTCTAGTTCAGCCTGTATAACACCTACTCATCAGGAGATAGGAGTGTTTAGCCTCAAGAGGAGTGATTTGGTCCCATCTTTCATTTTGACTGACACTAAGATAACTATGTATTTAGAAGTCACAATCTAATTACTAAAAAGTTCAAATACAAACAGAAAACCCAGCTGACAGTAGAACAGTTTTAAGGAAGATTTCAATTCCTGAGCACTCCAAAAGGGCCAATAGAGGTAGGATGATATTTTACAAAGACACAACAAGTTATTTACTTCATAACTTAGAGCAGAAATGGTTTTACGGCTGACCTGATAAAATAGCATTTGTTACTACTGCACAGCACAGCTCATAGGATCACAGTGGAGAAAAAATCTTATTCCTCAGAGGAATCACTTCATCTGTAAGTTTTTCCTGGGAAAAAATGGGTTTTGTATTCCACCAGACAGAAAAGATCAGAGATCAAGAAGTAACAGGAAAGAGTTATCTTCTCAGAACTGGAAGCAGAGGCAACTATATTAAAATCCTATCCAGAAAAAATTTCACATAGAATCATAGAAGTAGGGTCGGAAGGGACCTTGTAGATCTTCAAGTCCGACCCCCTGCCTGGGCAGGAGAAAAAAACTAGGCTCAAATGATCCCAGCTAGGTAGTATAAGACAGCGGCCCCAACTGTTTGATCACAATTGACAGGTCGATCACAGAGCCTCTTTTGGCTGATCTTGGGCTGGGGAGGCTGGGCACATGTGTGCATGTACGCACATGTCCCCCACTCCAGACCAGCAGGTCAGACTGTGGGGGAGGGAAGGGGAGGGAGCCACATCGAGACCCTGCGGTGAGTGATGGATGGTGTGGCCGAGCCAGGAGCAGGGAAAGGTGAGTGGGGCCCCAGCCCGGATGGGTGGTGGGAGGATTGGAGCCCAGGGGGGTCATCCAGGGGAATGGGGATGGGAGCTCCTGCTGCTGGGTGCACCCTCGCGGAGACCTGGGAGGCACGTGCCCCTCCACCTGTGCTCAAGGCAGAGGAAGATGCTGCTGTGGGTTGCCCACTGCACTCCAAGCACAGGTGGGGGGAAAATGGGCCCTGGGGCCTGCACCTGGGTGTGCCTAGTGGTAAGAGCCCCCCCCAACACACCTCTGGACCAGCAGATAGTCCCAGACCCAGCTGGGCTGGGTTCTGAGCTGAGCTTCACCCTCACATGGCCAGCTGTAGGAGGGCTTGAGGTATAGTGTCAGCCACCTCTGCAACCTCTGCCCTGAGCACAGGTGGGGGGGCATGGGCTCCTGGGTCCTGCACTGGGGTGTGCCCAGTGGCAGGAGCCCCTCCCCTGTGTTCCCCTGGACCAGCAGATAGTCCCAAACCTGGCCAAGCTGTGCCATGGCCCAACCCCACGAGTCCTGCCACTGGGCTGAGCCACACCTTCACGTGGCCAGCTGCAAGAGGGCTTAAGGCATGGTGGGCAGCGACAGCTGCCTCCACTGCCTCTGCCTTGAGCACAAGTGGTATGGGTCCCCACAGGGCCTGCGCCAGGGTGCACCCAGCAGTAGGAGTCTCCCCTACATGTGCTCCTGGACAGTGGACAGTCCCAGACCTGGCTGGGACAGGGCCTGATGCCATGTGCATCCCACTGCCAGGTGGAAGCAACTCAGTGCAGTGGTGGGACTCAGGTGGGGTCAGGTCCCGGCCTGGCCAGGTCTCAGAAGAAACAGGGGTCCAGACAGTCTCCCAAATTGGGGGGTGGCACACGCAGCTATGCAAGGCCTTAAATGTCTATATACCAATGTTCGTAGTATGGGGAACAAACAGGAAGAACTCGCTCTCAGAATAGCCAGTTCAAACCCAGACATAATAGGGCTTACAGAAATGTGGTGGGATTCATCCCACGACTGGGCAGTTAGCATTAGGGGCTATCAGCTTTACAGGCAGGATAGAGAAGGAAGGAAAGGTGGGGATGTGGCACTCTATGTCAAGGAGCAATACATATCCTCTGCCAGCAGAATGGGGTCAGAGGAGGGGCAAGCTGAAGTGCTCCGGGTCAAGATACAAGGGGGCCATGGGGAGAGGGATCTAATGGTGGGGGTCTACTACAGACCCCCCAACTAAGGGGAGGAGCTGGACCAGAAATGTGTTTGGGCCAGGTTCATGATGTTTTGTATCAAGGAGGTTGATGAAGTGAATTTCATAGGCTCGTCTGTGAAAAGTGTTTTGTAAGTTCCCTTTGAGGATTAGAACAGAGATTGGAGAGAGAGTGGTTTTCTTGTGAGAAATGTGCCCACACAGGTAATTGGGTATTCTTGTCTTTGATAGATTTCCGGTGTGCATTCATTCTGGTGCGCAGTTCTTGTTTGATTTCTCCTATGTATTTTTCATCAGGGCATTTGGTGCATCATATGAGATATATTACATTTCTGGAGGTGCAGCTGTAAGATCCAGGAATGCTGATGGTTTTGTTGTGGGGTATGGTGAATATGGTGGTGGAGGAGATATGTTGGCAGGTTTTACATTTCTTGTCGTGACATGGTCTGGATCTATTTGGTGTGTTTTGGGCTGTAAGAAGTTTGCTTCTGGTGATAAGGTTAGCAAGGTTTAGTGCTTCTTGAAGGCTAGGATGGGGGGTTCTGGGAAAATTTCTTTAAGAACTAGGTTTTCTTTTATTATGGTTTGCAGTTGTTTGAGTATTTTCCGTATAGGGAGGGATGATATGTCTTAACCAGGGGTGTGCGATTCATGGGGGTTTTCTTTCTGTACCACAGCAATTTTTCATTTGGTATCCGGAAGGCTCTTTCAAAAGTGCAATCTATTTCTCTGGAGGACTGAAAGCCTGTTTGAGATTTGTGAGGTAGTGATCCTGAGTGTTCTCCTCAGTGCAAATTCACTGGTATCTGAGAGTGTGACTGTATATTACAGCTTTCTTGGTGTGTTTAGGGTGATTGCTGGTTCTGTGCAGATATGTATATTGGTCCATGGGTTTCTTGTATATGGTGGTCTGTATTTTACCATTCTGGTTAGTGATTATTGTGTCTAAAAAGGAGATTTTGGTGCTGGAGTACAAGAGATAGTTGGATGAAGGGGGATGATTGTTGAATTTCTAATGGAACTCAATCAGAGATTGCAGGTTTTCAGTCCACGTGAATAAGAGCTTATCAATATATCTTAAGTATAGCAAGGGTTTGATGGTGCAGTCCTTGAGGAATTCTTCTTTCAGGTGGCTCATAAACAGGTTGGCATACTGTGGGGCCATTTTGGTGCCCATAGCTGTGTCCATAGTCTGGAGAAAGTGTTGGTTATTAAAAAGTGAAGTTGTTGTGTGTGAGGTTGAAGTGTATAAGGTCAGTAATACCTTTGGGTCTGTACTCTGAGTTGTCATCTTGCTCTTGTAGGTATGTGTGGCAGCGCACCTTTGGGTGCCTGCCACTTTAAGGGCTGGAGGCAGGCAACCAGAAGGTGCCCGATTAGGACGGCCATTTTAGGACCTGGTTCTTATACGGTGAGGCAGCAGTTTGCAGCCAGACTCTGAGAGAGAAACATCAGTTGGTTGAGCTATAGCTCAGGAACTTCTTGGAGGTAAGGGCAAGAGCTATGGTGGGGGGGTTGGAGCATGACCTAAAACTGCACCTTGCCAGGGTAGGGAGGCCTGGTGGGACTGCCTCTGGTGGGGCAGTCTCAATTAAATATCAGGACTGCTAATCTCCCTGGTGAAAGGCAAGTAGGGGCACCTTAACCCTGGCCCCTACCATCTGGTAGGTAATTGTGTAAGTAGTGGGTGCAGGGTGGGCCAGGTGAATTAATAGTGAGACACCTGAGCCTCACACCTGATGTGAGATCCCGGAGACCCCAGAGGGGGTAGCTTTTTGGATGTAGTGTGAGGGCCCACTCAGAGTAGGGTGTAATAAGGGGTGCCTGAAAGGCTGAGCATGTGGGGGTGCAGAATAGGGCTCCTGAGCGTGGCCTGAAGTGTACCAAGTAGGGCTGCTCAGGTGGCCAGAAGGGCAGTACATGGGCCAACTGCAAGTATGTGTGTATGAAATAAGTTGCCCAGTGAGGGGCTTAGGGCAGAAGCAGCCAAGCATCGGCACAAGGTTACACCACACAGAATAGGTGACCTCGAGGGACCTGAAGTTGCTGTGTGGTAGTGTCAGGGAAGGAGTAAGCCCAAAGGGCCAAAGGGGTCACTCGAAGGGAGCAAGGGCAGTAGAGAGTGGCCCAGTAATGGGCAGTATGCAAGAGGCCCCCCTTATGAGGTGGGGGGCAGAATGAATGAGAGTGTAAATGAAGCTAGCAAAGGACTGAGTTTGCCCTGGCCTCAGACCAAGGAACAATATCGATTTGGATGCCATCTGCAAGGCATGGGCCATGGTGTAAGGAAGGTTCAGAACTGTGGATAGCATCCCCTGGCATCAGGGTACTGAATAGGCATCCTCCCACTTAATGTATCATGATAATATTCAAGTCATGGCAGGTGAGTCAGGGCAGACTGTTCTAGGCAGGTGAGCAGGCCGACTTGAGATCTGGCCTTGAGTTTGCCCCCGTCATAGTATGTAAGGCAGGGTGGACGCCATCCTTGTGTGGGATGTTGGTATATAAGCTGGTAACGTCCATGGTGGCTAGGAGGGTATTGCTGGAAATGTGATCTATGTTTTTAAGTTTTCATAGAAAGTCTGTAGTGTCTTGGACAAAACTCGCTCTTTGGGTGACAAGCGATTTTAGGATTGATTTCATGAAACCTGGCATTTCCTCAATTAGGGTTTCATGGTTGGATATGATAGGTCTGCCAGGGTTCCCTTGTTTGTGGATTTTAGGGAGAATGTAAAAAGTCCCTGGTTAGGTAGTTGGGGGATCAAGGTCTGTAGTTTTTCTTGTAGTTCTAAAGGAAATGATTTGATGATAGTTTTGAGTTTCAAGGTGAAAAGATGAGTAGGATCTTTCTGTAGTTCTTTGTAGTAGGTGGTGTCAGAGAGTTGTCTGTTGGCTTTTTATGTAGTCTTCATGGTTAAGGATAACTATGGCTCCTCCTTTATCTGCTGGTTTTATTACTATTTGGTGGTTAGAACGTAGAGATTCTATGGCCTTTTTCTCTGATCTGGAGAGGTTGTTATGGTGGTGTGTGTTGTTGATTCATTCTTTCCCTGAAACAGTCAATACAGCGGTCAAGGTTAGAGTTTCATTCACTGTAAGGTGTCCAAGCTAATGCTTTTTGGGGTTGATCTTTTCTTCAATATTGTCAGAGGATGAATTGTTGTTGGAAGTGGATTCATTTTGGTTGTGGAAATATTCCTTGAGGCAGAGGCATCGGAATAATTCTTCTAGTTCTCCACATTGAACTAGTTTATTAGGGTATTTTTCTGGACAGAAATTCAGGCCTTTAGAAAGGACAGATTTTTCAGTTTTGGTAAGTGTGTGCTTGGACAGATTTTTGAGGGTTGTTTGCTGATTTCAGTTTCATCAAGTCTGAGGTTGGAATGTTGTAAGGTATTAGTGTTGCTTCTCTGATGGTTGTTTTGTGGCTGGGAAAGTTACCAGAGCAAGACATTTGGTTATTCCTATACGCTTTCAAGCTCATCTTAAGTGTGATAGACAAACTGGTTGATATCTGTCTAAAAAAAAGGCAGGTATAGAAATAAAGGCATCATTTAAAAGGGATAGAAAATGCCAAGCGATACTGACACTCTCAAAGAAATCACCATCCTTATTATAAACTGTGATTTCCAGTTATGCTTAGCCCAGTGAAATCTCTTACAACTGGAGGCTATCAAAAGACTGTGGGCCAGATGCTGGTCTCCATGGTTGACCAGCTGCTGCTGTGATAGCATACAAAGTTATAAATGCACTCAGGGGAAAAAAAAATCCTTTTGTGCTGAAGCAGTGCCAGGATAGGTTTTATACATGCTGCCCAGTACAGAGGTACAAAGCCCTTTGGGTATTCTGTGCTGAAGACTGGCCATTAGGCACCCATGAAGAGATCACCATACTTTAAAGTAACCCATAGGAGGATTAATGAACAGGCAAGCTGGGCATAAGCCCACGGGTCCCTACCAATCTGAGCCCTGGACCTAGGATCCTCTTCAGCAGGAAAGTGAAAGCGCCACTTTTAAACTCTGTGCCCATTTTTGATGCCAAATTTAAAACTGCAGCTTTCACCTTTGCTTCCCTGGGAGCTGGAAGAGGGGCCCCTCCACCAATGGGGTGGAGTCAGGCCAGGCTGGGGTCAGGCCAGGAGAACTGTGCCATGCTTCAGGAAGGGCAGCAGGCTGGGTGGCATTGAATGTGGGGGAGGGAGCCAAACCAGGATGGTAGAGCTGTACCCCTTCTGGTGGGGGGAGGGTTTGGGCCGGGCCAGGAGCCCGGTGCTGCACTGTGCCTTTGCAGGCAGTGGCACTGGGAGGGCTTTGGGGGCTATAGCCCATCAAAGTTGATCATGGCCCCCCCTGCAGTCACCCCTCCCAGTGCTGCCACCCACAGAGACACAGTGTGGCACTCCTGGCCCAGCCCTCTGCATCTTCGGGGCTGCATGGGACAGCTGGGCAGCAGCTCCCTGCAGGCAAGTGTAATAGGGGCCAGGCAAGAAGCAAGACTGAGCCATGGGTGGCTCACAGCAGGGGTGCAGAAGTCTGCCTCTGTGTGATCAAGAGGGGGGCTGGGAGGAGGTAGTGTGAAGGAAGTGTGTGTGTGTGCCTGTCTGTGTCGATGTGCAGAGAGTGAGAGTAGAGCACATGTGCCCATGTGTGCGTGTGTATGTATGTGCGTGTATGTTCAGCCGCAGCAGGGGTGGAGAGCAGGGAGAAGAAATGCATGTGCCCCCCAGCCTGGTGGGATCCACCCAGCCTCTCCCGCCAGCACTAGGAGGGGAAGAGGCCCCCTCCCCTCCTCCCATGCAGCCCAGCTCCAATGGGGGGCGGGAGGGGTGGGGGAGGGCTCTAATTTTGTGGTTGCCCAGGGCCCCAGTACACATTAATCCACCTCTGGAGTAGTCCCTTGCATAGGTCCTATTCTGCCAGGACCACTACAGCTCCTGCAACAGCCTAGAAATCTGGGGGACATGGAGATACCTTCCAGATATCTTTATCTCCACACCCCCAACTACCCCTTTTCCTCTTAGACATTGGTTTCTCTGCCACATCTCCTCAGAGGTTTAGCGAAATAATAAGTCCAGTGTATGTGAAACCCCAAGAGGAATTTATCAGACTATTAAATATGAAAGTTTCTTTATGTTCTCAAGCACAAGCAGCCGCTCTAATATTTTCATTCAATAAACATGTCATTATCTACCAAATACGGAAGATCCGATGGTATTTGGAGTACATGAATACAGACTATGCTATATATAACAGACCACAAATAAAGGTCGAACCACAAAAAAATAGAAATAAGACAATACTTTAGTTTGAACAGAATTTACTTGGTAAGGGAAGTGATTGTAAAAGTCACAGTCATAGCTAGAGACTGAAATACTAAATCCATGCACACATCTCACAGAATGGAAAACAATTATGCAGGAACTTTGAAAGAGGAAATGACATCTTATTGACATATGATAATTACTAGAGCTTGTCAGGAGTTTTCTGTCAAAATGATACTTCACCAGAGAATGTGGATTCCCCAAAACTTTCTAATGGAAAATGTCGACTTTTGGTGAACTGTTTCAAATTTCCATTGAGAACATGCACATGAAGTATATTGTTTAGGGTCTGGTTACCTCAAATATTTCAGCTACTGCGTTGTTTCATGGGACCTATCACTTGAGTGCCTCATGCCCTGTTCTCCACTCTGGGTTTGGCTTCCCAGTTGAATCACATTTCACACAAAGTACTATGGATTCTTCTGTGGCTGAACTTCAGTACAACATGGGCATCTTGTGACTATGGTGCATCATGTGGCCTGGATGAGGAACCTGCTTTATGGAGGAGAATGAGAACTACAAACTCTACGAAGTCCTGTGACAGGTTAGAGAGACCAAGGTTCCTAACAAAGTGACACAAATAAACATTCTGCTTAGCTGATTTACAAACAGCTCATTTTCATTTAAAAACATAAAATACAACATTCTACCCAAAAGATTTTGGAATGCAAAAAGATTGAGCTATATCAACATCTTACGCTGATTGAAGCAAAACCAGATGTCAAAAGATTGGATTTTTCTGCAGAATGGGATTTCTGGTCATATTGGGCACCCCTGGATTTGCTCCACTGCCACATTTCTGTATCTAATGCATGTCTGTGACAGTATATGGGCAGGATACATTTGAGGCATGGCAGGGAGATGGTGTGGATCAGGATGTCAAACATACAGCTCACAGGACATGGCCTCAGAGTCTTCTCACCTGGCCCATAAGGCTAGTAGAGGGGCTGGGAATTTTGGGGCAGAGAAAGTAGAGGTAGGGCCTGCTACTCAAATCTGGGGCACAACGCCTCAATGGGCATGTGTATTGGCAGCTGGAGGGACAGGGTGGGGGGGGAACAATGGCTATATTAAGCTTCACCGCTCCCACCACTAACAGTACCACCATTTTAGGGTCCAGATTCAGCCCAGGATCTTTCCACAGTCTAGATCCAGCGTAGAAGAATAGGTGAGTTTGATACCCCAGGTAGAAACATACCTGCAGATGCTTGGCAGTATAAGTTCCATGAAGAGGTAATTAAGGTACCTTTGAATTTTTAAATCTTTGACCAAATTATTTACAAAACTAATGAGATATTTTATGTGGTAGGTGTGGAACAAAGAATGTTATGCTAAAGTCTAGAGGATTGCTTAGTAACACACAGGAGACTATCTCAGGAATATTGGGAGGGGATAAAACCAAGCAAAGCAAGATGTAGGCAAATATGTGATTTTTTTTTCCTTGAATGCATTTTGATTGTGCAGGTTAGTCTCAAAGGAAGGGCTAAACTTGCCACACACTAATTATTTGAAACTTGGGTATCTAAGATGCCAAAGCACTTTAGAAAGAAGATTAACATTATCTCTTTTTCATAAAGAAAATGAGACACAAAGCATGACTTGCCCAAACCATAAATCATTGCCATGGGAGAGTCAAGAGCAGAGGTAGTTATAGGCCTAAAGGAATGAAGATTATACAGAACAAATAAGGTGAGTTCATTTTCTTAACATTTTGCTATCTTTTTTTATTAAAGAATAGTGTCAACCACATAAAACCCCTGAATTTCTACTACTAGATAAAATCCCATTAGCAGAAGTTCACTGAAGCCTCAAACATCTCATAGTGAGTTGATCAGAAGAACTTTGAAAAACATTTAAATCCATGTACAGCAATATTATTTTGATGAGTCCAATATCAGAACAAATTTGATTTAAATAAGATAACACAACATTGCATGCTACAAGTGGTTTATGCAATCAGAACCAGTGAAAACATTCATCCTCCCAGCCAAACCACTGTTTTTAAGACAGAGGAAAAAGAACCGTGATGTGGCATTTTCTACAATATATTTGGATTCATTAGTGTAATTGTTACAAAGTTCAAGCTCTGTAAAACCATCCTTAAATCTCAGATTAATTCCACTGGCCACATCTACATAAGACACCGACTGCACAGTAGCTCATTACTATTGCACAGTAGTGTCATGTGACAAAGTGTGATGCAATGCAATTGCTCAGAAGTAATGAGCTACTACACAGTAGTAATAAGCTACTGAGCAGTCATCATCACCAAAAAGCTGTATGGGAGCACTACTGCATAGTAACTCTGGTTATTGCATGGTCATTTAGTATTTATGTATGCAAGTACTAAATGACTGCGCAGTAACAACTAGACAGTCAGCATCTCGTGTAGACATGACCACTGTCCATGAACTCCCAGGACTTTATCCTTTGTTCCAAAATTTACCTTTTGTCCTCCACCTGCCTTTTCACTCGGAAGTCAGTTACAAGCAATAAATGTTTCTCCACAGTCCACCTTTCTGGAATCATATTGCAGTCTCTCACATGTTTTAAATCTCTTCCTCTTGTTGAGAAGTATTCATTTTGAGTAGTATCTTGGCACCACTTCCTCTTTACAAAGTATGTGTTTGCAATAATAAGGCAATGAGCTCTGGCTAACCTAAAGCATTCATAGCTTCATTTCTGGTTCCAAAGCCTCTTCCTCCAAGACATTCATGGGAGCCCTCTTTATATTCTCCTACAAGTCCATTGAAAACTGCTTCTATACTTTGGCGCACAACTTAGATACTTCACTAATCATTTGGTCTAGTTTTTCCTGGAATTCTTCCTTCTCTTCTACCATACAGCCAGCTTGTGGTGCATATCCACAGATTACATTAAATATTTGATCATTGTGCAGTGTTAATCTAACTTCAATTAGTCATTTTTCTGTGGATATCCAACATCTTATCCTGTACTTTTTCTGCTAGGACTACCCAGTTCATTACTCAAATAATTTTCTAGCCCTCTCCAGTGTTTATGAATTTTAGGCACTTCCATTGTGTACTCTCCTTCTCTTCAAGGCTAGGGACAGATCTTACACATAAACCATCTTAAGTGATCAGAACATGGTTTAAACCTGTAACAGAACAGATGCTCAGTCCACATAAACCAGTTTGAGAATGGCTGAAAACAGTTTGAGATAAACCTGGTTGAATGTAGTATCAAACTTAATTGATTTGGCTCAAACTGGTTTATGTAATGTCTGTACCAGACCCCTTGCTTTTTAAGATAAACTAGATACCCCCAGCATCCAGGCATGCTCTCTGGGCTGGGCAGGGCTCTCTGCGGCACATCAGGGCTGGCCCCTCCCCTCTTCTCCCTAGCTTCAGCTCCCCTCCCCTCCCCCCCTCCAACTCCCTGATAAGCAGGAATTCCCCCCTCCTCTCTGCCTTGCTGAGGAGGTGTCTGTGTGTTAGCTAGCAGACCACATGCTGACTATGGTCCCTGCTGAATCAACAGGCAGAATCAACAAGAAGCTGGCAATGTCCCTCTTTTGTTTTCTTAATTGGCTGATAAACACTGTTATCAATTCCCTGCTTGCTGTATGAAGCACTTGCCAGGGAGTATGAGTCCATCCTCAGACTTATCTCAGGTTTCTCTTTAGGAAGTATCTAAGCTATTAAATAAAAGCAAGTGAAGTAACAAAATAAAACAGAACTCCTCTAAGCAATAGCCTGGCCTAGACTTGCTTGCTAAAAGTCTGCTAAAAAAGGAAGGCATTAGTGTTTCCAGAAAATGTCCAGGCTTGGGATTTCATGGGCCCAAAGGTGGAGGGAATTCCAGGGATGAGGCATAACTGCTGAAAATGCATGGTTTTATCAAGCAAACTTGGTGCATTGCAGGAGGTCACTCTAAGCTGATCTTGGGGATCATGATGGAGTAATTCCTTACATATGTAGGGCCCAAATCATGCAGGGCCTTGTAGGTCAAAATCAGTAGCTTGAACTTTTCCCAAAAAGCTACTGGGAGCCAGCACAGACTCAAGCACTGGAGTTATGTGATCCCAGTGTTCCACCCCGTCATAAAGCACACTACTGCATTCTGTATCAGCTGCAGTTTCAGGATGGTCATTCAGGGCAGTCCCATGTATAGCATGTTGCAGTAGTTGATCTAGCCTTAAAATTAATCTGAAAGAAAGGATCATAACTTTCTCACCAGCTGAAGCTGATGAAGGGGACTTCTCACTG
This sequence comes from Gavialis gangeticus, assembly GCF_001723915.1. NCBI lineage: Eukaryota > Metazoa > Chordata > Crocodylia > Gavialidae > Gavialis > Gavialis gangeticus. The sequence goes on along the minus strand of NW_017729005.1, from coordinate 1,396,362 downwards.
CCACCTCCTCACTGCCAACCTGAGTGACAAATGGAAGCTGAATACCATCAATGATAGATGTCAAGCAGTTAGCCCTCCAGATCAATCAGTTGCCCACCACCATCACTTCTGTCTTGTCTAGATTCGTATTTAATTGGTTCACCTGTATCCCATTCCCAACAGGAGCCAGGCATTGGGAAAAACTGAGACTACAGGGCCTGGGTCAGAGGAGAAAGAGATACACAGCAGGGGGGGTATCATAAGCATACTAATGACATCTCACTCCAAATCTTTGCATGATCTTGCTCAGTGGTCTTATGTACAGGTTGAACAAGAGACATGACAAGGTAGAGCCCTGGGGGACCCCAAAGGAAAGACCCTGAACTGATGACAAGTACTTGCCAATCACTACCATCTGGGACCTTTTATATGACCCACCAGGTCATATAAATGCTTTATTGGCATTTCACGGTCAACTGTATGAAAGACCATGGAAAGAACAAGATCAGCAGAGCAGTTTCTCCTGTCAATCTCCAGGCAAAGATTATCCACCAAGGCCATTAGCACAGTCACTGTGCTATATCCAGTGTGGAATCCAGACTTGTAAGGGTTTAGGAATCTGATAACAACCAGATATTGCTGACGCTGATTGGTGGCCACCTGTTCAATGACCTTCCCCAAGCAATTGAGGTTGGAGACGAGGTGATAACTGGGTGGGGAAACCAAGTACTGTTTTTTGATTAGTGGCTGGACACTCATAGACTTAAAACCATCTGGCACCTTTCCTTCTAAAGGAAGGCACTGATAACCCTTACCAGCAATGGCCCAAGCCTTTCCCTTTCTTAACAACAACAACAACAACAAAAGACTGGCTATTAGAGCTGAACATATGGTAATAATTGGTCCTTCCTTGATCTTTTTAGGTAAAGTCTATCATACCAACATTATAAAAGCAAACCTTCAGATCTTCATAAGGAGACAAAGGGCTGTGCAAATCTGCTCTGGGATGAAGCTATTTCCTACAACGTGGACAAACTGCAGTCAGTTGTGAATATACTGCCCAGCACACAAAAAATAAAAATTGCTGAGAATGGTAGCAATTGGTACAGACACTGTGGGGGAGCTGTTAAATACAGTTAACAATGGCATAACTAGGATGGGTAAAATTATGGCAATCACTGTGGGCACCTACTTGGGGGAAGGGGGAATGAAAAAATCAGCTGCTGCTGGCAGCCTCATGATCACACAATTATGATCCTGTGGCAACCAGAAGTTACTGCTACCCCTGTGGCCTCAGCTACATCCCTATGCTACTGGCAGTTACTCTTTTGCATGTGAACAGCTGAGCTGACTCGCATTTAGGCTTATCAAGTCATGTGTTGATTAAAACCATAGTTTAACACCATAAATTAACACCTCAAGTCACCAGTAGGTGGTATTCTCTATCTGAATAAGGGCTGAGCCAGCAGACAAAATAGGTGAACCAATGACCCCCAAAGTGGTGGGTGAGAAGAGACATACTGTTAGAGGTGTCACCATGGGGATGGCGCAGTGTACAGAGATCCTGAACAAACATATTTTTTAAAGACATATTTGTTGATAAGCTCATGAAATAGCGGAAGAAGGCTACAATGTGTATATGTGTTTGGCGTTTAAGTCGTGCAGACACACTGATGGTGTAATTTCTGTTCTCACACAACATATAATTTACATCTCATCTCAAACTGTGTGACCTTTTTAGTATTTCATGTTTTGAGTAGTTAGCACGCTTCTTCCACACAGATTAAAAAGGTTGACACAACAGAACTGGAATGCCCATTGAGTCAAATCACAGAGAGTCACTGAACAAGTTAAAAAAACACTGTAAATGATGGAAAATATGAGACATCGAACACCAGATCAAATTTGTGACAAAGTATCATAACTAAGACAGGTAAGTTGCCTAAGAAGGTGACTTTATGCCACCATATCTATAAATTCTTTCTGCTTTACTGATCCCTTATACTTTTCCTATTATGTTTTTACTCTTACTGCTACTTACCTCCTGTCCACAAATTCTGTTGCTTTCTTATTCTTGACTGTGTGAAGCAGCTGTCATTGTGGTCTAAAATTGTGAGGTGAGACTGAGGAAAACAGAAGTTATCCTGCATTTTGGAAGGTGTAATTCACAAGGCAGATCAAACACTAGCAGACTACAGCCTAAAGCTGGTTCTGGTATATATGTTACATAATGGTTAAATAAATATAATGTGTTAGTTTAAATAGAAGTTCTTATTACTTTAAAGAAAAATACCATTCTGGCCTCCTTGGCTCCTTTCACATACATATATGCCAAGAGACCTCCGGTATGCTTCATTCTTCCCATTGCCATTATTCCTTCAATCACAGAAGTTCCTTTCTTTATGTCAGTGGTAACCAATACTTGTTGACCACAGACAACAATACACAAACAATACATATGGGTGGGAAACATTATACTTTGCCCTACCTGCCAGCCTCAGTTCTAACTTCTTGATTTCCTGTGACTATGAATGATGTTGGAGAGTATTGCAGGCAACATGCTACTCATAAACCAGAGGTTGGGAATTCCTTGGCCATGGCAATTCTTTGATACAAGGATGAAAGTCTTCTAGTACATAGGGAAGTCATCAGTAAGTCCATAGATGACCGAGGAGGTTGATCTGAGATTTTCGTGTTCAACTGCAAGCGTGGCAAATAGTTCTGGGAGGAAGGAGTCGATTCTAGCGATCTCAGGCCACAGTTTTTTCCCTTTTGTCTCTTTTGCTTATCTGCCTCCATAGCGAGTCAAGATTGCTCAAAATGACCAATGCCTTGTCATATATAATGGTGCCACTGGGGACAATTCAGTGCTTAAGTCTCCCAGGTATTGATGTTAATATCACATTTCTTCAGATTGGCTTCCCAGGGATCCTTGAATATTTTCTTTTGCCCACCCCGGAGTAGTGACCGTCGGTGACTTAGGAGTATAGGATCTGTTTTTGAACCAGTTGTCAGGCATCCATGTGACCATATAAACATGGCTTAAGTGGTTGCTTGAGCAAGAAAGAACACTGGCATTCATTCTCTTGTCATTCCAATTGATATCGGGGATTTTCTGAAGACATCACTGATGGTAACGTTCCAAAGCTTTCAGGTCTTTCCAATATGTCATCCAACTTGCATATAAGGTAGGAACTACTGTGCTAAATACTGCATTTTCTATCTCTTTTTTAAAATGGAGTCATTCCTAGGCAAAGTTCTTAGATCTCAACATTATGCTGAAATCTATCCAAGAAAGTTTAGATTAAGAATACTTCTGAGTTTGAAACTTTTGAGTTATTGCACTGAACACTGCCTCCAGTGAAGATACATATATTACTGTGTTTTCCTGAGTGGTGATAAACTTCAGAGAATGAAACAATTTTCCTTACTAGAATATTTGTCTAAAGTGAATGATGATTTTTTGTGTCTTTAAACCTTTGCATTACAATAGCAGATATTACAACGTGTCCTTGGGCCAGGGTTGCTAATACGTTTCTGCTGCTTTTTAGTGCCCTGGTGACACAAAGCAAACCCCAATGAACTGGGTACCTTAGATGGGCTTATATCCAAGGTACCCAGTTGATGATATCCATGGTACCTTGGGTATCATCCCAGAGTGGTGTCAAACATGGAGAACATACTAAGGATTCACACAACAATAAAAAAAGTTACCTCACCTCATGTATTGACTTTAGAATCATTATATTTGTGGTTTCATAAGTCTGTTTTTGTATTGAATGAAATATACAGAAATCTTGTGTCTGATAAGGATACATTAGAGATAGAGATTGATAACAATGCAGATGCTTATATTTGAGACAAACTGCCTTCATCTAAAAGCCATTTTATAGTTTAGGTGGCATGACCAAGAGGCACACATTCCATTTATAAAGGTCTGCATGTTCCAATAAAGTTGTGTACCTATGTATGTGAATAAGCATGCATGACTGTCTTCTATTACATTTAGGAAGGCTCGCCTTCATATCATAGGGCCTGAAGTGCTAATCAGTGGTAGAAATTAGCCAGGGCCATTCCTAGTGGTGGGCAAATCGGGGCGACTGCCCTGGGCCCCGTGCTTTGGGGGGCCCTGTGGTGGAGCTGGGCGGAGTGGCTGAAGTAACTCTGTGCTGCTGCTGCCGGCTTTGCATCCGGCCACTTGCTACAACACCCCCTTTCCCTCACCACCACCACTGCGGCTGATGGTGGCAGCAGCTTCTTTGGGTTCAAGGTGCGCAGGATTGGAGTGGGGGCGGGGCCCCGTATGGGCTGATTTGCCCCAGGCCCTGCACCCTGCTCGGGTCAGCTCTGAAATGAGCCTTTAGCTCAAGACTATAGGTGTGTGCCTTTGCATAAGTTTTATCACAAAGAAATCTGAATGAAATGAACTGAATACAGTTACAAATCTAGAGTCTATGGATGTTTTTACTGTGACTTACTTATTTCAATTGTAGAGTGTTTTCAGTTGTTTATTATTGTATTTACTCAAAAACAAGACAAGGTTTTTTCCTCCCAGTCAGCATGGAGAGAAAAGCCGCTCGTCTTATATGTGCGTACAAGGAAACCTCTTTAAATACATTATCTATCTCTATCTTAAACTGCTGTGAAAAGCAGCATGTGCTCAGTCTTCTTCATCGGTGTGTCTCCAATCCAACCTTTCTATATGGTCTGTTCCCAATATTCTGTATAAGCCACTGCTTCTGATGTTGGTGTTGCCAGATCTTGTGGGGTGCATTGTGGTGCTACAGGGCATCTCAGGCAGTGACGTACTGTGGGTCTCCAGCTCCTGGGGACCAGTGCTTGCACCCCTGCTTTCCTTTGCACCAGGAACTCCTCCGCTTCTGCCCCAGCCCTGTTTGGTTACCTGTGTCGGCTGGGAAGGAAATCAAAGTCCCAGCACACCAGATGCGGGGGGAGGGGTGGCGGCTGGAATTTCCAGCTGGAACAAGTAAGTAAACACCCAACCCATGGGGCGGGCAGGAGGGTTAAACAACAAATGCGGCCACCACCCACATGATAAGAACTCTGAAGGGCCTGGCTGGCCAGCCCAGGGTCCGTAGCCCCCCCCTTTTGGTCCACCACTGATTTCAGGAGATGTTCCATAGTTTGCTTCTCCTGACAAACACATTGGTTGCTTGCATAGAGGCCCCATGATTTCATAAGAAAGTTGCATCTTCCGAGACCCATGTGCTTAGTAATTGAAACTAATTATGAAGTTGATTAAATGCAGCCAATACTGAGCATGACGGTAAAATACATGGACCATATTAGGCAAACATACTGATAGGAACCTTTTATTTTTATAATGATCATGATAATTATTTTTATTATCATAATTATTATTATTATTATGAAAGTATAAAAAACTTAAAAACCTTCTTTTATCAGTTTACACTGTGTTACAAAAAACTACATCAATTATAGGCCAACAAAACAAAAGTATCAAAACTTAAAAACCATTCTTCCATCAACTTTCAAAACTTAGACAAATAAAACCAACAAAAAACACACAGAACATTTACAAATTATCCAGCGATACCCATTAATCCACAGGCCTAGATCTTTTCATTTCTTAATGCTGCATTATTCCCTGTTGCCTTCCAAGCTCATCTATTAACACTGATCACCTCTTATCCCATATATGTCTTATCTTGGCTCCTGTCATGCCTTTCCCTAGCCAACCCCTGGCCTGTGGCTATAGCTCTGCTGCCTCTCAGGCCTCATCATCTTTTCATCCTCTTACATCTATTACATATCTCCATTCTTCTCTTTTCCATAAATCCATGACTTTCTCTTTACATAATTATCTACCCAGTCTGTTCAAGCCCAAACACAAGGTATCTTCTACCAAGAGTTCCAGTTGTTACAAGACCAGAAAGTTTCTTGCTTTCCAAAATGTCATGCAAAAGCTCAATAGATCTTCCCTTACTCTTCCTCCGTCCTTCCTCTGGGCCCCAGCCCACATGTTGTACAGAACTGCTTTTAGTGTGAATTGGCTTTTAGCACCCAGCTACTATAGAAGTTTATCTACCTTTTCCCAGACCATTCTGGTGAACTGACATTCCCATATCACATGCTATACGTTTTCTTCCCCATGACATGTTTGTCTGGGTCATTCAGCTTTTCTACATAGTCCCCAACTATAATGGAGTCCCCATCCTGGTACAATCCAACGTGCTAGCAGCCAATCAAAGTCTTGGTGATGCTTCTATAAGCTTTTGTCAAACACCTCCTTCCAAATTGTCTGTGCTTCTTCCCCTATGAACATTCTCACTTTTCTCTGACATAGGCCTTGATTTTTTTTATGGCCCACCAACTCTGTTTCAGCTATTGTCTGCATCCTGTACAGATTCACAAATTTTACAATCTTCTCATACATCAGCAGCATTATCCAGGCCCAGCTGTGATTGCAAAGCCCTTTTTCAACAATATCAACAAGACCCAGCAACAGCCACAGCACTACTTGAATCTTTGGATACTGTGAAGAAGCGAGCATGGGTGAGAGAGCAAGAGCAGGTGAGACGACGGGGAATGGAGAGTGTCACTTCTGGAACTGCTGCCTTTTTAGGATAGAAGTTATGAGACAGGTGGAGAGCAGTGGGACACAAGGTCTGAAGGAACTGTGAGAGAAGAGTCTAAGAAAGAAAAAGGAACATCGAGGGATCCTTCCACAGAACCGTGAGGAAACCAGTTGAGCTTATTTGATTTTGGAGGGGACAGGGAGGCGGATTCCCGAAAAGGCTCCAAACGGCGTGGGAACATCAGTCTGTAACTAAAGAAAAAGGAGAAACAGAAAATAATCTGGTTTAAAAACAGTGAAAAAGAAAAGACAAGGATTTATATTTAAAACACTCTGTTTATATTAAGAGACGGGGGTTTTTTGGATCATCAAGAACATTCAAGATTGCATATAAAAGAGACATCTGATTGAAGACAACTTTATTAGTATAAATAAATGAATTATGCAGACAGATCTGAGGAGACAGGTTCTCTCTTAAAGTTAAAAAAGAAAAGAAAAGGAGAAAAAGAAAGAAGACTTCTAGGATTGAGATAGTCATTAATACTAAGTTCAGTTAATTTATGTTGTGTCTGTTAAACAGCACCACTGTTTTGTGTATGAGGAGTTACAAAGTTAAGACTCTAAGAGGTATTTGAAAGGCATGCAATTAACATCTTCTGCCTGACTGTGTGTGGAATTTGCACATATCTGTAAAAGAAAAATAAAGAAAAGTAATTGATCTTAAGGAAACTGCGTTTGAACATCTACTTCAAGTTCTGGTGTCTATAGGAGTAAGTGGATTGAATGATATATGATATATACAGCCTGCATGTGAGCCCCATTAAAAAGCTGCGGTAAAAGAAAACTAAAGAAAAATAACCCTCCTAATTAATAACACCTACAATTAAGATTAATAATAATAACATCAAAGACGTGGTAGGAAAGAAAGTCGGGGCATACCGCCGGCTCAGAAAATAGCAGCAGGCACTATGGCTTATGATACAAGGACATCATAAGCCATCACAACAGATACCTATAGACAACAAAGCTATCTGGACTGCATGGAATCCATAGACTTTATGCACTCAAGCCGTCAGGCCTGGAGCCTCCTGAGGAAACTTGGAGCATCAAACCCAGCAGGCCATTAACCTACAAGTCGGCACAAATGCTGGCACTGTCAAATTTGTGGTCAACTCAAAGGGATCCCTTGATAAATGACACAAACAGAAGGTTAAGAAAAAACTAAGAGACACAATGGCTAGTTGTCCAGAATCCTCTTGACTGTCAGACCATTTCACTCTTGCAGAACTGGATGCTGGCCCAGCATCCACAAAGAAGGGCCAAACTGCCGGGAAAGATGTATTCTACTGGAATTCCTCCACCATCTTGGCGTACTGGCCAAACATTGGCTTCTGAATCACTTTTCAACTGTGATGGAGAATGGCCATATTCCACAAATCTGGTGTGAGGCAATGGTGATAGCCCTGACAAAACCAGGAAAACTAGTACATGACCCTGGGAGCTACAGGACCATCTCTTTGCTCTGCACAACCTATACGCTCCTGGAGTGGCTCATCCTTTTAAGAATTATCCCTATCATCAACCTGTTACTCCCCAAGAACAGGCTGGCTCTAGGCTCCATCGTAGTTGCTGTGAACAAGTCCTTGCCATCACTACAAAAATCAAGGCTGGTTTTCACCACAAGCTCAAGACTGGGGCTGCCTTCATAGATCTTACCTTGGCTTATGATACTGCATGGAAATATGGACTGGTGCTCAAACTATCCCTGCTGTTGCCATGTGCAAAATTACTCCAGCTGTTGTGGACTTTAGTAAGCAACATAAGGATGAAGGTCTACCTATGAGATGAGGTCAGCACTCCAAGAATACTCAACAACAGCTCCCAAAGGACAGTGTTCTGGCATCGACACTTTTTAACATTTACATGAGTGATATGCCCTATACATCATTGCAGAAATTTATCTATGCTGAAGATATTGTTTTGACCACACAAGCAAAATCTTTTCAGGATACTGAAGCCACATTGAACTCTGACTTATTAATAATGGCTGAATACTGTCATAAGTGGAGACTATGACCAAATCCAACCAAGTCCATCGTTTCTTCATTTCATCTTGACAACTGCATTGCACATAACACCCTCAGCATCACCTTTTCTGGAGAAAAAGTACATCACAACTTGACTCCTACCTACCTTGAGGTGACCCTTGACTATTCCCTAGCCTACCATTATCACCCCCAAAATACTGGCATGAAAACAAAGGCACAAGTGAACATTATCCAAAAGCTTGCCAAGACAAGCTAGGGTGCAAAAGCTGCTGTCCTCCATACTTCTGCCATGGCTCCAGGCCTCTTAACAGCTGAGTACTATGCACCCTTCTGGGCCTCAGGTCAACATACCAAACTCATTGACACACAACTCTACTCAGTAATGAGGACTCTCTTTGGAACTTTGATATAAACTTCAGTGCGGTGGCTACCAGTATTTTCAAACATTACTCCTCCCTCTATCAGATTGGAGGGGGTTCCCCTGCAGCCAATCCTGCCAACCAGGTGGGGGGGGTTCACAAAGTCCCTTTAATTTCCCTGTAACTCACTCTGTGGTGAGTTAAGTGCTTAAATACCTTTTAAATCAGCACTAAAGACCCAAAGGGACATATTGCAGAGTGAACCCAGCAGCGGAAATGGATCCAGCAGCAGGAGTAGCACCCTTTCCTAGGCTTGGCTCCCTGGTTCTCTTCTGCCACCAGTAATATAGGCCCAGCTTGCCCCAGTGTGCTAGGGGCAGGTGCTTCTGGGTTGGGCAGTACTGGCATGCAGCAAGGAGAGGGTGCAGGATCTGTTCTCACAGGTGGATATCTGAGCTGAGGCCCCCCTGTGCTGGGACTGGGCGTGGGGGTGGGGAAGGAGGAGGAAGTAGGAAGGGGACACATTGAGCTCCAGCCATGTTCAGTGCAGTCTGAGCTCATAATAAGTATTGCTACTTTGAACATGTTCTAATTTTTAATAATATGGCACAGTAATGCTACACTCTCAGATAAAACACATTCTAATTACCCTAAGGCTCCCTTGAGAGTCAGGTGGCTTCATATATGAGCATCCAAATGACTGCTCAGGTTAACACAAAAAATCTGGAGCAGACTAAAGCTCTGGAATTCTACACTAGGACTCTACACTGAGACACCCTTCCTGCTCTTCCCTGAATACATTATTTTAGGAACAGCTTA
>NW_017729005.1:1357632-1381598 GCF_001723915.1 Gavialis gangeticus | reverse complement strand
GGGACACATTGAGCTCCAGCCATGTTCAGTGCAGTCTGAGCTCATAATAAGTATTGCTACTTTGAACATGTTCTAATTTTTAATAATATGGCACAGTAATGCTACACTCTCAGATAAAACACATTCTAATTACCCTAAGGCTCCCTTGAGAGTCAGGTGGCTTCATATATGAGCATCCAAATGACTGCTCAGGTTAACACAAAAAATCTGGAGCAGACTAAAGCTCTGGAATTCTACACTAGGACTCTACACTGAGACACCCTTCCTGCTCTTCCCTGAATACATTATTTTAGGAACAGCTTAAATCCTTTTCAGAAAAAATAGAATGTATGTTCTGTAAAAATAAGCATACCAGAAACCCTTGCTATTCGTGGGTTTGGCATTCGCAGTTTCAAATATTCACAAATGCCAAATCCACATTCTAAATACACTTTATTCACTTACAGGAGCTTCTCAGGAGCTCCACACTTGCTGCTGCTGGACTCCCACCACCGCTGCTGGGCTGCCGCTGCTGGGTTCCTGCTGCCACCACTAGAACCATACCTCCCCCCCGCAGCCAGCAGGGGCTCTGTGTTCATGAACGCAGTGCCTTATTTGTGGATTTTGCCATCTGCAGGGGATACGAAGACATATCCCCCATGAATAGCAAGGGTTGCCTGTATTTAAAAAGGTCTGATCCTGAAAGATGCTAAGTGCCCTCTATTCCCACTGACTTCATTGGGTATTGGAAGTGAAAGTGCACAGGATTTGGCAGGACGGCTCCCAATTTGCTCATTTATAAGAGGATTTTTGCAGGTTTGAATGCTTCGCTATTGCTGTTGATATTTAGGAATGTGTACATGCTTGTCAGTCTGCCAAATAAAGGTATGATCACTATACCAAGGATTCTTCAGTGTTGGCTGCAAGAGACTTTCCAATCATGTATTTTTGTCGTTCTTGGAATAAAAATCCTAAACCTGCTGTTCTGTGGAAGGATTCAAGTCATTCTACATGGACACACAGTAATTAGGTACAATTGTAATTACTACCTATATATATTCCCAGGGGTGTAATACCCCTTGCTCTCAGAAGCAGCCCTCCATATTTTAAATCCTAGCAATGGACCTGACAAACTCTACTTCCAAATTATTTATTTAGTATGCTTCAATAAGAATAGCTCTTCCACTGTCATTAACATTGAGAGATCCTTTAAAAGACTTCTAATTCAGTTCGATTTAGTATAATCACCTAAAAGGTGATTAAGATCAATGTTATTTGAAATAGCCTAAAATTTACTATTAGAGTTAACAGCTCCAAGCAGCCAAAAAGACCCATCATTCTTACAACAGATTTAACTGTGAAGGCAGGCTGATAAATTCCTCTAACATTAGTAAGGGGTCTGGCCAGTGCTTCCTATCCATCAAGTATTATCAGTTGTCATACTTCTCCATACAATTACATCTGGTGACATCCTGGTAGGCCCACTTCCTCCTTTTTTATCATTTATTATTTCATTAAAAACATGATACATCATTTGAGTCAAAGTGGAGCCAGAAGTATTATGCTAGACTGTATTTCCCAGCTTCCAGATAGTGTCCATGGGAGCTACTATTACAAAAGCCCCCAAACACCTCTGGTCAACATAAATTAATTATTTACCAATGTTAGGCACACTATACCAGTTGATAATGTTACAGTCTTTTTGGCCATCACCTGCAAATAGTTTTTAGGTACTGTAATATTTCCTCTGCCTTCAAAGGAAGTTCTATAGACAGAGTGATAGCAGGCCATAGCTCTGTGCTACCTGTTCTGCACTAAATGTTGTTTGATTGTTTTAAATACAAGTCAGCTCTTTTAGTTAGTGAAAATGTGGGCCTAATATTGTAAACAGATTAGAAAGGCTATACATTCCAAAATAATATCAACAAACTAAAGTAAACTTCTATATTTTGAAAATTCAAAAGTGCTTACAGACAATGATTTAACAGCTTCATTCACATTACTGTTATTTAGTTCCATATGCAGTGATTAGCATAAGTCCTTCATTTGTTGACTGTAGTACAAAATAATATTTTAATAATTTCTTTTTAAATTGTATTTTATTGTTACTATGGTCTGTAGAAATCCATATTCTTTTCTGTTGATTAAGTGTACTGTGATCCAAATCTTGTATTTTATAGCGAAAGCTTTTCAGCCTTCATAGGAAAAAACTGGCAAAGGAGTTTTGGTGCACTGGAACAGAATTTATTCCACTATCAAACTAATGTTAGGTTCCAGCTGCTTTTCCCTCCCTCCTGCTCTCTTTTATGTACATGTGCAATGAAGTCCTTTTATAGAAGCTTTTTATTGCAAAAGTTTTAAAATATGAATCACTGGTATTTCGTCAGTGGAAACGTGTGTAAAAGATGTTAGAGCTCTCATTTAAAGCTGTGTCTGTTAACCTCAATTTCCACTGTTTATATACAGATCACATTCAATAAGCTCAAGATGCAAATCAGTCTGAAAATAGCTCATCATAGATATAAATCACTTCATCATATCTTTTGTGAAATATTCCATGTGGCATCTATTACCGTAGAAAAGTATTTCTGCTGAAGTCTGATGCTGTAAAGGCACATTTCCCTTCCAGCTGTACTGCCTTTTCAGATGAAGAAGAAACTAAAGCATTCAGTAGGTCATCAACAAAAACAAGTAAATAATTAAAAAGTTGTATTTTCATATTTAACTTTCTTTTGTTTTTTAGAAACAATAAACATGATGCAGATGCCAAGTAGAAGAATGCTACCACTTTAATGAATTTTTGGGCCGTATCAGTTGGAAAGTTTAAATATACAATTGAGAAGAATGGTGGTGAAGACATACTGGGACTGAGCAAATCTGGCTTCAGTTTCCCAGGTCTACTAACATAAGTATGACTTATTATGATTTAAATCGAGACCTGTGCAAAAAAAAAATCCATCAAAACATGACTTTTTGATTAAATAAAAATATTTTGCAAACAAAAAATTTAATAATTTTTGGTGTTTTTTTGAAAAAAAATTATGGGGCCAAAAAAATTGATTTCACAAATTTCAGGACTAAGAAAAAACACTACAAGTTTCCCTTGCTTTATGTGGGTTCTGTATGTGCAAATTTGCTCTTATGTGATGACCCTTTTTATACCAAAAATTCATTATATGAGAAGTAAATTCACTCTTATGTGATCAGTGTGGTGGAAGCCCACAGTCAGCTGTTTTGTGTGGTGCACTGTGGGAGTGATGTGCACCAAAATATAGTCTCCTGTGTGGATCTGTACTCCTCGCCCATTGTCTGCAACTTGTGTTTCTGTAGTTGCCATCCCCATTATGGTAACATTCACCACCACCCTGTGCTTGTATGTACTGCCTGCTGTTGGTGAGTACCAAAATTGTCTTGTAAAAGTGGTAGAAATGGGTCTGGAGGTCAGTACAGTCGACATCTTGGAACATATCCCTACTTGTTACATTGTAAAGTGGGTTCCCTTTATGCTAATTCAAGGTATGTGCCATTTTCCAGGAACACATATATAACGTAAAGCGAGGGAAACGTGCATTTCTATAACCAAAACAGGACCCTAACATATTCAGCAAAGCCTATGTGGTATCAACAGATTAGGCCCAGTAAATGTAGTGAACTTCATCTGTCCTAAAGTGGGAAGGATGTAGTTGCTTGTGAAACACCAATACACAGGCCACTGCTTCCATGATGCTCCAACCTATTAATGGTTCTCTCTCTCTCCATGGTTACATGGCTCCCTAAAGGGTTGTGTAGCCACTGGTCACTGTAGCTGTAATTGAATTAAATTTTCATTCCCTAAGGCAGGAACAATATGAAAGGAGTGTGAATACTGCTCCCATTAACAGTAACATAGATGGGTTTGCTGATAATGCTGAAAAGAACATGGTACACTAAGCGAATACTTTGTTGCCCTGATCTTCTTGTCTGGGCCTCCAGAATTTTTTTATTTTATTTTATTTTATTTTAGTGTTGTGTTACCCTTACCCTTCTCGAAGTGAGTCATTCAGGGCCTTGCTGGTTTCTTCTATGAAGAGAAGAAAGTGATGACAGCTCAGATATTTCAATTCCTGTAGTTAATATGGAATATACACAAGTTTCTGGGTTTTTAAACACAAGAGAAAAAACAGCAGGGGACACATTGCCCAGAGCTTTCTCTTGCTATCTCCTAGCTTTCTGCTTGTGCTATCACTTGTTCACATGCATGCACATTCTCATGCTCTCTCTCAAGTATTTCATGATTGCCCCCCTTCTAAAACAGATAATTCCATCAAACGAATGGCAGGTGAAGGAAAAATGGAGGGAACCCTGAGGAGCCAAGGGGAACAGCAGCCATGTGGTCATAAGGTGGTGTCATGGCCATGCCTGGATCATGGTCCTGTACAGAGCCCAACACTGGACACAGTACTCCAGGTGATGCCTCACCAGGGCTCAGTAGAGCAGAAGAATCACTTCTCTTCATTTTTAAGTGACACTCCTGTTTATATAACCCAGTAGATTATTGGCTTTTTTTAGCAAGAAGAGCACACTATTGGTGTATATTTAGGTTATAGTCCACTGTAACCCTCAGGTCCTTCTCTGCATAACTCCCTCCTAGTCAATCATTCCCCAGCCTGTTTTATGTGTATGTGACTCTTCCATTCCAAGTACAGGGCTTTGCACTTGTCCCTAATGAATCTCATCTGATTAATTGTGGACTACTTCTCCAGAATATCTGCAACTCCACCCAACTTAGCATGTTCCAAAAATTTGCTAAGTGTGCACTTGATCCCATAGCCTTAATCAATAATGAAGATATTAAACAATATGGGACCCAGAACAGGCCCCTAGGGAATCCCACCTAATGCCTTCTCTTTATTGACCCATTAATGACTAATCATTTGGTACAGTTATCCAAGCAGTTATGTATCTGTCCTGGAGTACTTTTGTCTAGTCTGTATTTCCTTAGCTTGTGCGTGAGAATGTCGTGAGAGAGTATTAAAAGCCTTGCTAAAGTCAAGGTATATCACGTTCACTGTTCTCCCCCCATCCACAGAGTCTGTCACCTCATCACAGAAGGAAATCAGGTTGGTCAGACATGACTTGTTCTTGGCAACTCCAATGCTGGTGGTTCTTGATCAGCTTGTTCTCTTCTAGGTGCTTCAAAATAGATTCCCTGGGGAGCTGTTCCATGATCTTTCCAGGTATTGATGTCAGACTGATTGGCATATCATTCATTCTTCTTAAAGACAGGCACTATATTTTCCCCTTTTCCAATCAACCAGAACTTCATCTGACCTTCACAAGTTCTCAAAGATGACCCATAATGGCTCTGAAATTACCTCAGCCAATTCCTTCAGTACCACAGGGTGTATCCTGTCTAGCCTTGTCAACTTGAAAGCATCTAGCTTCTCTAAGTAATCCCTAACCTGTTCTTCTGCTACTCTAGGCTGTTTGTCTTCTTTCCTAAATAGTATAGCAGGTACATCTCTTGTCAACCTTTAAGCCCTTCTCCTGACAGGTGCCCTGTCCCCTGAATGCCATCTTGGCCACCATTTTGGGACCAGAAATCTCACCATTACCCCCTAACCTTTGCCATTGGAACATCCACCCCTTTGTTCCAGAAGTACTTCTTTTGGGAGGGGTTTGAAGCCTTCTAACCAGAAGTCCTGCTCTGTCACATGGTCCATAACATTAGAAGTCCCACCTCCTGGCCACCATTTTGGGTGCTGTGTTGGCCACTGTGTTGGTCCCAGAATCACCTGCCACCATCACATGGCCTGTGACATCAGAAGGTCCACCCACTCTGCCTCAAAACCTGCCCCCTCACCATCATGTTGGCCTCCATGTTGGTCCTAGAATCCACTGCCCCATCACATGGCCTGTGACATCAGAAGATCTGCCCCTTGACTGGGAAACACGATCCCTCATGCTGCATAGCCTGCCCCAGGATACCACAAGAACTGCCCCTCCCCCTAGGCCCTGAGATATGGGCACGACCTATCAGGTAGTGAATGGTTGTGACCCCTTTAATGACTTGTCACACCACCCTTCACCAACTGACTGTGGTTTCAGGGCTGTCAGACCTCCAAGAATGGCACCGAACCAATCAGAGCATGTATACAGGTGGGACATAGATTGGAAGCCCCTGGCCTGCCTCTTTTCCAAATCCTGTTCGGAAACCCTCCAAAGCAGGCTGCATGTTTTCTGAGACCACGCTAATGCAGACAGAAGCAAATATGGATTCTTAAACTACACTGGTAAGGCCCTTCAGGTAAAGCCTGCTTTACCACCAAGGCTTGCCAGATGTCTGCTAAGAAAATGATGCTGTAGTGATAGTTCTGAGGAGGGAGAGATTAAGGATAGTAGCCTCCTAGCCCAAGGGTTGCCTGAGATGCCTGAACCAGGGAAGGAGGCCCATTTAAGCATGCACCACATTGGTGAGCTTGATGCCCAGACTTGCAGAGCAGACACTGAGGATTCCAGAGAAGAGGAGTACCTCATGCTGGACCCTGAGTGGGAAGAAGATGTTTATAAGGGAGCAGAGGTCACTGGTGAGTGGCTTTAACTGGGGGCCCTTAGCGGAGCTGATGGTAGGGGTTCATAGGTAGTGGGGCAGGAATTAGCTATGAACTCATTAAACAGTGGCTAGCTAGTTTTTCCTTTGAAATCCCTCTGCAGCTAGCCTTTCTAATGACACCAGTAAGACAGCAGACCTGTAGCTTTGGTACTGGAGAAGAGAAGCTATTTTTGTGACGAACATAGGCCCAGTGTTTCAGGAGAAGCTATTAATTCTTTGGCTTTTAGAAGACAATTAGGAAAAGAACTAACATGTCCTGTTTTGCATCAAGAACATAAAAGGCTCATGGAAGCTCTTATGCATGTCTGTTGAGAGAGAGAATTTTTGAAGACTGCATGGCAGTCCAGAGCAAGGAAGCCATGAGTGTGTTAACATCTTTATCAATGACTTGGATGAGGGAGTGGAAAGCACAATGATTAAGCTTGTGGATGACACCAAGCTGGGGGAAATGCAGGCACATCTGAGGACAGGGTAAGGATCCAGGATGATCTTGACAGACTGGTCCTATGGGTTGAATGCAATTGGATGAGGTTCAACAGGGACAAGTGTCAACTCCTTCATCCGGGTAGGAAGAATCTTCACTATAACTATACGATGGGTGGTGGTCCACCACATCTGAAAGGGACCTGGGAGTGACAATCAGAGGTTGAATATAAGCCAACAGTGCAATGAAGTCACCAGCAGGGCAAATAGAACTCTGGTGTGCATCAGCCAATGTGTTGCCAATAGATCCTCCCCCTCTAGTCAGCATTGGTGAGGCTACAGCTGAAGTACTGTGCCCAGTTTTGGGCACCGCACTTCAAGAAGGATATGGATAAGCTTGAAAGGGTACAGAGAAGGGCCACCCATATGATTAGATGCCTGGAGGATAGGCCTTATGAGGGGAGACTCTGGGAACTGGGTTTGTTCAGTCTGAGTAAGAGAAGACTGAGAGGTGACTCGATAGCAATTATAAACTCAGTTCGTTTTGCTGAAGATGCGAATGCTGGTCTATATGGAGTTATCCATGAAGAGGGTAAGTCTCTGGTACCCTACACTGAATACTTAATTGGGACAAGAAATTATAAATTCCTGCTCCAGAGAAAGGTTTAGCCAGGGTATAGTATAAAACTAGCATAAGCAGTACATTTTCTGCATATTTTGATGGAAATAAAGACTGGTTTAAAATGAATTCTCCCTGCTGCCATGTGTTGTTGTTTTAGTCTCTTGGGGAGCGGGGTGTGGGTGAATAACTCAGAAGGGTATGGATGGATGTAGATTCTATGGACCTAGAAAAATAACAAAAGGTTAGCTGGGGCATTATACTGTACCATTCCTACACAATTAGGGTAAACAGGGTCCCTTCAAAAGGACATGCTGGAAATCTATGGAAAATTTTGATGAGTAACCGTTTTCAATTAAACAGACCTATAGACTAAAACAGGGTGATTTGTTTATACCTAAGAATATTACAATGGACCTGGCAGGGTGGTACTACACCAAAATTGAACTAATTTAATTCCATCACAATGGCTCTACATTGACCAACCATAGAACTGAACACAAAAATTAGCGCCAGTCAGGATCCTGTGTCCCATCACTATGCGAATCAGAGAGAGAGAGGCCTCATAAATATACAAAACAGAATCAAAGGCTCAGGCACCACAACCAGTCAAACTTGAAACTAAATAAAAAAGCCAAAAAAAGAATCCATCAGGGTATAAAACCTGCAGTTTGGGTTAGAAAAAAACCCTTTTCTCTGGATGCTAATCTGCTTCAGGGCAGGACCTTGGTATGTAATTATTATTTTTACTTTATATGCATACAGACACTTTTTTCTGTTTGATTACACTATATTTTACTTAATATTTCTTTTGGTCTTTATTATAGAGGGCCTATTTATTAGGAAAACATCAAATAACTCTAATTTCCCTTGTGACACCTTCCTCCAGGTGGTAAATCTGCTTGGGAACAGAGCCAGGTATACAAGGTGTGTTCAAAAAGTATCAAGACTGAACATGTATTTGTGGTACAAAGTATTGGGTGGGGGGCATGGCTTTGGTGAACATGTCTGGGCATGTTGGGTTTCCTCTAGACAGGTCTGCAGCTCATGGTGGTTCCCCAGTTTTCTGGGCCCAGTGGTTGAAGTAAGATTGTTTGTGTCTTGCATCCCCTTTTGTTATGTCAGAGTGTCCAGAACAACACGTGTGCATTAAATTTTGCATGAAGAAAAAAAAAAAAAAAAATCAGGAAAATGAAAAGTGAAACATTTAAATGACTTAAAATAGCATTTGGTGATGACACTATGAGCTGTGCAAAAATTTGTGAATGGTATCATCAATTTAAAAAAGGATGATCGTCAGTTGAAAGTGATGAGCGTACCGGACACCCTTCAATATCACGAAATGATGAAAATGTGGCAGCAGTTTGCAGTTTGGTTCAAAATGATAGGGGATTGACTGTCTGACGGACAGCAGAAGAAGTTGGAATTTCTGTTGGTTCATGTCATTCAATTCTAACTGGCGATTTGGGAATGAAATGACCAGAAAAACGACCAGAAAAGTGGGTGTCTGAATCTTGGATGCTTCACCACGACAACGCACCTGCCCACTCAGCACAGCTTATGAAGCAATTTTTAGACAAATTTTAGCCAAACACCATATCCCACAGGTGCTGCAACCTCCATATTCTCCTGATATGGCCCCATGCAACCTTATTTCTCTTCCCTCAACTAAGGAAAACCTTGAAAGGAAGATGATTTTGTGATGTGGAAACCATAAGACAAAACATGACTGAGCAGCGTCTAGCGATTCCACAAATTGCTTATCAGAAGTGCTTCCAACAATGGCAGAAGCGTCGGGAGAAGCGTGTGGTGGCAGAAGGAGCATACTTCAAAGGAGATTAAGCTGAAACCCCTGTAAAGAAAATATTTTGTTTCCTACAGCAACAGTCTTGATACTTTTTGAACAGCCCTTGTATATTCATTATTTTTACTCTAATGTATATACATGCACTTTTTCGTTTTAGCACACTATCTTACCTGTATTTTTTGCCTGTATTATAGAGGACCTATCTAGAAAAGAAGCAAATATGACAGGAAATTTTACCACAGAAAGGTAAAAATTAATTTTAAAATGGAAGGGTCATCTGTGACTGTGTTAGGTCATAAGACTAGTTGTAACCATTTGTTTCCAAACATAATACTTCTCCCAAAATGGAAAATCAGAACAAACATGTACCTCTATGTCTTTACCCTGTAGTGAAACCTACATTTTTAAAATCAAGTTTTTAAAGGGGAGCGTGTGCGTGTGTGTATGTGTTTGGTATTCATATTCTGAAATCAAGCTTTTAAAACTCTGGGTTTGTTTTGAGTAGGTGCTCTTCTACATCTTTTAACAACTAGTTTTGGATATGGTTCTGGGGTTTAATTTTGCTAAGGGCTTTTTAAAGCATGGTGGTTTCTTTCAGACTTGTAGCATTTATATGAAGTTAAGGTTCATTGGGCTGGTTCTGTTTGATATCTTCATCAATGACCTGGAAGATGGCACACAGTGTACCCTCAGCAAGTCTGCAGATGACACCAAGCTGGGGGGAATTGTAGATAAGCTAGAGGACAGTGTTTGGGTTCAGAGAGACCTAGACAAATTGGAGGATTAGACCAAAAGAAATCTCATGAGGTTCAGTAAGGATAAGTGCAAAGTCCTGTACTTAGGATGGAACATGCACCACTACAGGCTGGAGACTGGCTAAGTAGCAGCTCTGCAGAAGAGGACCTAGTGGTTACAGTGGACAATAAGCTGAATACAAGCCAACAGTATGCCTTTGTTGCCAAGAAGGCTAATGGCATACAGGGCTACATTGGCAGAAACGTTGCCAGCAGATCAAGGGAAGTAATATTTGCTTCTATTCAGCACCAGTGAGGCCATATCTGGAGTACTGTGTCCAGTTTTGGGCCCCCCACTATAGAAAGGATGTGGAAAAATTGGAGAGAGTCCAGCGAAGACCAATAAAAATGGTTAGGGGGCCAGGGCACATGACTTCTGGGAAGAGGCTGAGAGAACTGGACTTACTTAGTCTGCAGAAAAGAAAACTGAGGGGGGATTTGATAGCAGCTTTTAACTACGCAAAGGTTGTTCAAAAGAGAATGGAACTAGACTGTTCTCAGTGGTGACAGATGACAGAATAAGAAGCAATGGTTTCAAGTTGCAGCAAAGGAAGTTTAGGTTAGATATTAGGAAAAACCTTCTCACCAGCAGGGTAGTAAATCACTGGAACAGGTTACCTGGAGAGGTTGTGGAATCTCCATCCTTGTAGTTTTTTAAAACCCGGCTAGACAAAGCTTCGGCTGGGATGATCTAGTTGGGGATGGTCCTGCTTCGAGCAGAGTGTTGAACTAGATGACCTCCTTCGGTTCCTTCC
This sequence comes from Gavialis gangeticus, assembly GCF_001723915.1. Classification (NCBI taxonomy): domain Eukaryota; kingdom Metazoa; phylum Chordata; order Crocodylia; family Gavialidae; genus Gavialis; species Gavialis gangeticus. The sequence continues at coordinate 1,370,629 of NW_017729005.1, read as the reverse complement.
AAGCCTAATTTTCTATGATTCTAGGCTTAGACATTCATTTTGTGGAAAGTGAATTTTCAGTGAAGGCCGAGATATAAATTTTATATTTCCGAAGTGATCTTATGCAATACCACCAAAGAAGGAAGTGGTACTTTGGAGAACCAGTTCCTAGAAATACTGGAGGGGTGGGAATCAGACCAAAGGTCTCTCACAAGTCTAACACAAAATCATAGAAATGCCTGAGCCTGAGGATTGGCACACCTGAGGAACAGAATGATAAAGAGCAGAAAGATACAGCAAAAAAAGAGAAAAGACTGCCTGTTCCTCGGAGGAAAACACACCATGAAACCCTGAGAAAACCACAAGAATTCACAGTTCCAAGGCTGGGAATAAGAAAACAAGGACTGGCTGTGCACACACTTTAGAGAAGTCTCAGAAGGTGATTTTTCATCCGTTTTTGAAGGACCGTGATTATTTTTTATTAAAAAGAGGGAATCTTTGTGGGGGCTAGACAGATGCACACACTGCAGAAAGAGTGTGCAGTGTGTTTTGAAAGATCTCGATTATTGTTGAGGCAAAAGGACAGATGGTAAAGTGATCAACACAGGGTTAAGAAGCCTGCAGGACAAAATGTCAGGGCCTGGTTAAAAATGAGACTCAGAAAAGCCAAATGTCTCCTCAGAAAAAAAAGTGACCCCCTAGTGATGGCAGTTCAGAGGGCCCCTCAAATGCTCCCCCTTCTCCTGAGCCTGTGGAGTTGGAGTGTGGGGGTGACGGATGTGATTCAGGGAACCCATGTTTCCCTTCCTCCTGAGCCTATGGAGGCTGTTTGGTCAGATGTAAATATGGCAGGGGTCGGAGGTGGAAGTAGCCTATAGCAAGGTTTCGAGCTTGGAAGTATGTAGAGGAATTTTGCTTTTTTGAATCTGGAGTTGGTGCCATTACACACGGCGTATGCAGTCATAAGGAGAGGATTAGAGCAAGCTGTAGGATATCTCCATCAGTTATGTCACAGGTTGCAAGTCCACTGGGGTGGCCGCGACACTCCCTAGAGGAACTGCAGCTCCTGTCTGCATCAAACTCTATGGCCTCTCCCTCTAGCTCACTCACCCACCATGCCTTGATCTTACTATTCAAGAGTGATTAACAGAGGCTACCAACAGGCCTCAGAGTGAGCTTTAATCTGAATAGTTCCCTCCCAGCTTGACTAGGCCCCTGTAGGCCACCTGGAGCCTTAGAGCAAATTGCTTGGCTCCTTTCCCTCCCCTACACCATGCCCCAAGCCTTGCAGATGTTACAATATAGTTGTTCTCTCTGTTGGGGCCTGAGCTTCCCCAGCCTCCACCCCTTTTAATCTTGCTAGGCCTGTTTGTCTAGAACCACTACGTTGGACCTGGCTTTGAGGCACAAACTTTAATCTATCGCCTTCAATCTCTGGGACCCAGGCTTCTGTCTGCCAGGCCCCTGACTGTACTGTACTCCTCTGGCGCTGGGCCCCTGGTTCCCATCTCACTGTGCCCCTCTTGCCACCACTTCTGCCTGTGCCCATGGTTTCTCTGGTCTTCCTCTTACTTTTGCCATACTTATAGAATTCCTTTTTATTGTCATCTATGTCCCTGGCCAGCTGCATCTCAAAGCATGTTCTGGCCTTCCAAATTTTCCATCTGCATATAGTTTCATAGTAGTTTGGGGTCAGAAGGGACCTGAACAGAACATCTAGTCTGACCCCCCGCCATTGGCTGGAGCACACGCTGGGATCACATGAGTCCAGTCAGGTGTTTGTCCAACTTCTTTTTGAATGTACCCAAGGTAGGAACAAGGACCACTTCCCTAGAAAGTTGGTTCCAGATCCTAGCCACCCTCACAGTGAAACAGTGCCTCCTAATCTCTAACCTGAACCTATTCTCCAGCAGCTTCTGGCCATTGTTCCTCGTCACCCCAGGTGCTGCTGAGGGGAATAGGGCCCTTCCTATTTGCTGCTGATCCCCCCTAATGAGTTTGTAGGTAGCCACCAAATCCCTCCTCAGCCTCCTCTTGCTGAGGCTGGACAGGTTCAGGTCCCTCAGCCGCTCCTTATAGGGCCTGCCCTGCTGCCCTCCAACCAAGCGGGTGGCCCTCCTCTGAACCCTCTCAAGGCAGGCGACATCCTTCTTAAAGTGCGGTGCTCAGAACTGGACGCAGTACTCCAATTGTGGCCCGACCAATGTTGCATAGAGGGGGAGTATCACCTCTCTGGACTGGCTTGAGATGCATCTTTGGCTGCATGACAAGGCACGGTTGGCTTTGCTGGCTGCGGTCTGGCATTGGTCACTCATGTTCATCTTGGAGTCAATGACTCCAAGATCCCATTCCGCCTCTGTGCTCACAAGGGGGGAGCTCCCCAGCTTATATGTATGCTGTGGATTCCTTCTCCCCAGGTGCAGCACCCTGCATTTATCTACATTGAACTCCATCCTGTTACCATCCACCCACTTCTGTAGTTTGTCTAAATCTATTTGCAGCCTCTCTCTCCCTTCGAGCATGCCTACCTCTCCCCACATCTTGGTGTCATTGGCAAACTTGGACAACGTGTTTTCCACCCCCTCGTCCAAGTCGCCGATGAAGAAGTTGAACAGTGTAGGCCCCAGGACTGAGCCCTGGGGGACCCCCACTATTCACATCCCACCAGGTCAAGTATGACCCGTCCACCACGACTCTGTTTGCGCCCCATCAGCCAATTTTTGACCCATCCAACTGTGTAGGTATCAATGCCACAGTCGCTCAATTTATTAATGAGAATGGGGTGAGAGAGTGTCAAAAGCCTTCTTAAAGTCCAGAAAGACTATGTCCACGGCAACACCATGATCCAGGGATTTAGTTACCTGGTAATAAAAGGCCATCAGGTTGCTCTGGCAGGACCTGCCTTTGATGAGCCCATGTTGATTTCCCCTGGGCATGATCTCCCCTGCTGGCCCCTCACAGGTGGGATCCTTGATAATTTTTTCAAGGATTTTCCCCAAAACCGATGTGACTGGGTCCTCCTTTCTCATAAATGGGGACCACATTAGCTAGTTTCCAATCTCCAGGCACCTGGCCCGTGGACCACGATCACTCGTGTATCCATCTGATATTCTTATACTTTCCTAGTACTATCACCAAGTTCCCACTTTTTATAGGATTCCTTTTTGAGTTTCCACTCATTGAAGATATTGCTGTCTATTCAGGCTGATCTCCTGTTGCACTTCCCACTTTTTCATTGCAGCAAGATAGCTTGCTCCTGTACTCTTAAGAGGGTCTATTAAAAATACAACAAGTTCTCCTGAACTCCTTTCCCCTTAGACTTGTCTCCCTGGGGATCCTGCTTACTAGTTCCCTGAGCTTATTAAAGTATCCTTTTCTGAAGTCCAGTGCTCTCTATCCTGCTGCTCCCTTTTCTGCCCCCCCACTTAGGATCTTAAGCTCTATCATTTCACGGTCACTGGACATGTTAACATGAGATGCTGGCTGCTCAGTAGCCCAAGACTATTGCACAGTAAGTGTTGCATGGCAAAAAGTGTGATGCAACGCTACAAAAAAGCCTTTCATCAGTGCTACTGCACGGTAACTTGAGTTACTGCGCAGTCATTTAGTACTTGTTTATACACATACTAAATGACTGCACAGTAATGACTGTGCAGTCAGCATCTTGTGTAGATGTGGTCACTGTACCCAATTTACTTCCACCTTCACATCCTCAACTAGTTCCTCCCTGTTTGTGAGCAGGAAGTCAAGAAGGGCTTCCCCCCTTATTGGCCTCTCTACAATCTGTGTCAGAAAGTTTTCCCTTATACACGCCAAGAATTTCCTGGATTGCTTGTGCACTGCTGAGTTTCAGCTGATGTCTTGATAATTACAGTCCCCCATAAGAACCAGGTTCTGCAATGTGGAAGACTCTTTCAGTTATTTAAAGAAGACTTCATCTACTACCTCCTCCGCCTGGTTTGAAGATCTGTAGCATACACCTGCCATGACATCCCCCCTGCTGCTCTCCCCTCTGAACTTTACCTAGAGACTTTCAACAGGCCCACCTTCCACTTCATACTGTACTTTTGAACATGTGTACATCACTTTTACATATATGGCAACACCCCCTCCTTTTTTACCTTGCCTATCCTTCCTGAACAAGCTATACCTATCTTTGACTATCTTCTAGTCATGTGAAATATCTCACCATGCCTCCATAATCCAGTTACATTATGGATTGCATTACATTATAATCCTGTGCTTGTACTAGGACTTCCAGTTACTCCTGTTGGTTTCCCATACTTTTTACATTAGTGTATAAACACTGTAGGTATCTAACTGACTGTCCTATCTTACCCTCTTCCTGAGAATAACGCTAAGGCTTCCATTATTGTTTTGCCCTTACTCAGTTTTTATCCAGATCCCAAGATTCTTTACCTATCTTTTGTTTCCATACCCCAGTTAGCCTAGTTTAAAGCCCTCACTAAGACATAGGATTATAGATTTGGTTACAAATTGCTTTGTTGCAATCTAATCTATTCCCATATGTCACCCGAGCTGCCAGATATTTGAAAGACCACAGATTTCTTTAAAAAACTGGGCTCCATTGACAGCTTCCAGCAAATGATATATTAACTACCATGGTTGTCATGTCTTTGTATACCAACAGCCCTCATGAGGATGGATTATAAATGATAAAGAACATTATTCATAATGATAAAACTGCTTCTGTTTCCATCACACTCTCCCACTTTGATTTCATACACAATTTTTTCAGATCTGGGGACTCCCTATACCTACAAGTGAATGGCACTGCCATAGGCACAGGTATGGCTCCCCAGTATGCCAACATATTTGTGACAGACCTTGAAGTCCTTTTACTCCACAACTGCCTTCTCATCCCCCTGGTATACCTCAGGTACACTGATGACATTTTCATAATATGGACACATAGAAAGTAATCTTGAGAAATGTCACTAGGTCTTTAACACCTCTCCATCAAGCAAGCTCTGTGTTGCAGGGCACTAAGGTGCCTGCTCCTATTACAGCAGAGGTTGCCTGGGCGGGGGACAAAGGGCCAGATAAGAGCCCAGGTGCAGGTTGCCATGACAACCGGCTAATGAGGGAATTGGCCGCACCTGCACCTGGTTAGCTGGCTGGAAGAGGCAGGGCCCTAGGCTGGTACCAGACAGTTCAGTTCCCTGCTGACAGCCAGAGGGGAAGGAGCCTCCAGGGAGGAAGTGGCCAGTGATGCAGCAATGCCTAATATTCTGCACCCAGAACACACAGGGAAAATCTTCAGTTGCCACATTGCCACCACACTGAATCAGAAACCAGCTTACTGCCATAGCTACCTTTGCACTACCAGCTTTCACCTTAAGTATGCCACTAAATCCATCATCTACATCCAAGCTCTATGTTACAACCATATCTGCTCTGATCCCATCAACCAGGATGAACACCTTAAGAATCTAGAGCAGGGATTCCTACAATTACAATACAATTCCAAAACTGTAGCCACTCAAATTAACAAAGCCAGACTCAGACCTTGTTCTGACCTGCTACAATACCTGCAACACAGACAAAAGAATCCCCATGGTCTTCAACTACAGTGCCCAGCTTGAACACTTTAGACACATCACTAATGACCTCCAACCCCTCCTGAAAAAGTAGGACTGCCTCAAGGTAGTCATGGGGAATACATCTGTCCCGGCTTACTGAGAGAGGGAGGTAAGGCTGACAATAGAAACTCAGGATTCCTAGACTGTCCCTTTTTAGATTTTATATATTGTCTCATCACTTCTGGGAGTGTCAAAGGGCCTTCATTTGCATTCACTTTTGAAGATATTTTCCTAGTTAGAGTCTCTAGAAAGTGAAAAAACCAGGGGCTGCAGTTCAATCAACAAATCAAGTTAGGCACTACACTTTTTTTTCATTTTGCTGCATGATAAATAATATAGTGGCTAATTAAAACCAAAAGGTTGGCTAAATATTTCAGGTTGACAGAGAGCATTGTGTGCTTGTTAATTTTGTAACTGTACATCATTCTCACTAAGAGAAGTAAAAAGCAAAGCACATATTGTCAACATATTAAAATAAAAATTATTTAAAATATGGCTGATTATAAAGCAGCAAGCAAAACGTCCAACAAAAAGTGGATTAGCTTCTCCTGGTTGTAGTACTGAGTTGTCTCCACCATCATCTACAAAAAGATGCCAAATGCCATTTTTCTGATTCTGTGAACATTTCTGAGACACCTCATCAACCACAACTGAATCTTTTTTCCCCTGTGTATAAGTCATTCCTTCAGCACATCCTGGTTTGATCGTTTCCAATGGCTTCATTATTCTGAAGCTTCTGACAACATACATTGTTTTCACTGTTGTATAGCTTTTATACATAAGCAGCTTTTGACTAAGTACACAGAAGAAGCCCTCACACAGTCTAAATTCTCCAAACTGGAAAAAAACCTTGAGACAAATATGAGAGATGCCAAGTTCTTCATGTCAGCGCAAAGGCGCTGATGTTCTTCATAATCTACAAAGAATGGTGGTGGCATACCAAGCATTAATATTCACGGAAGAAAGATAAAAGCAAAGAAAATCATAACAAAAAATACTAAATAGCATATCTTACCTTGTGTTGCAAGGATTTGTGTTGTAAATTGCTGTACAGAATTGTAACAGGGAGCCCTAGCCCTGTTACTAGGAGGCAGGGCAGCCCCTTTAAGACCAGAGCCTTTAGAAACACCAAGTACCAGAAGCACAGGGGTTAAAAGCCCATCCACACAGGCCGGTCAGCTGACCAGAAGGAGATAGGGCTTTGGGCACATATAAACCCCAAGGCTGAGGCTGGCAGGGGTTAGTTCTCTGGCAAGCTGCCAGGGGAACGAGCTCCTGCAGGGAAGAACTACCCAGGAGTGCTGTGGCTGCTGGACAGAGTGTTTACATGGCTAATGAGGCTCTAGGTACCCAGGGCTGGGACGCACTCAATACTCAAGGAGCAGTTTGGGGTTTTAAAGAGGCAGAGTGTAGCTTGCATTACTCATATTATGTTATAGCTCAGGGGCTTATTTACGTTGCTGTTTTTAACTGGTGGACCAGACCGAGGCTATTGGGGAAAAGGAGATCTCATATGGGGGCACACTATGGTGTAGTGCCCCAGCGCCAGAGAGGGCACAGAGAGACAGGGCTGTGGTGAACCCAGTGCCAGAGAGGGCGCAGAGACAGGGCTGCAAGGCTAAATCAGAATTAACGGTGCTAGAGTCTTTACATACTATCTGCAAGGCATGGGCCACTGTGTAGGGGAGGCTCAGAGCAGTGGATAGCGACCCCTGGTGTCGAGGTAGTAAATAGGCATCCTCCCACCTCAGTAACATCATAATTATTGTTCCATCAAGGTGTGGCAGGTGAGAAAGATGGGTGCTTAGCCCAGAAACAAAGGGTCGGGCCAACATTGGACAGGCTCCATCACAAGAATAAACTGAAAATATGCCCATAAATGGACAGGTTGACTGCAATTACATTCAACTGGCTTTGCAAGTACAATACAATCCTAATGTTTTAATGTGACTGAAAAAGTATTATGAAAAATTTACAAGTCCTATTATTCAAATGAAATGAGTAATACAAGTAAAAAGATATTATTTTGTCTAATTCTATGATCCACAATCACTGTGGATATTGCTACCATGTCACCATTAGTGTGGCTGCCTTAGTATCAGCAAGAGCAACTGGACTGTAACAAATTCATGAACTACATTGCTAAGGGTATGCTTTGAATTTGACATGCCAGGTCACTATAAAAATAATATCATCCTAAGAGATCTTGAAACTGTTTATAAAATCAATTTTAAAATTACTCAAATGAGATACTATATTTTAGGACAAAAATATGAAGTATTAAGTACATCAGGCATCTGTCCAAAGAGATGAACTCTCTACATAGAAGTATTGGCTTAATTTCCTGAGAATTACCTTGCACTATGCAATTTGGAGCTTATAAAGGATACTATGGAAGACAAGCAGAGAGAGCTTGAATCTATGGTGGTGGAGCTCAAGTAGAAAAGTTTATCTACCTCTTCGGTTCTGGACTACGTTAAAAGGTTGCAAATGTGGTGAATAATGTATTCAAGGATTTGCAAGTACTAGATAGTTCAGAAGTAGAAAGCTAGTTTCATATTACAATGACATTTAGTTTGCTTCAGTCCATCCAATGAAGCTATAAAGCTATTCTGGAAGCCAATCCATCAGAAAAGTTTAAAACTTGAAATAGCTGAAATGCCTGAGTTTCCACTGAAAAAAATGTATCCAAAAGAAAAAAAAAAATCACATATAGACCAGTGAACCCAGTTACCATATTTGGCAACGGACTTTTATATATTCTAGTATGTAATAAAAATTTGGACATAAAGGATACAAATTATTCAAAACCTTGAAATTCTCACAGCCACTCTGAGCCTAACAGAAACATAAGATCATGACTTCTTATACTTCAGGTATATATTCCCCATTTTAACCATGATATTTACACCTCATACACAGCATGTAAGCCACATGTCTACATAAAGAAAGATCTTTGAAGTCAGAAATATTGGTCAAATTGAGCACCAGCTGTTTTCCAAAGTGGCAAAATCAATTAAAGTAAATGATTTTGGGGGTACTGACAAACAATACAACAGAATCATAGGGTTGATTCTGAAGGGACCTTGAGGGTCATCTGGTCTAATCCTAAAATGAATCAGAAACCTTTAGATCAGAGTGGCCAGCCTGTGGCACACATGACACAAGTGGCATAGGCTACTGCTTTGTGTTGTTCTTACTGGGAATCAAACTCACAGGGCCAAATTCACCTTTGTTGTAGTATCTGAAGCTGAGACTATTCCAACCACTAACACTAAAGCCAAATTGGCCCACAGTCTCAGTTCCATCAACCTGGAGTAAACACATCTTTCTTACTGCTTCTCCACAGGGTATATGTTGTTCTTTTGAAAAATCACCTCAAAATTGCTAAGATAATTGTGCACCACACTGAAAGATGTGCAAGATCCAATTGCATTACCTTGTAAAATGTTCTCTGAAACTATACATGCCATTTAATAAAAATCTAGGCAGCAAATTATCTTATTTTATCCCCCTCTTGTAGATGTCTACAAATATAAATCAAAATCAATCAATGGATTTTTAAAAAAACCCTACACATGAAAAGGTTTAACTACTTTCTAAGGTCAGTGGTACTTGAAAGCAGTTCAGCAGTTCTGCAGCTTGCATCAAAACTATTGAAGATGAGCTCCAGGCTTGTTTATTCTTAACCTGTCATTAACTTTGTAGGACCTGTTTCTACATGCATTATCAGAGATGACTACTGTGTATTCTGAACATGCAAAAATGGCTGCATACAAACATCACTTCATCCTCAGGCCAGGAAATTTTTTTTTTATCATGTAACTCTAAATAACGCAACTTGTTTGAATGCAATTGACCAGAAACTGTCTGACAATATACATTACTTACTCCTATTATAATAATAAAGGAGCCTCTGCAACCTGTCTCAACCAGTCCTACTTTTGAGGATTTTGCATACATTGTACTAAAAGGGCAGCTCTACACCCCAAAATAAATGTAATGGAGCTCCTTTGGAATAAAATATGGAATAAAATGGCTGCATCTGTGAGGGTGCACATTTCCTCCTGCCTATGGTTGTATTAAGAACTGTATTTTTAAGTGGTTGAACTTTCCAGAGACAAACTTTCCAGAGAATGTACAGACATTCAAGAAGGCTGAGGTGGAAGGGCTCTAACTTTTACTCTAAGTGCCCAAGGTTAGGTCAGGAGCAAACAGAACACATATTAGCCCTTGCGGGGGGCACAGCTCAGAGGCTGCCTGCACAGCCTAAACCCAGCAGGTGTGGGGGCCCTCTCGCATGCAGCCTAGCATGCCCCACAAATTCTCCAGGCTGCCAAAGACTCTTAAATGGAGCCAAATGGCCAAGACACCCTTGATTGGCTGGTGGGGACATCATGGCTACCCACCTGGACCTGATGTAACAGCAGCTCATCATGGCATGAGCCCTCATGACCACTAATCACCAGCCATCTGTCCCGCACATGGCCACCAAGTATGTGTATATCCTGGACATCTGGGCTGTGCATGGGTTTCATAGGTTCATTGTTGTTAGGGTCAGAAGGGACCTCAATAGATCATTGAGTTTGACGCCCAGCCCTGGGGAAGAAAGAGGGCTGGGGTCATATAACCCCAGCCAGGTGTTTGTCCAGTCTCCTCTTAAAGATCCCCAAGGTATGGGAGAGCACAACTTCCCTTGGAAGCCCATTCCGGTTTCTGGCAACCCTTATTGTAAAGAAGTTCTTCCTGATGTGCAACTTAAATCTGCTCTCTGTCAGTTTGTGGCCATTGTTCCTGGTTATTCCAAGGGGTGCCCTGGTAAACAGAGCATCTCCTATTTCTTTCTGCCCCCTCCCCCCCAGTGAATTTGTAAATGGCCACAAGATCCCCTTCTCAGCCTTCTCTTGCGGAGGCTGAAAAGATTCAGGTCCCTCAGTCTCTCCTCATAAGGCCTTGCCTGCAGGCCTCTAACTGTATGAGTGACCCTCCTCTGGACCCTCTCAAGGTTAACCACATCCCTCTTGAAGTGCAGCACCCAGAATTGGACACAACTGCGGCCTGACCAATGCCACATGGATGGGAAGTATCACCTCCCTGGCCCTGTTCTTGATGCACCTGCTAATGCATGATAGGGTGCAGTTAACTTTTCTCATCACATTGATGGCTCATATTCATCTTGGAGTCAACTATGACTCCGAGATCCCTTTCTGTCACTGTGCTACTGAGAAGGTCTTCCTGTAGCCTATTTGTGTGTTGGTGATTCCTTCTCCCTAGATGTAGCACTTTGCACTTGTCTTTGTTCAACTGCATCCTATTCTTTTCTGCCCATTTTTCCAACCTGTCCAGGTCTGCCTGGATTCAATCCCTTCCCACTAGTGTGTTTACTTTACCCTATAATTTCATGTCATTTGCAAATTTGGACAGAGTGCTCTCCATGCCCTCATCCAAGTCCTGATGAAGACACTGAATAGCACAGGTCCAAGGACCGAGCCTTAGGGGACCCCACTGCCCACATCTTTTTCAGGTCAATACTGACCTCTCCACCACCACTCTCTGGGTGAGACCCTTAAGCCAATTTGCCAGCCACCTGACTGTGTAATCATCTCTGTCACAGCCGCTAAGTTTGTTTATGAGAATAGGATGAGATACCGTATTGAAGACCTTCTTAAAATCCAAGTAGATGACATCTACCTTGACTCCTGCATCTAAGCATTTTGTGACCTGGTCATAAAAAGAAACAAGGTTGGTCAGGCGGGATCTACTTGCTATGAACCCGTGCTGGTTGCCCTTGATAGTTATTTTTTCTGCTGGGCTCCTACAGATGTGATCCTTGATAATTTTTTCAAAGGTTTTCCCAAGAATAGAGGTGAGACTAACTTGTCTATAGTTACCCTGATCCTCCTTCCTCCCCTTCTTGAAAATAGGGACCACATTGGCCCTTTTCCAGTCCTCTGGGACCTGACCTAAGCACCATGAGTGCTCAAACAGCCGTCCTAGTGCTCTGCTATGACACTGGCCAATTCCTTCAGCACCTTGGATGAAGATCATCTGGGCCTGCTGACTTAAACAAATTCAGCCCCTCCAAGTGTCCCTTTATTAGGTCATTGCTGACTGCTGGTGAGCTGGTGTTCCTTCTGTGCCTATCTATAATGCAATTGGGAGATGTGTGTGTGTGTGTGTGTGTGTGTGTGTGTCCCAGATGCCTGGGTTGTGTGTGTGTGTGTGTAACTGCTCCCCCTCTGACACACACACACACACACCCCAGGTGTCCTGGACACTTACACACACACACACACACACACACACACACATGCACACTCAGAACTCAGGTGTCTGGGGCACAACTGTGCCACCGACTTTCACAAGGCCAATGAGGACAATGCCTGCCTCTTAAGCAACTCCCTGTTCTCTGGGGAGTAAGTGCTATGCTCCTGGGGTCTCCCCGCCATTCCTCTTCAGGGCCTCAGCCTACCCCCTTGTACTCTGGCTCATGAGGCCCTATGGGGGGCAGCTGCACCACTAGAAGGAATACATCAGCTACGGACCAGGCCTGGAACTGTGAACATGCATGATGTAAGGATGGGGGAGAGTAGAGCCCCCTGTAGACATGTGTGGCCCTAACCATGCACTATGGCTGGCTGTCAAGATCCATGAAACCCTGGCCAACCGCCTCCACAATAAAGAAAACCTGTTGAATATTGCCCGCATCTCATAGTTTCATAGTAGCTAGAGTCAGGAGGGACCTGAACAGATCATCTAGCCTGACTCCCTGCCACAGGCAGGAATGAATGCTGGGTTCACAAGACCCCAGACAGGTGATCATCCAGCCTCCTCTTGAATTTGCCCAAGGTAGAGGCGAGGTCCACTTCCCTGGGAAGTTGGTTCCAGATTTTGGTCACCCTAACTGTAAAAAATTGCCTTGTGATCTCTTAAACTAAATCTGTTCTCCATCAGCTTATTACCATTGTTCCTCGTCACCCCAGGTGGTGCTGGGGAGAAAAGGGCTCTACCTATTTGTTGTTGATCTCCCCTGATGAGTTTGTAGGCAGCCACCAGGTCCCCCCTCAGCCTCCTCTTGCCAAGGCTAAACAAGTTCAGGTCCCTCAGTCTCTCCTCATAGGGCCTGTCCTGCTGCCCTCTCACCCAGTGGGTGGCCCTCCTCTGAACCCTCTCCAGGCTGGCCACTTCCCTCTTGAAGTGCGGTGCCCAGTACTGGACGCAGTACTCCAACTGCGGCCTGACCAAAATCACATAGAGGGGGAGTATCACCTCTCTGGACTGGCTTGATATGCACCTTTTGGATGCATGACAAGGTATGGCTGGCCTTGCTGGCTGCAGTCTGGCATTGGCGACTCATGTTCATCTTGGAGTCAATAATGACTCCAAGATCCCTTTCTGCCTCTGTGCTTTCAAGA
>NW_017729005.1:1346093-1357541 GCF_001723915.1 Gavialis gangeticus | reverse complement strand
CCCACTGCTCACATCTCACCAGGTTGAGTACGACCTGTCCACCACTACTCTCTGGGTGCAACCCAGCAGCCAATTTTTTACCCATTCAACTGTGTAGGCATCAATGCCACAGTTTCTTAACTTATTGATGAGGATGGGGTAAGAGACAGTGTCAAAGGCCTTCTTAAAGTCTAGAAAGACTACGTCCACGGCGACACCATCATCCAAGGATTTAGTCACCTGGTCATAAAAGGCAACCAGGTTGGTCAGGCAGGACAGAGAAGACAGAGGGGATTTAACAGCAGCCTTCAACTACCTGAAGCAGGATTCAAAAGAGGATGGAGCTAGACTGTTCTCAGTGGTGACAGATGACAGAACAAGGAGCAATGCTCTCAAGTTTCAGCACGGGAAGTTTAGGTTAGATATTAGGAAAAACTCTCTCAATAGTAGGATAGTAAAACATTGGAACAGGTTACCTAGAGAGGTGGTGAAATCTCCATCCTTGAAGGTTTTTAAGACCTGGCTAGACAAAGCTTTGGCTGGGATGATCTGGTTGAGGATGGCCCTGCTTTGAACAGGGGGTTGGACTAATTGACCTCCTGAGGTCCCTTCCAGCCCTAATTTTCTATGATTTTGGCAAGGCCACATACCCTGCATGGGCTGTAAAGTTCAAGGTTGCCCATTGTCACCTTTTTTTCCCCCAACATCCTTTCCTGGCACTGTACAAAGTCCTTGTCTGGAGGAGATTTCAATATGGATCTAGATGTCACAAGTGAGAAGGTGCAAAAGCAACACACTGACAAGTGGTTGTTTTGTATTATTATGAATCTATTTCAATATTTAAAAATAGATATATACATCTAGATATGTAGTTTATAAACCTGAGTAAGGTAGAAAGTTGGGATGACTCATGGCGGCAGATGCAGTGTGGACAGATATGAGCTTTTTAAAGAAATAAGATTATGAAGCAGATTTTTTTTGGAAAGATACGATACAAAGATATGGAGAGAACATCTTCTCTTATTATCTTCCATCATCCAGAGCTGTAACTCTTCAAGAACAGGCATAAGCAGAACTATTCTAGTGTTGGAACCAAACCATATGCCAAGTTCAGATCCAAGACTAATGCAAACACTCATCTAAATTGAAATTTCATATTTAAGGCTTTATTGCTTCTAAGTGAAAGTGATTTTTCAATCACTAGGTAAATCTACAGAAGTTTTGGCTCATTCACCCCTGAATGTGCTGTCTTCTCTTTCCCTTTCCCCCCAAACTGTAGACTGTTTGAATATTTATAATGTTCTTAACGAGTACCCACGTATGGATGTGATTTTCTCCCTCTCAGGCAATTTCTCTAATTCATTGAAGGAGACAAAACAAGGGAAGGCTGGAGATATACCTTATAGACTAAGCAGTACAGTACAAAGATCCACTGATGCTTCATTTGAAATCAAAGGAAAATTATCCTAATTTCAGGGACCAACAATGCCATGAGATTCACACTACAAAAAAAAATCATTTTTAGAAGTTATATATTGCAGATTCATACAGACCAATTCAGATCATACTGGAATATTTAGATTTCTAGAAACTTTTCTGATTCAATTAATAAATGGCCCAACTGATATTTTCAGGACTCCAACAGTATCTTTTTATGGCAAAATACTGGTGGAATTGATAGATGCATTCCATAGATTAGATTCCAGTTCAGAAAAACACTGCAGTAAATAATTAAAATTAATTAGGCTATTCCTATTCCTAAACTACAACACAGGATTAACTTTAAATGCATACTAAAGTTGCATTGACTTCAGTGGGATAAAGCATGTGGTCAAGAACTTTGCTGAATCCTAATATCAATTTCTGAATACTTATGCAGTTCAACCCAGTTTGCATCAAAGGAACTCAGGGTTTTTTTTTCTCTTTACATTGATAGTAGAGGTTTACTTTTTGTGCTGCAGCCACAGCACCTACTCAATAGACCCTTTTATGTAATTAGTGCAGTTTAAAAAAAAGAGAAAAGTAATAGTCCTGCATTTTATGACTCTGTTATAGACACACCATAATTTAATGCAGCATCATTCATTTTTTTGGAACCACTGTTATTATAAATATGATTTAATTATCTAAGGAAAGTAAATGAGCACCCTGTGAGTACTCTGAGTAGTTAATCTATTAAATTGATGTGTATATCAAACCAATTAATCCTGTCTCTGTTCTTCATTTAGTGCTAATTTTGCATATAATTTAATACATCCTCTTAATGCTATAGAAGTTATTAAAACTGTTATTCTAAGAAATTTAGAAATTATAACCTTTATTATTATTAGTTGAAACTAACATTTCAAAGACAATCCTTACAGTGTCTTAACTAAAACACCTACATGATAAATATGACTAATGAACAGTTAAGGTATTAGGTACCTAGCTGTACACAACAGAGTAAGTAAAAAATAATTTCTCATTCCACAGGCAGAAATCTGAGGTTTATTCATTCTAATTAAGTAAATTACAAATTTGCATCAGTGTAACTGACAGCATTATTTGATTAAATATGTCAAGTCATTACAGAAAGAGACTGGGAATGAGCACTCAAATTCCATTTACAGCTTCTCCATTTGCTGGCTTGTGGAGAAGTCATATCAATATTGGCTCTGACAATCCCAGAACTCCTGCCAAGAAACAAGCCCTGCCGCTTGCCCCTGCTTTATCCATACTCAACAGTTAGACAGTGTAGATGATTCAGAGTGCTTGAGCTCACACACCAATGCTGCTCTTAAGTCTGTCTCAGGCTCTGTAGCAGGGAGTAATGTGCTAATCACTTGCTTTCTATAAATACAAAATTAAAATAATCTGAGGCAGGACAGGATTGTTGATGTTCACCCAAGGTTGTCAACTCCCCCTGCATTTTTATTCCTGACAATCTGCAAGCTTTTTATTGACAACCAAACTTCTTACCTGACGTGTTTTACATAATGTAAATGTAACTCTTCTGCTAGGCCCTGAACAAGGACCAGGTTCAAACTTAGGGGTTTAATACCAACCATAGTAAAAAAAGTTTGGTTGTTAGTAAAAGGTTTGAAGACTTTAGATTTTACACCTCACTGTCCCTACACCAGCAGTCCCCCTACTCACCCAGATACCCCCAACTGCAGCCTGTACTATGCTGCCAGCCTCCCTTTCCCCAGCTTGGCATAGACCTCCACCCACCTCTATGTAGCTCTGTCCTACCTGCATACCCCCCCCTCTCCTGCACAGGGCTACTCACCCCTGTCTACCTGTGTCCTTGCAGTGTTTCAGGCTGGGGACTTGACACAGTACCAGGCATGTGTGGACTGAGTTAAAGAGGCAAAAAGTCATTCTTCAAAAAAATGGAAGGTGTATCCAAACGAGGAAAACAGGAAAGTTCACACATTCTGGTAGGGAAAGTGTAGAAGTGAAATAAGGCAGGTCAGAAAAAAATTTGAGGAGTGTCTAGCAAAAGATGATAAAGTTAAATTAAAAAACTTTTAAAAATACATCAGAAGCAGAAAGCCAGCTAGAGAATCAGTGGGACCATTAGACGGCCAGGGTGTAAAAGGGATGCTAAGGCCATAACAGAGATGCTAAACAAATACTTTGCATTGGTGTTTACTGCAGAAGATACTGGGGAAATTGTGTGCAGTTCTGGTTCCCACATTTCAAAAAGGATATAGTAGAATTAGATAAGGTACAGAATAGGGCAACCACAATGCCTGAAGCAGCTGTCATAGCAGGAAAGATTAAAAAGGCTAGAACTCTTGAGTTTGGAAAGGAGAAGGTTGAGGGAGGATATGACAAGAGGTCTATAAAATCATGAAGGGCA
Source organism: Gavialis gangeticus (assembly GCF_001723915.1). Lineage (NCBI taxonomy): Eukaryota > Metazoa > Chordata > Crocodylia > Gavialidae > Gavialis > Gavialis gangeticus. The sequence goes on along the minus strand of NW_017729005.1, from coordinate 1,353,718 downwards.
TGGATCATGTGAACTGAGAACTAGAGAAGCATGCACTGAAATTAGTCAAAAATTAATTTAACACTAACAAGAGACATTTTTTTCCCCCACATGTAGTTAACTTGTGGAATTTATTGCCACAGGAAATGGTGGAGGCAGATACTATAGTCAGGTTCAAAAAAGGACTGGATAAATTCATGGATGGTGGATCTATTAATGGCTATTGAACAGAACAGCTGGAAATCGTTTCTCTGGCACTCTAACCTAATAAATGGTGGATACCAGGGAGAGTATCAAATGGGGGATAGATCACGCTAAAGATCTCTACCTGTATAGTGTCCCCTTCTCTCACAGCCAGAGACAAGATACTGGGCTAGATGTGCCATTATTCTGATCTAGTATGGCACTTCTTATGTTACATTACTGGCATGTTTTTATGGACAGTTCTGCTTATGCTCTATATACAACCATAACTCTGGAAAAATCTTTTTTTTGTCTTCATTTTGCCTTTCACAAACAAGATGTATATTATATTCAGGGACACTTATGTAAAAAAAAAATACAAGTATAACAGTTTTTGACAGCTGCCTTTCTAAAGTTTAACAGCTCATCCTGCAGACTATTTTTCTGAGACATTTCTACGCATGAAGTAAAGTGGTTGCTTATAGGTCATACATACTGTTCATCGAGAAAGGTATTTTTGCCTGGCTGGGTAGAGTTTATCTATAGGTAAGTCAATATGGAAGCTTTTACCAGTATTATAGTATAATTTAAGAATGTGATTTTTGGCAAAGTTTTGAAACTGGCAAAAGCTCCTAGAGTAGAAAGAATACTGGCAAAAAAGTGTTTTTCTTGGTGCAGATTTAGCTTGGGTATTTACAATAATTAATACCAGCAAAAGTACTCTTTTGCCAAAAAAGCTATGTTGGCAAAGATGTTCTAGCACAGACCTGGCATAAGGCTGATTTTCAACACTTCACCTGTTTTGGTTACTAAATATTATTTTATTGGCCGTCATCTTCAGTATGTATGAATAAAACATGGCTGCGCACAAAACATTCTCTGCCATAGGCTTTTTTTAGAGATTTTTTTTGTAAGTTGGGGAGAGAAGAAATGTGTTTTGGACTGTATGAGAGAAACATATTTTACCCATGGTAAATATCTGCAGTTACAGTGCTTACTGTTTTTGCCTATATATGCATGAATAAACAGTGGCATAATGGCCACAAATATTTTTCATGGAAATTGCTGCATAGCTAACCATTATGTGACTTTGAGCTTGCTGAGCCACTTTGTTAAAGTCATGCTTGGCTGGAGGCAACATGTTTTTATTTGTTTATTTTACAGCTAAAGATAAATGCTAGGAACAGCTGAGTAAGTTAGAAAACTAAAATCTACAGTAGTTCCCACTCTTTAGTGCTCATCTGATGGGAATCATAACAAAGATGAGCTCTTGTCTAAAATGTATTCTCCCTTTAGTTACAAACCACTTGAAGTTGGTGGGGTAGGTTTCCAGGCATAACAAAACATCTCTTTGGCCTTCTATTGTTAGCTCTAAAGTAGTCTAAAATAAAAAAAAAAAAGCGATTGCCTATACTATAATTAAAAGCATGGCTGCCACTGCACATGTGTGATTGGCAGAAGGCAGGGGTAGTTTCTGGGGGCTGGCATGGTCAGGCAAAGCAGAGGATGTGGCTTTGTGGCATTGATGTGCTTCCAAAGTAGCACATTTATTCCAGAATACAGCTACTTTTCTTCTGGAAGCTAGTGTCCCCACAGACAGCTCTTGCTGAATAGGTATTGCGGAATACTGCATTCTACTTTTTCTGTGGCTGTCAGCTTTCCCAAATAAAGGGAAGGAAACTAACTGGGAGCTGAGTGTTCAGTTCTTGTCACTTCAGTGTTAAATGTGCTTGGTCCCAACTTTCAGGGTATGTGAGCTGGAATTAAGCCCACAGATTCCAGTTTTGTTCTGAAACATCCACCCTGCAACTCTGTGATTGAACTATATAAACCTATCTGAGAACTGAATTGAGCTGCAGTGAAGCAAACAAAACTATGAAAAAATACACTGCCAAATAAATCAGTGACCATCTGCTATTGCTTTTGTCTGTGTGTACATGTGGGTTTCCCCATGTACACAAACCCTTTGGTTAATTAAACACAGAAAATAGCTTATTAGCTACCTACATAATACTTAGCATTCCTTAGGGCTAACAACTGAAATAATCTTTACGGAAGATTTTGTTTAGAAAATGAGTCAAACTGTGGAAAACTACGAGAGTCTCATCGACTGGTTTTCAAAATAAAAAAATAGTTTGGGGAGAGCATAGATTTCAGTGATGTCTGGAAACAAGAGCTGACTGGTCAAATCTATTTTTAGACAGGTACAAAGAATATGGAATCTTTTGAAACACCTACCGGAGACATCTGCAATGTAAACATCCAGCACACAATGATATAAAAACACGAGCCCATTCAGGCATTGTAATGGATTGATAAAAATATGTACATACCTAATAATCATTCACTGCTGTGCAGAGGGCCCACACAAAGCCTATACACTACTTACATCCTGTTTTGAGGCTGTAAGTAGAACTGATGTGCATGCTTTTTTCCCCCTCAGTCCTCTCTCTGCAGCTTAATTTCAAGATTTAAGGATCAATCCTAACACCATGGGGTAAAGTATGTTTGGATATTTACAGCTCTCATATATTTTGATGGATTTATTAACACACTGAAAAACAGATATACTAGTTTGATTAAATAATTTGATTTGTTTTTCTGGAAAGAGACAATTTAGGGTCTAAACTTAACATCCTTTCATATACAGAAAAAAGCTATCTTGGATTTAGTAGGATTTTTTTTAATATATGGAAGAACTGAAAGATTCTTAGGACAGAGATGGCCAGTCTGTGCAAGGGTGTCACAATTGACACAGGAAGCTTCTGTGTGTTATGCAGCAGACTGGGGAAGGGATAGGTAGCAGAGTGGCAGATTGGGCAGGGAGCAGAAAGCAGAGCATTAGAACAGGCAGGGGGCACAGGGCAGGAAGCTGAAAGCTGAGCAAATAAGGGAAAGGGATGGAGTGGTACTCAGGAAAGCTGTGGGGTTAATTTGTGGCACACCAGCCAAGAAAGGTTGGCCCCCACTGTTTTAGGACAAAGATACCTCTATTGTGATGTGTGTAGTAAGGACAGATTCCTTTTCTTTTTATGGCTATGTCTCGAAGTGACAATCAGAGTGAATCTGATTAAAAAAAGAAATTAAACTTTAAATTGTCTCACTGAGACGCAGGAAAATTGCTCACTGGTGAAGGGAGATACTTTCATCTTAAATGAGGGAGTTTGCCAACCTTTTAAAACAATTTCAGTAGTCTCCGAATATAGTGGAATTCATGAAGTTCTGCTGAGTGAACATGGGCAGAATACCCAGGGCTTCTGTGCATTGTGACTCTGTAACAGTTGGTGGAGGACATTTGATGGAGGGGACATGGCTAATGGATCTCTGCTACCACCTAAAATCCTCGATCAGGTAAAAGGAAGAGGCTTGGTGGGAACAGAAATTCCATTCTCCTGATTCAGAGTGGTCAAATAAAGGAAAGGCTAGGCTCAACACAACAGATTATGCCAGAGACTTCCTGTGTTGCCTGGCTTGGGACAGAGGGTTGTGGGGCTAATTGATGTTTCTGTGTGGTCACTGAACCAAAAATTGGAAAAAGTTGTCCATAACCAAAATATATATTTTTAGTTTTTTTTCTTGTCAAAACAAAACAAACTTATTTCCATTTTAGGAATTTATCATTAAAGGAAAATACTGAAGGACTGAAACACTGTTCACAAGAACAAGAAGCAGGATGAGGTGCTTCCACTGTCACTTCTTCCCAATAATACAACAGTGACTGCACTCATTCAGGAGGGAGGCCAGTCTTCTTCTACCTGTCAAACCCACATCTGTCATCTCCTCCCTCTGGGGGGAGGTATAGTCAACATCTCAGACAGCGTCTATCTTTCTTGCCCTATTACACATCTTTTCTATTTATTTGAGGCAAGAACTACAGCCTCCTAGTACAGGAGGCTTTGCTCTCAGTCAGGGATCCCACATGCCAATATAACACACGTTACAAAAAAGGTAGGTGAATTATGTCCTCCATGATTCATGATGAAAACCCCTATGCAGAGACTGTGTAATTGGGCTCTGCATGGGAATAAGGATTTGCTCCAATTGTGTAGGTATGTGGCTGATGTGTTCTAACTAGCTATAAAATATGTTATGCCTGGATAACATAACTGTTGGTTCCAGAAGCACATGGAGTTAGAAAAACTCTGTTCTCATTCCTTTAGTATCTGTGAACTTCCTTCTCAGTTGTTGACTAAAGATTTTGGTGCCGCCCATAGCTCACAATGAATAGCCTCTTTCTGCCTCACAGAAGAATGAGAGATTCAAAAACCAGTTATACAGGTTTGTTCTATTTTGGACGTAGCAACTATTGCCTTTCACTCCTATCATTTTAAAGCTAAAGTTTTACCAAAACCCACCCTTTTTTACTCTTCCATATAGTTCTGCAGCATGGTGCACAAAAAACAAAAAGTCAAGAATATTTTCTACACTGAGCACATGCGTCCTCTCTTTCTAGAAGGCGAAACTCCAGCTACTACGCAAGCTCTCCTAGTTTCAGGTGTAATCATGGGCAGGCTGAGAGCAATTATGGGAAATGTAGTTTCTTCTTTCCCTACAGTCAGTTCAAACAGGTTGTGCTAAGCACCAGAGAGGCTGCAAGTCCCAGAAGGCATTGCCACAAGCCTTGAGCTACACAAGGTGTGTGCTAAGCAGTGAATCTTACCTGTTGCAGTGACATTCGTCAAAGCCAGCACGGAAAGAGGAACTAAATATATCACAGATCTCCCAAACAATGCCATAGTCTGGACCTGAAGGAAACCAGTTACTGCCAGTGAGTTTTTAAAATTAAGTTTATTATTATTTATACTTGGGAAGTGGTTGCACGATAGGGTGATAAGGGACTGTTTGCATATTGAGACAGCTGGATTAAATAGTGGGAAAAGTTGTGAAATTTTATAGAACCGATAAATCATAAGGGGTTTTCCTTCTATCATGAATCCTATCTAGTGATGTTTTCACTCCCTTGTTAGCTTTCTAGTGGTCATATGCAGACCCCATGGGAATCAATTAGAAGATTCACGTGGTCTTAACCATGCTTTGGGTCAGCTGAAAGTTTAGCAAGCCAGCAGTTTGGAGTACCCATTGAGAGATACCGAGCACGCTACTAATCTATATGATTTTAGGAGGAGGCACCCTGGAAGGGCAGCTTTAAAGGAAATAAGTAAATATGAACTTCAAAATCCTTATCCTTCATTAAAGGAAGGAAAGGTTAAAAGCTAAATATTCTCAAAAGCAAAAGATGGGAAACGGGAAGATAATGAAGTCATAACTTACGCTAGGGACACAAACTAAACATAAATAGGTACAAGCAATCAGAAACCAGTTCAAGTCCATAACACAACAGAAGTTCAGTGCACATAAACTACTTTCAAAATTTCCAAAAACTATTTAAGATAAACTTGGATGGATGTAGTATCAGAATTAACTGATTTCTGTTAAATTAGTTTATTGAACTTCTGACCCAGATCCTCTCCAGATTCAAGTCAACTCACAGCCCCCCAGCATCCCAGGATGCTTTGCACCTCCCCTGCAAATGCCACCATGCAGGCTGGGTGGGCTAGCCTTGGCCCAAGCTGTTTGCTTCAGCCAGACAGGGAGGCTTGGTCTAGCATCCCATGGCTTCTGGCTGGAGCCACTGCAGGCATGTGACTGCATTTCCAGAATCAAAAGTGAATGTCTGTTCACTGCATATCTATTTATCTGTGCAGTTTAGACTAATCTACAAAGATTGAATCAATTCAGCCTTGGGCTTTTTGACCGTCTGTACATGGCCTTAGTGATTCTCAACCAGGTTGCCATGGCACCCTGGAGAGCACTGAAATACTGAAATATTTTCAAAGAATACTGAAAACTTTTCAAAGCTGCCATAGGGGGCTACACTATGTTAGCACAATCAGGTATGCAAACATAATTCAAAAGATAAACCCACCAATTCCATATAGGAATCCAAAGTGCTAAAAACATTCTGACCTGTTGTGGTTGTTCTGAGTTCTTTGCAACAGAAGAGTTGTTCTGTTATTTTTTCATAGTAGGAAATGAGTGAAAACTAAGATCTGGCATTTTCTAAGGGGTGTCTGGAATCGAAAAAGATTGAGAGCCACTGTCATAACTTCCTTCATGACTATAGCATATAATGAGCCGAGCTGGTCATTTTTTTTTTTTCATATTTCAGTGAAAAATGTTCCTAAATTTCCCCCTATTTCTTCCAGTCAAAGAGCCAATTACAATTCTATTTAGAACTGCTAAAATTTGAAACATTGAATATTGATGAAAATCTGAAAACAACTGAGACTTCTTTGATTTTTAGACTGGCTTTGATTGTGATCTATTATGGAATACTATTGCCCCATCTCTCAATTTTCAAGAATGAAATAGCTTCCCACTGAGTGGATTTAGGTTTATAGGAATTGCTGTTCTGGATCAGATGGACAGTGGCCAATGCCAGACACTGTTGAGGAAGGTATAAGGCTCTAGGTATACTAAATTGCACAGTCTACTACTAAAGGGCATTATAAGTGGACATAATGACAGGTGATGCTTCAGGACATAACATTTTTACCTTAGAAATATTAAAAAATGGATTGACATCTGCAGTTACACTAGTAATAACACAGTGATGTCTTTGATCACTGATTGTTTGCCAAGCTAATAAGAAGTCAGTGGGCATGCCTACATGTGGGCTTTAATGCGCAGTAGCCTATTCTACTGTGCATTAACGTATCATTTAAAAAATTGTATGATTATGCTAATGCACAGTAAAATAGGCTACTGTGCATTAAGTGTCACTTAAAAACCACGCACAGTCATTACTATGCATTAAGGCAGCCTAATGCACCTTTCTTTATTACTTCACACTGGAGGTACTAAATTTAATGCGCATTAGGGAAAGTGCCTGAATGCACATGTAAATGCACCCAGTATATATTTAAATATGTTGCACTTGAAAATGTAATGTCCTTGTTTCCTTTTTATTATGGGGAAGGATTATTGGAGGATCAGATTGAACTTTTTGTTTTGTTTTTAAGTTTTGAGTACAATCTTCTACCTTTTATTTTCTTATTTCTTTTTTCCATACTAAATAGTACATCAGATTCCTGGATTCAGACCCCATGCTGGTAAATAAGGGGTGAGGGGTAGGGAGGCTGCAGGAGGGGACAATGGGGGAACCTCCACCAGGTTCCATCCCCTGCCTGCTCCCCCAGCCCCTCTGAGCATCCCTGAACCCCTGCCCACTCTCAGCCCCATCAGTGTCTGTCCCACCTGGCCCCAGCATCCTGGCACTTAAAAAAAACAAAAAAACAAAAAAACAGAAAAAAGAAAAAAGCACCCTGCACTCACTAGCTTCTGCGGTGACTGCTGGGGCCTCTGGGGGCTCATGGCAGAGCCCCGCCACACAGTGGGGGCAGCAGAGATCACCCCCCACCCCACCTGGCAGAAGCTGGTGAATGCGGGGGGGGGGGGGGGGG
>NW_017729005.1:1344795-1346083 GCF_001723915.1 Gavialis gangeticus | reverse complement strand
GGGGGGGGGGGGGGGGCGATCTTTTTAAAGTGCCAGGACACTGGGGTTGGGCAGGGGATGGGGCCTGTTCGATTTGGAGATTTGGCGGTGACCAAATCTCCAAATCAGATTTGGCCAAATCAACTTGGGAAAGTGATTCAAATAACCAAATTGAACCACTGTCCCCTGAATCAGTCGAATCCGAATCCAAAGCACATACTAGCCACTTTGCACAGGCCTAAGAATTTACTACAATAAAACCTCTGCCATTGAGTTGCAAGGATGCAGTGTGGGGAATAATAAGTAATTTATACATTGCAACAGGATAGACGAGGTTGCCTAAAAAGAACCAAACCCAAGCAGCCAGAACATCTAGTCATCAGCTCCCCAGAAAATTTTTCACCATTAGTGTTCCTATCGCCCAGAAGCAGGCAGCTCTCCCTGCCTCCACAGTGGAAAATTCAGAGAGACTGAAGGACAACATGTGATCTCCTCAAAAGTGCCTCTTTCCTGAGGTGTGTGGAGCTATAACTGCACGTATACCTTTGTATAATTTGTTCCTTCATTTTTAAAAAAATTCTCCAGTAGAGGACTCCTTGCCTACTTACTACCCTTTTTTATTGCACTTCTCTCTACTTTTTGCTAAGTGTTTTCTGGAACATATTTTCCAGAAGCTGAACTCCAGGGTGAAGGTGGAGCCATTCAATCAATCTTATGGAGCAATCACTTTGTAATATCTTGCTTATTATTTTTTCCACTTCTTAATACAGCCTAATATTGTATTTGCTCTTTTGGCTGCACTGCACATTAAGCAAACATTCTTATTAAAATGTCCAAGATGATGCTGAGACTCTTCCTGAGTAGTTACAGCTAATTCAGAACTCAGTGTGGATGAGTAATGTAAATTGCTCCTTCCAACAGTGCCTTTCCATGTACTTATCTGCAGTGAATTTAATCTTATAGTTTCATAGTTTCTAGGGTCGGAAGGGACCTGAGCAGATCATCTAGTCCGCCCCCCTGCCATGGCAGGAAGAGCACTGGGGTCAAATGACCCCAGTAAGGTGGTCATCCAACCTCCTTTTAAAAACCCCCAGGGTGGGGGCCTGCACCACCTTACTTGGAAGCTGGTTCCAGACTCTAGCCGCCCTGACCGTGAAGTAGCACCTCCTGATGTCCAACTTAAACCTTCCCTCCGCCAGCTTGTGACCATTGTTCCTGGTCACTCCTTGCGGCGCTCGGGGGAACAGGGACTCCCCCAGCGCCTGCTGATCCCCCCTAACCAGTTTATAACAGGCCACAAGATCCCCCC
>NW_017729005.1:1321499-1344543 GCF_001723915.1 Gavialis gangeticus | reverse complement strand
AGGTAAGGCTGACTGGCCTGTAGTTCCCCGGGTCCTCTTTCCTCCCCTTTTTGAAGATGGGAACCGCGTTGGCCCTCTTCCAGTCCTCCGGCACCTCTCCAGAGCACCACGAGTGTTCATAAAGCCATGCCAGGGGACTTGCAATGACCCCAACGAGTTCCTTCAGGACTCTAGGGTGAAGATCATCTCTAGGGTGAAGATCTTCTTCTGTGGTGTTCAGTTACCTAGTTTTGTTAAGCTTTTCTGTAGCTACTCAGTTTCCCCTTGTTTTAATACCAGTAAGTAATTTTCTTGTCCAAAAATTTCAGCCTTATCTTTCATGCCCTTTCCCCCAGAGTTTAAAGGCCTATATTATATTATGGTTAGATGAATACCAAGCTTAGCTCATGAGGCAGTCTTTTAAACAGGGCCTGGAACCAATAAAGGAAGGCTCTCCCCATATCCTTTGAAAAAATATAGCCCTACTATCACATTCTCTCAAAACATTAGGGGCTCAATTCTCAGGTGCACTGCAGATGGTTTATCATTTCAGTACCCACTCCAGCACTTCCCTTCCACCTTGAATTTAGGAAAAACTGTTCACACCCCTGGCTCAAGCTGAAGCAAGTTCATAGATCCTTCAAACTGTAACAGTTTGTAATTCCCCTAAAGGGTCTGTTTATTGGCAGAGATTACCTGAGCACAGCACGTTTATCCTTGGCTCCCTCTGCCATGTATCTTGGGTTAGGAGACTGAGCTGGTTATACCAGATGCATGGCAGCCAAAGATTCACCACAAAGGCCTGGGGACATCTTCAGATAACACTGTAGGGCAGTTCTAACTCTTCTGTGCACTAAAACTTTCTCCATGCTTGTCTACACTGCTTAGGTGGTAAACATGGGACTGCTGTAGTGAAGCATGCCCTGCACACTTCTTTCTGATCTGTATTAGACAAATCCAAGAAACAAAGCAAGGAAGCTGCCCTAGAGAGGAACTGACCACGTGTCCAAGATTGATCCTGGGCATTCTCTCTGGAACATGTTTATTAGAATGGGCTCAAGGTTGCTTTAAGGCAGTGGTCATCAACCCATGGATCTCAGTCCACCAGTAGATCTCGGAGGCTCTTGCGGTAGATCTCAGAGACTCTTGGAGTCGATCTAAGGGATGTGGGGGCTGACTGCCCACGTGAATGCCCCAGCCCAGCAGGTCAGTCCATGGGCGAGGGAAGGGGAAGGAACTAGATCAAGGCCCCTATGGTGAGGGACAGTGCTGCAGAGGCTGGAGCAGGGGTAAGTTGGGTGGGGCCCCAGCCAGGTGGGACTTACCTGCTGGGGTGGTGTGCCCCAAAATAATTTTTTCTCCCTCTGTCTTGATCTGCCCCCCCTTCCTTCCTCACAGACTTACCTGCTGGGTGAGGTAGGGGGCAAGGTGGCGGTGGCGATATACAGTAGATCTTGGGTTGCTTTTAAATGCCAAAGTTGATCTCCTACTTAAAAAGATGGAGATCACTGCTTTAAAGTGACTTCACTACCTTATTTATGAGATTTAATGGTTGGTGGGCAGGATTGAATGGAGGCAGTCTTGGGTTCAAGAACAGACACAGCACTGGCATGCCTTCAGTCATCCTCTGTGTAGAAGACCAGCAAAAAGGAATCTTAAATTCCCCATAGTAGCTATTTTTGTCCTGATTTTGTGGCCACCCTCTCCTTCCCTCTTCATGGTGTGAGGAGGTTGGGGCTTTACATTTGGGTTGGCATCTGTACATCTGTAGCAAATGCCCATCCCAGAGGTAATCACAATGCCCCCTGGTCCTGTTCCACCCTTGCCAATCCGGCTCCCCTTGGGGCCCTCTCCCTTTTACTAACCTGTCAAGCCTGGTCTTACTCTTAGGACCATAGGTGCTTGTGGTCATAGCCTTAGGGACTAGTATCACAGGCTCCATCCCCCCCAGTACCCATTCCCAAGCCTCACAGGTGATCTGCTAATACAACTCTGTGCCCTCTGGTAGGCCCTTGGCTCTGGAGCTTCCCTCAATGTACCCTAGTCCCTTTCCCTGGGTACTGGATCCTCCTGGTCCCCCCAAGCCCTAGATGTTCTTGCTCTAGTCCCCCCTGGGCACCGGTCCTGCCTGGTCCCCCTGGACAGGCACTGGATGTTGTCCCCAATTACCTAGTTCTTTCTGAGCTCTATAGCTCTCTCCCTCTCTCTTGGGGCCCCAAGCCTATCTGTTCCAAGGCCTATGGGCTCACCTGCTCCTGTCCCCAGTCCTGGTCTGTTCCTGAGCTCAGTGCTGCTTACCTCAGCTCAGCAGTTATCAGGAGCCCCTCTCACACAATGGCACTCCAGGGTAGCCTCCTTGACTAGTTCAGACCCTAGGCTTATGTGCCTCAAACCCAGCTCCCTTCTGATCAGCTGACTCCGTGATTAGCCCCTGTCACACCTGCAGGCTGCTTCTTGGGCAGCCTGGGCTCTTCATGTGACAGGGGCTCCAAGCACCCTGTCACAACATCTTGCAGTTTTTCAGTCAGCACGCACACACAGCTTTTACAACGGGAGCCCACAGACAAAAGCCTTTCAGCTTATAGCCCTGTTCCACAGTGAGAACAGATCCGTCCTCTGCACTGAATAAGCTCCTGGAGAAAAAGACCCAGAATGCAATTATGTAATTAAGCACATACACATGGAGACCAAATTAAGGCTGCCCAGCATTTGCAAATTTAGATTCTTTCTAGCTTCACTGAATGTTCCTCAGCTTCAGGCACATCTGTCTCTCTAACATATCATGGCAATGGCTCCAAGCTAAAACATCACATGACTACATAAGTACTGTAGCCATCTCAGTGTGGTTCTGAGAATGGGCTTACTTGCTCTGCTGAGAGATAGAGGCAGTGATGCATATATCTGGTAGGGGACGGTAGTATCCATGAAGAAGCATGGTGTTTTTTTAGCATCCTGTCACCTCTGACATAGCTAATAAGCAGTGTAGACATGCCCCAATAAATTGCTTTTGGGCTTGCGGTAAGTGATGCACTTAAAAATGGACTCTTCATTGTTATTAGATTATTTTAGATCTAGAATTCCTCTCATTTTTTTCAATCCCCATTTACTCACTAGCCTTTTCACTTTATCTGTTCTTCAGGTGCATGATAGTCTTGAAAATATTGAATGTAATTTTTTAGTTTTAAGACACTATTGCCCATAGTATTGGTGCACCTCACCAAGTACCTATGCTTCTTTGGGAAGTTATTTGATCTCTCTCTGCCTGTTTCTGAGAGTATAGCAGTACAGAATGATACTCTACCTCACAAGAGAGTTAATGGCAAATTCATTAATGTTTGTATGAGCTCATGGACTAAGGGGGTGGGAGTTCAGTTAAAACTTAGACATGCTTTCACCATGGGCACAAGTTGCAAGGAATTTAGGTTAAGAAATGACATTTTAATCTGTCTTTTACCTGTGATTTCAAACTGTCGCTGTACAGATTCACTAGTAACTTAACCAAGGTAACCAATTTATTTCAGATAGGAATTTGTAAAGGCAAAGCACTATATAGATACAGCTTATTAACATTACCATATTATTGACATTTTAGTTTACCGTCATTCTGGCCTACAACCAAACTTGTGACTCAGAAGTGACAAACTTTATGTCCTAGGGCCAGTTCTCTGACACATCCAGTACCAAAAACTTTTGATTTTTTAAAATAAAAATAAATTATATGTTTCCCAGCATCAGGATGTGTAGTTAAGGGGAAATGTCTTCACCGATAATGATTTAGAAAATAAATAAGCAATTTTTAAAAATTAATTTATTTACTTGCATATGATCTCATGCAAAACCAAACCTAGGACTCATCAAAATGTTCTCAGCCACACCCATGACCTACTAGTCCCAAAGTAATAGGATTGCTCTAAAGGCAGCTGTTTGACAAGCCATCAATAATAAAATTCTCAGTATATTCATGGAACTAGTGCAATTCAGAGAACACAAATTGCTGTACATCATTCAGGTTGAAAGTTCAGCAATGTGAAGATGAGCAGGTTTCCTTTTTAGGCTCAGTAGCTCCTCGTCCTCCCAACTGATATGGTTGAATGTGGATTCCTGTCTACACAACCAGAATCAAGGTTATTAGCACCTCTCTTTTCACCCAACAACCATCAGGCTGAAACTGGACTGAAAGTAGAAATACAGGTGTGAAAGGCTCATTGCTAATTTCCCAAACTCTTTAGTCCACTCACAGAATTACTCTACTTGAAGAAGTTTGCAGCCATGTAAATAAAGATAAAACACCGTAGACTAGAATAGAATCTACAGCACATTAAAAAAAAAAAATTAAAATAGTCTCCTAAGAGGGAACGGTTATATTTTAATTGTAGAATGTTTGCCAGTTCTTTTACTGTGCTCTGAACTACCTATACCTTTAAATAGTTTCTAATATGGGTGCTGCCTGAATTCAGGCAGAAGTGCTCCCATTAACTAGGAAAAAATATATATACAAGAAAATTCCTGTGATAATCTACTCCTTGCAGTTCTAAAGCATTTTTGACATCTTAGTGAGGTTTTTGCCACTTGCAGTGAAGCCCTAAACCTGTAATTGAGACAAGACAGCTTGGAATGTCGAATGCAGAATTAACCTGCATCCTATAACATCAGTTGTTTCTTAAAATATGAACTTTTGAACTCAACAAAGGGCCTTGTTACATGGTAATTTCAGGTAGCTTCTGGAGTTCTTAACCCCTGAATTGACTGCATGTTAACACCTTTATGTGGCTTAAAGCACTCATTATTTGGCTCAAATACTTCAGGGCAGGATTATCTCTAATCCGCATAACCTTGCTCCTGTTCCATTAAGGTGTGGCCACTCTCCACAGCTATTCCACCCAAGCTGAAGTCTTCCAGTATCCCAGGATGGTCCAGGGCTGCAGTGTTGCTCTGTCTGGCAGGAGCAGTGGGTCTCCCGCTGCTGCCCAGACTGGCTCACTGCTCCCATGAGGCAGAGTTAACACTGCACCCCTGGAATTGCCCGGTGACTGTGGTGCCTCATATGTGGCCCCCCACCATGGCCAGAAACCCCCTCCCTCAGCCATGGGTGCCCCAGCCCCTGCATGCATCAGGGCCTGGTATCATCTTGGGTTGCCAGAGATGCTTCAACCACCTTTTACACCCCCAGGATGAAACAGGCTCAGATTTAGGGGGCTCAAAGTGTTTTTAATCACAGAAAAAAACATGCAGAACATCATGGGGTGCTGCCTCCTCTTGGGGCTATGCAGAGCTCCTAGTTCTGCTCTTGCTCCCCATGCCTCTAATGGCAAGTCACAGCTGTGTGGGTGGAGAACAGTCCAAGATGGTTTTTCGCTTTAAGGTGTGACTACTCCACTAAGCTGATTAACACTTGTGTGAGTTACAGCATAGCATGTAGCAACTCCACTCTCCACAAAGTGAAATCAATTGTTTGTTTCAAAGGGTGCCTGGCATGAGAGTCAGTAGCAACACTACAAAGCAAAGGAGAGCCACACAGCCTCTATGTCCTGGCAGCTTCTGAGCCGATTTATAGCTAAATACTTATTTTTTCTAGAAAATTATTAGACCTGGTTTTTAAATATATTGTTTACAAGCAGCAAAATATTTTCCTGAATGAGAATGTCTACCTATATGAAGCATTTACTTCTGGCAGCTCTAAACCAATAGTAGTGAATGGCAGGGAAGGTAATGAATATGGGACTCTAGATATACCTGGTAATGCTCTTCCTCTGAGGTATCTACTCCTACTACTATTGGAGACAGGATATTGGTCTAGATGGACCATTTTTATGGCCCAGTTTGGCACTTCTTATGTTTTTATTTTGCTGAAAGCATGCAAGCAGTCAATAGGCTTATGTAGCTGTGGCACCCCCTTGTAGGCACACTGTTTTTGCTTTACTCTGACCTCTATGTCTAACTCGTGTAATTGAGAAATGCAGCATTTTGCCTTATCCCCCTTTATAAGGTCTTGCACTTGATATGCTACATTGGAATTCAAAGTAACATCCTCCCCTTCCTCCCACCCTCCATGCCTTGATGGAATTATTTAATTTGGCAAAGGGAGGCTGCCCAGAGTGAGCACTCAGGCAATGACCTAGCATGCTAATCACCTTAAGGGCTAATTTTGTGGATTATGACCTCCCTGTAGCAACATCTATGCCTCACAGGTAGGTGTTGCCATCCAATTGATCTCCCTTGTTGGGGGTCTCAGCCTTCTCAGCTTCCATCCCTTTTCTTTCTCTGGGCCATCTAGCCAAGGTCCACTGTGCTGGCTTTGGCTTCTAAGCTTCAGCTCCCACCCTACCCCGTGCTGGGCCCCTTGGCCCTGTCTCTGCCCTCCTCTGGGCTCTGGGTCCTCTGGCCCTGGTTTTAACCCTCTCACAGCTATGGGCCACTGGCCTGGTTTCTGCCACTCTCAGGCTTGGGCTCCAACCCTCTCAGCCTCATGTCAGCTATTGCCCCAATCAGGCTTGTGCTCCAGCCATTTCAGCCTCAAGCCTGATATTGCCCCCTTGGGCTTGTGCTCTGGCCCTCTTGGTCTCATGCCAGCTATTGTCCCCTTAGGTCCTGTACCCCGTCCTGGCCAGTTTCCAGACCTCACATGCCTCGCAGGCACTAAACAGCCATGCACCCCTCAGGCACCTCACTGCAGCTCTTCATCACCCCTTTGCTAGCCACACTCAATCCACCAGTTTGAACTTCTACAGAAACACAAACACACTGGCTATAACCAAACTCTAAGCCTGCTGACTGTAGCACAACTCCAAGCCTACTGGCTCTATAACAAAATCCTCCTCATCCTGGGTCGCATCTCCCTGCGACCCTCAGCCCCCTGCTTGCAGCTCCCAGGTATAACGGGATCTCAGCCAGTTGTTCAGATATGACTCTCTCCCTGCAGAGAGCTTTCCCCTGCAGCACCAGACTACCTGCCTAGACTCAGGCCTGGGCTTATATGCTCCATAAGCCTTGCTACTTTCTGGTCAAGTGAGACTAGCTGCATGTGTGTACTTTACCTTGACGGGCTACTTGCTGCCTTCCGTCTTACAGCTTGCCACTGTTTAGGTGCCTGGGCTCTAGCAGTTACAGTTTCTCCCCTTAAAGAAACTGCAGCAGCAGGAAAAGTAACAGACCTCTAATCTCTGTTACGTCTTAACTGTAACCTCCCTGTTACAGCTTAACTTAGATTCTTTATTCAAGCGAACACATACATTTACAGATCTGCCTTCTTGCCATTCTTTCTACTCCAGCCCCTTTCCCCCAAGCTCCTTTGGAATGGCGGTCTCCTATCTCCTACTACAGAGGCACGATATCTGAGTCATGCAAAAAAAGAGAACTGAAGTCTCATATCCTATATGACTGCTGTAACTCTGAGCCAGTGACAGATCCAGAGGGGGTACAGTGGTGCAGCTGCACCCCACTTTGTACTGGACCGCACCATGACAGCCTCTGGATCCCTGAAGTCCCCAAAGTACATAAGAATCCCTTTCCCCTGTGTGCTGACAATCAGGCCCACTGACCTCCCCCCACCCCTTCTGCTGCTGCTTTCCTTGCTACCCCAGGGTTGGGAGAAGCTTCAAAGCCATTCCTGAACTCTATGGCCAATCTGTGGAATCAGCTGGAAACACCAAGAGCAGCGGCAGCAGAGATGGGTGGGGATGGGTTCCCCCACCCTGCCTACTCCCTTGATAACAGGCACAGGGTGAGGGCATCTCCTGCCCATTGCTACTGCTGCTGTTCCCAGCTGAGCCCAGCCTCTGCGCAGCCTGGTTAGAGGAGGCAGGAGTGTGGAGAAGGGGATGCAGCCACCCCTGCAGTGCACATGGCTACTCCCACACCCTCTTTTGCTAAATCCTGGATCTGCCCCTGCCCTGTGCTATTGGGAAACTTAAGAGAACCACCAGCTTCTCCAGCTACATCATGCATGGCTTGATCTGTTAAGTGTGCCTCCAAAACATCTTCCAGGTGAGGCCCTAAAGGGAAAATAGGTGGAAGAGCTCTTATACTGCAAGTCCCACCAGAATTTAGGTGTGAAATAGGTGTCAGCTGCCCAGCAATACCAAGGCATAAGCAGTTTGAGGAATGTCCAGAAGCTGACATAGAGGTACCCAAGCAACTTTATCAGACAGACACTTTAAAGACTTCAGCACTTCCACAGTTAGGAAACAATCTGAGCCCAAAATACTGAGGATCTGGATTTTGGGCTTAGATACCTTCACTTCTAGTCAGGCAGCAATTGGGTAATGATGGAATTTTATGAATCTTGCTCCAGCCTCTCATTGATTCAAATGCTATTATTTCTCTCAGATGTAAAGTGCCAGTCACTATAGAACTGATTTGCATTAATGTCAATACAATACAGCTGTATGATGCAAAGTAGTGCAATCATTGATTTTTCTCTTAAAAACAACTCCTGTTTTATTTTTAATCAAAGCCAATAATACTCATCTCCTGTGACATCTGATTTTGAGATTGCTCACTATCTTGCATTGAAAATATTATGAATTTTTAAGTTGGCTTGGTACTATTGATTAGTAATGTTATAAGTGGTAGCACATACAAACTAGATTGTTTTCCATTGGATACATCATCTCTCACTGATGTGAATCAGGTGAGACTATAAACAGCACTTACAGATTTAAAAACAAAAAAGATTTTTCTGCTAATTCCCACATGAGAAATGGCTTCTTCATTGACCCATCCACTTACGTCCTTATCTGTACATTTGTGTATTTTTGAGGGAATTGATGTTTGTACTAAGGCAGGGGCTGCTTGCACAACAAAAGGCTAGCTCTGTTACTAAAAAATAATATTTTGAGTCTCAAAATCAAGTAATAAACTTATTTTAGGTTGCAGGCAAACTGCCCATTTATATCTGTCTTGCTATATGTTGCAAAATTTGAGTGCAAGCTAATACATTCAGTATGCTTTCAGTAATATTCCTCTAATTAAAACATGCTAAACAAATAAACTGAACTCTCATTTCCCATTGTTGTGATAAATAGTTTGAATTTAGAGTTCTGTGGTTGGCTGTCAGCATGGTATTCTTAGATAAATATCTAGGAGAGAGAAAGCAATGGTGTCAGTGCCATAACAAGCAGAGTTGGTGCCTGGGGCAAACCCTGTTGGAAAGGGTGGAGGATCTTACCCATGCAGGGAATTCTGAAACAGTCCCTGGCTGAAAGGCTGCTGCTACCACTGTGTTATCTGCCTGTCTAAGCTGTTGATCTTAAAGTAGCAGCAGCAGCTGGGGACTGTTTAGGAATTCCTGGTGTGGGACTACTGCAGTGGTGCAGACTGAAGGGGAAGGGAAAAATTCCAATGCCTCTCCAAACCTGGTGCCTGGGGCAGGTGCCCCTCTCGCTCACCTTTGTTACACTACTAACTCAGATACACTAATACTGTGTTATGCATATACACTTCTCTGCTCCTGACAGATGGTTCCCTGTCATTGCTATAGGAAAATGAAATCACTTTCCTGTCCCATATTTCAGCCCATTACCTCTGATTCCTGTCAATAGGCTGCAGAAAGAAATTCATCCTCTTAGAGTGCAGACCCACTGAGTCCAGGACAGCCTCTTGGCATATACATGTGAATAACTCAGTAAAGCCCAGATCCTGGGAGGAAAATTGCCCTTGTGGTTAAGATACTGGACTATAAACCCAGATTTGTGCACACTTCCCAGTTCTAACACAGGTTTCCTATACAGTTTTGGACAAGTCACTTAAGGCCAGATTTTCCAAGTGCCCCTGTAACTCGTCCTTTTCATTATTTAAATACCTAAAACAGCCCTGTTGAAATCTAGCTATTAGCTTCTCCTTGCTTCAGTTTCCCAACTGTAAAACAGAGACACTTTTATCCTTTTCTTGCTGTTTTCCTGTCTTTCCCATTTAGCTTAAGTAGGGGTCTATTCAACTTATGGCAAGACAAAGCAATTTTTGTGGCTTGGTCACAGCATAAAGAGCCAATTTTGTGGGCATTTCTTCATGGCCCAGCTCCTCACTACTGATTGGTGGAGAGGCATATATAATATAATTTAATAGGAAATTCTGCAGAAAGTAAATGCTATCAAAACTAGTTTTTTATTTCTTTTCACTCATCTTCAGACTGCAGCATTGTATTTGCTTTCTCAAAAGATGGCACCAAAACATTTTCACTTCACTAACCGGTGCCTTCACTTAGTCTACGTCACTTAGCAGACAGTAACTCTCAGTCGCATAATCTGTGGCTGCAATGATTGTTGCGTTGCCTTTGTATTGCAGTTAACATTGGGGCATTCTAAAACAGTGTATTATATGAACACTTTTTAAAGAGGTTTTTCATAGGAAATCATGGCCAACGTTATATTTCCAGGTGAGTGCAGACAACAGTTTTTTTGTGGTTTCCGCGAAAACCGTGAAACTGAGAATTAAATAGACCCCTAACTATAAGCTCTTTAGGGCCAGGACTATTTTACTACATTTGTACAGCATCTTTTGGCTGTAAAATCCTATGAAATTTTATGTCAAGTTTAGCATTCAGCCCAGCTCATGTGATTGCTGTCACCGCAAATTAGCATTTAACCCATTTGTTATCTAACCAATGGCTGTTTTCCAGTAATATGAATTTGGGGACATAAATATGAGCTCATAAACTAATGAAAGGAGTAATTTATTATGGGATAAGACATTGGAAAAGCACCTGAATTTGAACCTTAGACCTGAAAGTCTAGGATGAGGAAGGTTGGATATTGTGTATCCCAATCCAAACTTTGTAGGACTTAGCACTGGTCTTGTCTACACTGCATGCCCAGTGCTTCCAGAGGCATCTCCATTAAATCATATTCTGCCCATCCACTCCTGCTTGCATAAGTCAAACTCAGAAGTGCAGTGGTGAAGTTGCTCTAGTGGGGTTCCTCATAGTCACTCTCAAGCAGACCAGGGATAAGTCTGGAGTGCAGCCATGGGCACAACCTGCAGAGCAACTTTATCATTGCATTTCCAGGTTTGGTAAACATGAGTAGATGCCCCTTGCAGTACTTGGGAACACTGTGTAGACATACTCTAGGTTTCTACTTTAAGGCCTAGAAACTCCCCACTTCCCAGAGTGGAAAGGGCAAAATTGGATTGGATTTGAAGAAGCAAGATGAAACTGGGGAGAGAAAAAAAACAAGTTTCACATTGACTCTAGCCACTTTCCGTGATCTCTGAGGAGTACCCCTGTAGATCCACTGGTGACTGACATTGTAAACCAACTGTAGGCAGGTCTGGGCTGAGGATACAAGTATCCTCTCTCTAAAATCTCTGCCTTGCCTATTACACCCCAGACTAGATTTCACTCTAATATATGAGCCTTCTTTATGAATGGGTGTTTCACAGCTGGCAGCTATTTCATGAGCTCATGAAAGAGCCAAACAGCTAAGAAAATTAGGAGGTACCGAGTCTCCATACAAATGGCCCTGGACTTTGTCAGAGTTCCTCATTTCATACAAATTGTAGGACATCTGGAGGCTTAGAACACAGAACTTCTTGCACATGCCTTAGAAGAGAAACCATATTCCTCTTGCAATTTGGAGAAAGCAATGAAATTCATTTTCTTTCTCCCTTGCAGCCAATTCAGGCACATGATAAAATTTGAGCCTTAATGATTTTGTACTAACTTAAATACCCTTAAGATAAAAACGTAATATTATCACATGGATAATACACATTCAGTATACTGAAAGGTAAGAATAGATTCTACACACATTTACCCTAAGTGTATATCCACTATAGTCAACTGAGTTATGTAAATATTCACAGGATGAAAGGGTCTGACCTAATCTAATTCTGCATTTTATGTTAAAACAAATTAAATAGTTAATCTTTTTAACATGCTCCTCTGTATATAAGTAGAAGTAATGGCAATATAAATTTTTTTTGCACACTGAATTCTAGTCTGGGTTCACTAAAAAATTACATTGTCTATGTCTGTACTAAATAAGTACCAAATGTTTTACATGGTGTCATTGATAGCCTACTTACTGACATATCTCATTTCCAAAGCTAGGGACCTAAGACAGTAGCATAAAATATTCCATCAAGTTAAAACACAGATTGTTATGTCCTAAACATTTATGGGAAAATTTTTTTTTTTCAAATTATTAAAGACTCCTAAGTGGCCTGTAAATGTATAACCTTTGGGCTGTGATCTTGTTAGCTCTCACACGTTAAGCTTGGTCAGTCCTGGTCAATACTTTTATGAGAGCTCCAAGGATTTTGGCCAGTATTTAGCGCATCCAGTACCCTTGGATGTATTACCCAAGTCTGAATAATTATATTCTGCCTACTTAAATTCCTCCTAAGGTTTCATTTTGCTGGTATTCTTCATTACTCATCTTAAACTGTTGTGTGCTGCTATTTAGTCATACCTAGTTCATCTATAGCCACCTACCTTAAAAGATCTTACATTTTACAAACATTCCCATTTAAGGGCTATGGAAACTCTCTCCTGCTAAGTGACTTGTGTGAAAACACTAAGTTAGTGGCAAAGTCAGAGATATAATACAGATTTCCTGGCATGAGAGCTGATGAAAATATTTTTAGTGGAACTGCTTTCTGTCGAAAACAGCAGTTTAATTTTGATGGTGAAGATATTAATTTTGTTTCAACTTTTTTAGAAAAACACTGGTGTTAATATATATGTAATATTAAATAGGAGTACATTCAACATAGAAGGAGACCTAAATGAATGTTCTGACATTGTTAAATTGGAATCAGCTTCTCAGAATTTTCATTGTGCAAGAAACTAACATGTTGTCTTTGCATTTGGAGTCAGAGCAGGTAATTCTTTCCAAGAGTTAGAATTTCCCAAAGGATTGGGATTTCAGTTCCTGACTAGCTCTACCTAACATCCATGGTGTCAGCTATTATATAAACTTTGCATAGCTGCTGCATTATATACCATAGACCGTGTCTACATGAGCATGGGTATGCGGTATATAGCACTGCAGTGTGTACGTGTATGTGTGTAGGGGGGAGGAGGTTGACCCTTGGAGATCCCAGGGTCAAAAAAAAAACCCATGCCAAAAGAAAGTAGGCCAGGATATGTGGCGGCAGTGCACACCACTCAAAACCAAAGCCTGGACAGCAGCAGCCATACTCCTGCTCCTGACCAGGGTCCCTGCTGCAGTAGCACTGCAGCTGTAGTTGCAGCTCCCAGATGCCCTCAGGACTCCAGGTAAGGCTCTGCTACCCCACCTGGGGTTACTTGCCATGCACCAGAGTATGCATGACATGGGTGTTCCCTGGAGACAAGGTGTGCTGCTGCTACTTGTCCCCGGGGAAACAAATGTCCATGCTCATCTGGATGTGGCCATACTGACTATGTTTGCACTACATGCAAAGTGCTTTGAGATGCTTCAGGTTGAAGTGTGCTGCACTAGATACTTTTAAGGTTTATGGCTAGTTGAGCCAAGGTCTTGCATCTTCTTCCAGAACCAAATCCTGTAAAGTGCTCAGCACTTACCACTTGTACAGAAATGGAAGCTGAACTTGCTAAGCATCTAGCAAAATGCATGGAAGGATGAGACAAAGGGAAAAGGATTGGCTCCAAGTTTTCAGGAGATTGGTGAAGTGCCGAGAGTCGCAGAGACACAACCATATCTGTGAAGACAGATTTACCATGCACAAATATCTTGATAGAGTGCAGGGCTGACTGAAGTTGATAAAAAGTTAGAGACATACTAAAAAGTAGTACCTAAGTCTAAGAATTACTGATCTGAAGCTCTCAGCTTCTCTTTGAGAAGTAATAATTTCAGTCATGATGACAAATAGTAAAGCTTGCTGAAGCAGAATGAATGAAATGGAAAACTAGGCACACATTTTGAATCAACAGTTATAAGCCACAGCATTCTGGATCTGACTCCTGGAGATTCATTTCAGTTACCTGAAATGCTGATTCACACAGAAATGTAGGCCTAACATCTAACTCCTGTCCAGTATAATCACATTTAGAATATGTGGGGATGGTCAGCAAGGTCATTCTTGCAAGGATGAAGATTTTGTCAATTTAACCGTCTCCCTTCACATGGAAAATAATAATCTTTTACTGCCTCTGGACTATTTCTTTTTTATTATTACTATTAAACCAATGTATGTAGTGTCTCTTTTTCTGTCTGTCTGCTGCCTCAAACTCATTCACTAAGATCACTCCCTTGCTTGCTCATTCAGTCTTCTCCCATCCCAATTTTTCTGTACTGGGGAGGAAAAAACGGAGAAAGAAAGAAGGGGATGCAATAGCTTTGTAGGTTCCATCCATCTTCTGCTTTCCCCGAAGCTGGGAACCAGCTCTTTCTTCCTGGCAGGTGACAGTAGGGTGACCACCTGTGCCTAATTGGGCAGGACAGCCCTGAAACGGGAACATCAAGTACCAATCCTGGGCTGCGTGGCTCCTGGATAACATTTGTCCTGAATTCCCAGTATCATGCAAGTATCCAGGTTTTTTGTTCACTACAGGAAAATGTAGGAAATGGCATGTTTCCCCTTACAGGCTGGCAGAGTTCCAGCAGATGGACAGATCAGCAAGGATGTTTTGGATCCAGGAGCCAGGGTTGCTAGGAAGAGAGTAAAACAGATACCTGCTGGTCTCCCCCAGGAGCTGAGCAGGATGTGTACAGCAATCCAGTGGGTCAATGGCAGGCAAAGTCACAGGTAGGAAGATAGTCAGGGAAGTTTGTGGGCTGTGTCTTGGCAGCTTTTCTGCCTGTGAAGTAAAGGCAGTTCATTGGCAGGTGGGGCAGTCTGAGCTATAAAGCTGATAGCTTGGCTCCTGAACTAGTCTCAGAAGTTGATTCTCTCTCTCAGCAAAAATGGAGGGCAGGAAGAGGAAGAAGCCATGTCCTTAAAGTTATCATGCTGCTCTAGCCATTCAGATAGCTTCCCCTGCAAGTGAGGCTGCTGGCAGGAACCATAGGAAACTTGTCATACTGGCATATGGCAATCCAGTTGACATAATGCACAGCTATTCAATCAGGGGACATGGTTAACCCTCCTGCCTCAGGAGATGCTTAGATATTGTGTTTTTGGGATAATGGGGGAAGGAGGGTCGGTACAGAGCCAGGGGTGGGGAAAAAGGGAGAATGAGACTTCTGCATGTGGTCCATTTAATTCCTCCCTACTTTTATACAAGAATGAGGGGATCAGCCAGTGAAATGGGAAGGCAACGACATTTAAAAATTTAACACAGGTTGTTTTACAACCCAAACAATCCTTTTATGGTACGAATGGCCTCAGTGATATCATGTGGCCCAGAACTTAGTAGGATTCTAAAAAAAAAAGAAAGGGAGATTTTCATATGGACAATGATAACATGTTCAGTCACATTACAGAGGATATATTTAAAAAAAATTAATAAATGATATACAAAATTATTATTATATTACAAAATGATATATAAAATTAATAAATGATATATGCCTTCAGGCATAAAACCATTACAAGGAGAGGCTTATAAAATATCTTTCCTTTTGGACACATCTTTCATGTCTAAAGTAGTGGTTTTTTGCCCTTTCCTCCTCAAGTAACTGGTCAGGCTGTGACCAGAGAGAGAATATTGTACCCAGAGGTACAACAAACAGAACAGGGTACAGTAAACCAAAAACCAAAGGTCTGATAGCAAAAAGAGCGCTGGGCAGTGAAAAAAATACACCAAAGCTGTAAGCAATGCTTTTCGCACTAAGTAGTTAAAAATGGAATTCAGAGATTAGTATGTTCCTCATTCAGAAAGAAACTGTCTACTTCACATAAATTACTTTTGACAGAAATAGGGGCCCTTCACTCGTCAAAAGCTTGTATAATTGTTACACAAATGAGAAGCTTCTACTTAATGCAGGTCCCAATTTTTGGTTTCTAGAAAAAGACTATAGATATTTTTATCTGCTTTTCCATATCACCAGCTTTAGCAGTAATAATTTCATTTTTGTGATTCCCCCTCAAGAAAGAATTGCATTCTCTGCAAACAATGTCAAAAGTATCAACAAAATATCAACACTATCTTTGTCAGTTGTCAGGCTCAATTTTGTGATAGCAAAACTAATGGACAGCTGTCCACAGAGCAGTCTGTTATTAACAGTGTGCAGACAAGTCCTCCAAATGAAACCAGGTCTTCTTATCAAAGAAAAAATGACAACTGAGTATCCTGGTCATTAGCACTGCTATAAAGAGCAAACAAAATGTTACAGCTTTACCTTTCAGGGTGTAACTGTGAATGGAGTTCCCATTGTGATGCTGCATTCATTATGTGCATTTCTGAAATGTCATTTATAAAATATAGGATTAAACAAGCTCTTCACCTGAAACAGATCAATATACAAAGACAGGCATCACTCTTTCCCTGAAAAGACTATCACTGTCTGTCACCCACAGTATTTGTGCTGCAATGTCTTCTCCCTCGTGCCTGTCAAGTGGTCAAAATAGTATTACAATTATACATATCACATGCAAGCATCAAGGAATAAGAATATGTTGCTCCTTTAAGTTAGGGTTATAGGCTATTTAAGATGATATCCAGTGAGGGCCAAATCCCTTCAAAATGATGGTGGGGCAGCTTTAACTACAGATCATCAAATGAGCTTTAGTTAAAGCATCCCCGCCACTATTTCGAAGTGTGGGGTGCAGAGCACACAAAATGCCTCAGGCAGTCTAATTAGAGAGGCTCCCAAGAGCTGCTTCAAATAAAGTACCCCTCCACCCCCAGAGCACATGTCAAGACACCCCTTGTGCCTAAAGATTGAACTACAGTTCCATATCTAAGGCAACTGCCTTTCTGCAAGAGATGCCTTTGTACCCTGCCAAGCCAGGCCCATACGGACAAGTCTTTTCTTCTTATGAAAAGGTGCAGTGTGCCCCCCTCTTAAAAGGATGGATGCAACATGCAGTAGCAGTAATTCAGGGATTAAATCCTTAGTAAACTCCATTAAAAATACACTAATTTGCACTACCTTTAGAACATTTTAAAAATAACAATTCCTCAAAAGGACAGTGAGTAATTGAAAGGGTGCCACCTTTATGGATAAATTCCTGCCCTTTCTCCATTACCCCAAGTGCTGTCCTGAAATGCCACATAGTAGGTATAATTCTTGTAGATTTTCGCTGTTCCTGCATCGCTGAACCCGGAGGAATGTTGAAAGCCAAGAGGATTTTTTTTGTATTCTTTGAGCACTTAAATTAAAAAAGTAATTACTTTTATGAAGCATGAAGTTCAGTGAAATGAATGACCGTCATCTCCCTATGAGGCACTAATTTACTTCTCAGCTCAAGTTTGTGATTTCTAGAAAATGGCACCCTTTTACTCGAGAGGGAGGAGGGGGCGAGGACGGGTTTTTTTTTCTTGTCATAACCAAAAAAACTGTTGAGCAGTATAAGTGCTCTTGCCAGAATCCCGTCTTTAAGAAAGTAAAAGCTCATCAGCATTGTTTCCCAATGATCCTGAAGACCTATACATGTTAACTTTATCTTTCATATAAAAAAAATCTTTCATATGGCCTGTCCTTGCAAATCAGCCCTGAGAATATCAGTCAGTCACTGCTTGATAAGGCTGTCACTGTTTTTCTCAGAAGCTCATACATAACATATGGTATCTACCAAGAACCACCAAGGCTCAAGCACCAGCAAAAAATGAAGGCAAAGGTCTATTTCTGTGAAGAATGCAAAACAATATGATTGAGGTAATACTATCCAAGCAATATGGATTGTGTTGGGATGCTCAAGTTCTCACCAATAGTTACTGGCAAGTGAAATGACTCGGGTAGATGTTAAAAGTGAGAGAACTCCTGTGGCTTAATATTTGGAGTGAGTAAGGTAGGACAGGAATGCCTGATCTCTAGCCTGCATTTCTTCAAGGGCCCATTGTTAGCTCACATAACCTTTCTACCTGTATTTCCACACCTTTAAGAAAATGTTATTTTCGCGCATCAGAGGGGTATTCTGACAAATAGTTACTGCTTATACAAACACTTCCTCACAAAAGCCGAAAAACACAAGAACGCACACAAAATTCCCCATTGGCTGAGATCCTAGCAGTTGCCATTCCTTCAACTTGTCTGGAGAATTATGCCATTGATACTTTTGTTTTTAATTTTAACAGATGTTAAGGGACCAGAGACCGACCCCAGTCCTGAAGGTTCCACTGCTCTTGCAGTTTGGGGAACAAGGATTTTGTACAGCACAGCACATGTTACACCCTCACAAAAGCATTGTAGAATACTGCGATGCAAAGACACGCCTCTCCCTTTCATCTCTTATAAAATGAATGCGTTAAATGTGGAGGCGTCATATAAAATCAGCTTTTCAAGCTTTTCCAAAATCTGAAGGAGTAGTTGTCTGCTGGGATCAAAACAGATGGGAGTTTGCTATGCATTTTGTCATGTGATGAAGGCCAGTTCTTGGTAAGTGAAGGAGGCTAAAATTGGTTTCACAGGCCTACCTAGAAATAGAGGCTTCCTGGTCAACATTATGAGGATCAAAATATATAAATTAAGGAGAGTTCTATTCTGGGTTTCCATATTTTCAGGAGATTTTGGCAATGTCCAGTAAAAGAGTGAAACCAAGGGACGGACTTGTGGTATTGGTTATTCTGCTAATAAAGAAAATTACTCTTCATGTCAATGAATTTGAAGTAGATGGAAGTGATACAATTCTTCACTCAAAGTACTGAAATGCTGTCAAGGTGTGCCCTTTTCTTTTTTGTAAACACCTGCCAGAAACAGAACACCTCAACATTTTATCCAGGGCTCCAGATGCAACACTGACCATTAACTGTAGATTTTAGATTATTACACAATTATGTTCCAGAATCTAAACTTTAATTGAAGTCTCTAGGTCTTCTATTTGTGAAGCTCATCCTGAAAATGTGAACCAGTGAAGCTGATGGAGTGAAGTTTGCCTGAGGGCATATCTGTACTGCAATAAATTTAGCTTATGCAGACTTACCTTAACTAGCATTAAACTAGTTAGATCAATTACTGCTAGCATGTAGCAGTGGTAGCAGAGTTCAGTATAGGCTGAAAATGTACTGGAGAAGTTTGGTAGATACTCTTGTAGTTAACTCTCTCTGTACAATAATCATACTAGCTATGAGCTATAGTGTGGACAACGCTGAATCTGCAGAAACTGCTGGCTCATGAGAAATGTGAATTGCTCCATTATTCTCAATGGGCCATGTTATTAATTTTATTAATTAGAACCTCTAAAGATAGGTTCAATTTTGTTAACAATTTAACTGCTGTTTATTTTGATAGAAATGTCAAGCCACTGTGCTTCTCCATCATTGCTGGATGTAGAGCAGGTAATGTGGTAGCAAACAGTGGTAGTAGTTGCCACAAAGTAATGGTAGGATGAAAAATGTAGAATTCAAATCCTGATAGTTTTCTGATGCAGTATCATATTTCCCCTTGCTCAAAATAGTGGACAAAAGTAAAGAACAAAAGCCTTCACTTTCTACTGGGTGCCAGCCTTGGAAAAATATCAGTCTTCACTTCTCTAACTCCAAAAACATTGTTTCCTATTACATATATAGTGCTTTGGAATATAGTTCTATAATTCAGTCCAGTAGTTTAATGGTTACTAAACCAATAGAGGCACCTATTCACACACTATAAGCTAGAGTCCATGCAAATTGCTGAATTCTAGGAGAGGGACAGCAAAGAACAATAAAGGATGACACTAACCCTTGTAAATCATGTTTAATTTAGATCAGTTTTCCATGAGAGAGAGTTTTGCTGTAAAATAGGCTGAGGGTTGTTGGTGACCTGTGTTGACTTCTATGACAGTTAGACCGTGCTTTGGAATTTACTTCCTTATTTAATAGAAATTAAGCATTAAGGATAATCAGAGCAGTCATGTAACTTGGGTGAGGCAACAAGGTCGCTGACTTCAGGGGAAAAAAAATCTGCCATTGCAGCTATACAATCATGACATAGGTTCAGAAACAACCAGAAGTCACCACTGCCCTTGTGTGATAGCTGCCCTGGGTGCCTGGCCACATTGGTACACCTCTGAATCAGAGCAGAGCATATAAAGTCAGACTGAGATTATTAAATTTGCTTCTCAGTGGGTGGGCCTAATGTATACGGCTGTCCATCAGCCCTATTATTTCTATATATAATTAGAAATCTATAGAGTTGTTTGATAGTCATGGAACCACCACGTCTGCATTTCCCAGCAGCTCTAAAGGTGACTAGAGCGAGTCATTTCCATCTTCTCTTCTGTGTCAGATCTTCAAGCTTTACCCCTTTGTTAAGTCCATGAATTACATTGGATGGTGCCAAGGAAAAGTAGCATGATCTGTGTGTAATACATTCTGTAATGTGCTGAAAAGAGCTACTACAGGAAAGCACTGCTGTAACACAATCTGCTTTTGAAAGAAGGCCAAGCAAGGTTAAGGTTGAATGAAAGGCAAGGCACCAGAATCTTGCTGGTTTAGGATGTTGACATTTAAATTAGCCACCACATATCAAAACCCAAGTATTCACTGTTAGGTTTAGGCGCGGTGATTGCAATGGGGGAAGGGTATACTGTTTTTTCCTTCATCACCTTTATTTTAACCACAATTTTCATTTGTAACTAATTTTGAAGAACTTGCAGTCGAGTTCAAAAGGAAGCTGAGGGTTACAACTTCTTGCAAAACACCATTTGCAGAAATGGCTGTTTCCTTCTGAGTTCTCTAGAATCTAATTAACTTCCCACCTTTCTAGAATTTCATGAACTTTCTCATCATCCCTAATTCAGGTTTTTTGTAGTTTTTTTCTTTGGTTTTTTTTTTTTTTTTGGTGTCAATGCAGCAAGACTGCTGGAAGCAAAGTCAGCCCTTCACTCCATTTCTTATTGGTCAAGTGATGCACTCAAGCCCTAACAGCAGGTCTTTTGCCTTCATATGTGTCTTTGCTATTACTCAGGTTCACTCACTGGTCACCTTCATGGGTGATCTCATTTCAACCTCCACACTTCATTTCCTGCTCAGCTCATGCTGACATGATATTAGTCAAATAATCCTTTGAACCATTACGTGTTTGTCACTTTACATCTTTTCTTGTATTTGCGGTGAATGAATTGTGTAGTTCCTATTTCCTTCTACACAATGACTTATTCTGTCCACAGAGGGGCATCTGCCCTTTCCCTCATGCTTCCTGTACTCCTGCCCAGTATGTTTTTCTTTGCATTGACTCCCTCACCTGTCACTCACAGCCGCCCTAGAATTTCTCTTTCAGTCTTTTCCCTGCAGACAAAAATCTCAGTGTCTTATCATCTTAAGTAGCTCTTTTGAGAGAAGTGCTTTTCCTTCTGAGTATCTCCTTTTACAACCTTCATGTCATTTGAGAGGTGAATCTTCAGGAGATAGCCTGTTTTGTTTGCTGTTTTTATTTGCCTTATAAATATCCCATATGTGATCCCATTGCATCTATCCTGTCAAAATACTCCCACTGTGCAATGAAGATCTCTCTCATCTCTCTCCCCAAGGCCTCTTATTTGAAAGGGGTATGGAATGTACAGCAATTAGCCACTGGGCATCTGTCTGTTTTTCAGAGTTGTACCTTGCTCCTTTAAACTTACATCTGGCTTGTATACAGTTGTTAAAGCTAAGCAAGGAACCACTAAGGCTGAAACATTTAATGATTTATATTAAATAACTTAAGTAAAGTACTACTTTTAGATCAATTTATATTTACACATGCAAATGAATGCTTAATATGCTAATATCGCAAAGGTGGCACTTCCTGTGCCAAGTGTGGGTTGCTTACAGGGTTTTTTTAAGCTGCTTATTTACAGTTAGCTCATGAATATAGGTGAGAGATTACTTATGTAATTGCCTTCACAATCTGGTCCTTTGTGAATAAGCTCTTGGACTGATAGTTACATATTTGTAAAAACTTAGAATATTTTGACACGACATTTCTGCCAATCATCACTGGAAGCACTTGTATTCACCAACCACAGTCCTTCTAGCACAGGCAAGATATGGCATATCTGATTTAAAAACCACAGCACTGAGATTACAGACTGAGTTTTAGTTTCCACTTCACTTCTGGTAGGAGTTTAGTAGTCTTTTTTATGAACTGATAGAGCTGGAGACTGATGTTTGAGGTCACTTGAAATTCAGGGTTCCAAACACAAGGTCACTGATTTCTGGTGCAAACAGTTCTTGATATAGAAGTGACCAAAATCATGTTAGAACTCACGTGGAAAAGTAATGCAAGCTAGATGAGAGGAATGAGAATGATTTCAATTTAAGGTCCAATATCTCAACACCCCTAGACAATAGGGCTAGACAATATGTTTATAATGTTTGTAAATCATTACAAATTATTTTTCCAGCTTTGTTGATTTTCAAGTTAGGGATTTCATAATGTAAGTGGGCCCTAAGTTTAGAACAGAACTTATGAAAGACCTCAAACTAGTCCAGCTTTTCTGTCCCTGTCCTGTAACACCACTGAAAACATATTAAATACAGTCAGGTAGTACATGATCAGTAAATTATTCTGTTCAGTACCCCAATCTCAGGGTGCCTATACACAAGCATGGAGGCTGCTCCAATGTGCTGGAATTCCAGCACATCAGAGCAGACTAGATTAACTGAGTCTGCTGGAGCATGGCACTTGCCACGCTCCAGCAGCCTCCTGCATCTCATGCATCAGTGTCCCCATGCTTAAAAATGGTGGTGGGGTATTTTATTTTGGTTCAAGTGTCCCAGCCGCCATTTTAAAGTTTATGGATGATGATACAGGAGATGCAGCAGTGCTTTAATTAGAGCAGCTCTGAGAGTCATTCTAATTAAAGTTCTGCCCTTCCCCCCCACCCCCACTTCTGGAGCAGATGTAAAAGTGCCTTCAAAGGCTAAGTGCAGACAGTCAAAAAGCCCAAGGCTGAAATGATTCAATCTTTGCAAGTTAGGCCAGAAGGCCTTTGACACAGTCTCCCACCCAATTCTGGTGGGCAAGCTGAGGGACTGCGGCATTGACGAATGCACAGTCACATGGGTGGCAAACTGGCTTCAGGGGCGCACTCAGAGGGTGGTGGTGGACGGGTCAATGTC
>NW_017729005.1:1281056-1321077 GCF_001723915.1 Gavialis gangeticus | reverse complement strand
CTGGGGGCCTCCGTGGCCAGCCCTATGAGGAGAGGCTGAGGGACCTGAATTTCTTCAGTCTCTGCAAGAGGAGACTGAGGGGGGATCTTGTGGCTGCCAACAACCTTATCAGGGGCCACCAGCAGGGACTCAGGGAAAGTCTGTGCACCAGGGCCCCCCTTGGAGTCACTAGGAACAATGGCCACAAGCTGAGGGTTTAGGTTAGATATTAGGAAGAACTACTTCACTGTAAGTGTGGCCAGAGCCTGGAATAGGCTTCCCAGAGAGGTGGTGCTCTCAGCTTCCCTGGAAATCTTCAAGAGGAGACTGGATAGGCACCTGGCTGGGGTCTTATGACCCCTGCCACCCCCAGTGCTCCTTCCTGCCCATGGCAAGGGTCGGACTAGGTGATCTGTCTAGGTCCCTTCTGACTCATTGATTCTATGATACATTCACTTTTGATTCTGGAAATGCAGCCACATGCCTGCACTGACCCAGCCCAGAAGCCAGAGTACGTTAGAGCACACCTTCCTGGGAGCAGATAGCTTGGGCCAAGGCTAGCTCGCCCACCCTGCAAGGGGAAGTTTGAAGGGGAGGTGCAAAGCATCCTTGGATGCTAGAGGACTGTGAGTTAACTTGAATCTGGGACAGAAGTTCAATAAACTAATTTAACCTAAATCAGTTAAGTGTGATACTATCTCCATCCAGGTTTATCTTAAACTGATTACAGCCATTTTGAAAGGAGTGCACTGAACTTCTGTAGTGTTACAGATTTGAATAAGTTTCCAATTACTTGTACCAGTTTATGTCTAATTTCTGTCCCTAGCCAAAGGCTGCAATGAACTAAAGAAATCCAGAAGACCTAACTCCAGACCTAACTCCAGAAAATACTTAAAAACATAAGCCTGACTCCCATGTCACACAAAAGCAATGAAAAATGAAAGGGAGTCAGGACCTAACTATCTTCTGTTTTTAAGGTAAGGCTAGGGAGCAATAAAGTGGGTTGGCTTTTCAGTTGACAGCAAAATGTTAATGCTTCATTGCCTTAGTAGGCATGGATGTGGATGATGATGATGATTCTTTCCTACAGCTAATGATATACATTAATAATAAACAAATCAAATAAAAACTGATTATTTCATAGCAAGTTGAAACAAACTGTCTTTTATGATACTATGTTGGATTCTGAAATGTATGGAAACTGAGTCATGGTAGTGCCAGTGTCCCTGTTAGCATTACTTTAATATAATGTGATGCTTCCCTTTCCATAATCAAATACCTAAACATTCAAAGCTCCTATTTTTTTCTAGCCACAGACTAGGGAAAAAGATGTGGGAACAAAGATCTACTTTGAGTAGATGGCAACCTGTAACACTTCAGTCCCCAAAGCAGAGCTGGCTTTAGCATTTTGGCATGGGCCTGGAAACAGTTTTTTACTACTTTCTTATAACTGGCCAGCAGCAGCAGTATTTTATACAGAGGACCAGTCTGAGGACTTGGGGAAAGTTAATAAAACAATAATTTGGGATACATCATTCATTCCACATAGAAAGGGAACAGATATATCATACCTAATGTAAAGAGAAGGAAGGGCCAGAATCTGCTCCCACTCAGGGTAGTATTTCACCAGTATAAGTCTAATGACTATAATGGGGCCAAGTCCCGATTTACACATCTGCTGGCTGAAGGTAAGAGAATCTGATTTTATGTCTGTTCAGAAAAATGGTAGAAGAAGAGTAGGGCAAAACAGGGACGAAGATATTTATCTGAAGCTGATGGAAATGGAAAAATATGGATTTTAATTTTTAATACATTTCCATTCAATCCTATTTCAAACAGAAGTTGGATGCCTATTCAGAGAATAAAAGGTTCATTTTTAAAATAAATGTTTTCACTGGAGACATAGTAAGTGAAAGTTGTTGGAATTTTGTAGCAACTGGGTCCAATTCAGCACAGCACTTAAACATAAAACTTACAGTACTTAAACAGGGACTTAGGTGCTTTACTGTGGACTTCAACATTGAAACATTTTTTCTTTTAATATTAGGGCCAAACCCTGCAATGTGATGTATGTAGGCAGACTCAGGAGGAACCTTTGTATAGGCCCACATTGCAAGGTAAAGGCTCATGTTTCTCTCTGCAAATGCATACTTCCTAACATATGCTACTGTTTCCTAGAAGAAAAGATGTCTGCTAGCAGGACACCTTCCTTTCATGCTGCACAGCTTACACGCAGTAGGTCAGAAGGAGATTTGATTGACTTTGGTGATGGAAAACCTTCAGCAAGAACCAATTTGGCAGGTGTGTTGTTTTGTGTGTGTGTGTGTGTTTTAATTAAAGCTTACTGCTGCAGTCTTTATTCAGACAAAGCTCCCACTAACTTCAACCTGCAAGCAAGGACAACTGTCCAGAAATATATGCCTTTAAACAAGGGGTGGGAAAAATGTGGCCCGTGGGCCAGATGCGGCCCACCAGGCCATTCTATCTGGCCCCTATGGCCCCTAAAAAATTTAGAAAATTAATATTTATCTGCCCCGGTTGCCTGTCATACAGCCCTCGATGGCTTGCCAAAACTCAGTAAGTGGCCCTTTACAAATCTTTTGGCAAAGGTGCCATATAAGATATGTTTTAGCTTGGGCTGACTAGTTGAAGTTAGCTAACTTAGAGTTAAAATAGCAGTAAGGGCCAGATAAACTCAAGCAGTAGCTCAATTTATCTCCAGGCTGCCATATAGGTTTGAACTCAAGTTGCTAACCCATGTTAACTTGAATTTGTTGCTATTTTAATCATAGTTAAAAATTCCATCCTCTTCTGCAGTGTAGACATTCCCTTCATTTTAGATCCCTTAGATTTGTTTATGGACTCTAGCAAGGGGCATCCTCCATCCATAACAAATGGATGTATTATAATTGCTTGTAAGCAATAAATATCTACTAGCAGTGGTAGGTACCTCCGGGGTTAGAGTTTTCTGACAGAATCAGGAAGTAGTAATTGGCTCTCTACTGAACTATCTAAACCTATCCCTCTCCTGTGTTGAAAGAAGCTGACATAGGAAAGAATCTGCTCTACTACTAGAGCAGAGGCTTTAGGGAATTTTCCATCTGCAGTATGTTTCTGTTGGAACATGCCATTTATGCAAAAATCTATTTTTTCATGGGAAATATTCAGTTTTGCTAGAAAACCAAAAATAAATCTCCACTGTCATGCAAATAAATAAGGCAGAAGGCCCCTTATTTATTTGCATGAGAACTGCAAATCTTTTCCAACATTTTGCCACCAGAAACTAGAGTGAAGCTATTACCTAAACAACAGAGCAAGATTGACGAAGCATAGGCATGTCTACATGTGAAATTAGTGCACATGAATACACTCTGGACTTTATTGCTCCAGTTTTTTCCTCCTGGGCTTGCTGTTTGGACATGCACCCAGGAGCAAATAACTCCAGAGCAAGTAGTTCCAGAGTTTATTCATGCACAGCTCCTGGAGCCCAGTCATAGCAGCTCTGGCTGGCAGGGGATGCTGAGGGTCAACCTGCCAGCCCAGTCCTGCTCTGATTGGGCTCAATGTGCTGCAGAGGGGTGGGATGGGGCATGAGGGTGTTTCAGTGTGGGGCTAGCCAGTGGGCAACTCCAGCATTGAAGCACCCTTGTGACCCAGCCAGTCCATCAGCATCTACACGTCCACTGCTGCATATAAAAAAACAAAAAAACAACAGCTCTGCCGAATGGGAGGGCTTATATTTACAAGTCCTACCTTGCTGTAGAGTTTATTAGTTTTGTATGCCCTTATAGGGGTGCACATGTACATACCGAGATGTTTACTGAGCAGTTTAGTCAACTGTGCAGTAAATGCGTATAGACACACCCCATAAGCACTAAATGACAGCTGTAGTTCTGTGTTGCAACATCCTTCTGTGCTCGCCCATCTTGCACTGTCTTATAGATGAGACTGAATGTGGACTGCCTATATCCATATAGTATAGATATGGGTTCCCCACTCAGGCATGCTCTATTCTTCAACTAACTACAACTTTGAAAAGAAATATATTTTCAGTCTGTTCCTTTAGAAATGTGGGTGCAGTCATTACATAATTATTTTTCAAAATATTGAGGCTCTATTAGGAGGTACAGCCATTACATGAGCATGGCTAATACGTGCGAACAAACAACAAAAAAAACCAAAAACAAAAAACAACCCCCCCCCCACCAAAGCAGAGAGACTATTTTTCTGTCTCTTCCAGGAGCCAGGCTGAAAGACTGTTATCAAGACAAGTCAAGAATCTTCTTGCTAGGCAGCTGGGAAGCTGAAAATATCCCAATAAGTATTTTTTTCTGCAACTTTTTCCTGTTAACACATTTTATTTCTTGTCCTGATTAGTGACAAAAGTGAAATAAAAAATGAAAATCATGTTTATAGTAAGGGGTTTTTAATTTCAGATTTCAAGAATTACTTGAACTGTAGGGACAGAGGTCCAAATAGTGAAGGGATAATAATGAAAAGCCATGGGCATATAGGGGGAAAAAAACCCAAAAAACAGATTACCCCCTCCCTCTAAAGAGCCAGCTCAGTTTGGGGGTTTTGATCTCTTTATTAAACCTAGCTAAAATGGATACTTTTTACAGGGTGTGGAGGAAGTAGAGGAGGTGGAACCTCTCCTACTCCTGTCTCTGCTGTTATTCTAGGCATGCAAAAATCATGTATGTAATAATCCAAGTTGAAGGTACTCAAGGTACGTTTACACCAGAGGTGGGCAACATACAGCCCACAGGCCAGACAGATCCAGCCCCCTAGGCAATTTCATCTGGCCCACGGGACCCCTAAAAAATTTAGAAAATATTTATCTGCTCCTGGATTCCTGTCAAAGATAATAGGAGCCAGGGGCAGTAGGACCCAGGGGGAGCCATCAGCAGGAGGCAGAAGCCCTTCCCCACCCATCCCCAGCCATTTCCCTGCTTCCTTCCCCCACTTTGCTACAACACCACGTGGCTCCTGGTTACATGACTAGATGGGAAGCATGGGGCCCCGGCGGTACAGGGGCAGTGTGTGTGAGTGAAGGCAGGGGCAGTGTGTGCATAGAGGCAGTGTGTGCATGCAGGCAGGGGCAGAGTGTGTGCGTGTATATATGTGTTCTTCATAGGACAAGTCTCATATGCACAGCCTACCATACACATGCACCCACACCACCCTTCACACTGCCATACACGCAGGCCCCCAAACAACCCTCACCCCCCCCACCATCCTCCCCTACATTTACCCCCACAAACCCCATTCCCACCCACACCCCACATATCCAGACACACCCACATGCTCCCTCACCCCACATACCCACACATCCATAACCCCCCACAATATACAAGAGTAAGACTTCATTTTAAGGTATTATATATAACCACCTCTATGTACACTACGCAAACACATACAGACCAGGACAAAAATATTTTTGAAATCAAATTAATTAATGTTTTAGGGGTTTGCTTTTTAGAATATAAATTGGTATTGTTCTGGTTCTGAGATGGCAAAACCCCTTGCTGAAAGGAGTACTTCTGGGGTCAATGGGAGGGACTTTTGGTGGCAAAGGTCAGAGGTTAGGGGGCCAGACTTCCAGTCACAAGATGGCAACCGGGGCAGGGCACCTGTCAAGGGACAGGGATACCCATGCGGCCCTCAACAGCTTGCCAAAATTCAGTAAGCGGCCCTCCGCCCGAAATAATTGCCTGCCCCGGTTTACATCATAGCAGCTGTATGTTCCAGCACAGATGCCTCACCCATCTATCTGCTCCTGCTCATATGCTGTAAATCCAGCATTGGTGAGCTCACTCTGAAGTCATCCCTGGTGGCTGCTCTGAAACTTGCCAAGGGCCATGGTCTTGTGAGCAGTTACTGAATAACAATTTGAGTGGCTTCACATATGAATTTCTATGCTCAGAGAGTGCAAGTAGGAGCAGTAGGGTACAGCTACAGTGCTTCTACAATACAGACACACTCTCAGTTCCTTGTTTAGTTACCAAGTCTTTAATCATCACTCAAATTTTAGATCTGGATTTTATATGAACTCTACCAAGGGGCATCCTATATCCATAACAAATGGGTACATTAAAAATTGCTTGTGAGCAATAAGTGTTTAATCTAAAAGTGTTCAATCTATAAATATTGTTTACATAAAGAAGGGTCCCCTTCTGTTGTTTATTCTAAATTTTAAAAGAAAGAGGGTCACAATAAAGAAATATTCTTTTTGGTCGATTCCAAATTAAAAATGAATTGCTCAGGCGCTACCAACAAGAACTATACATCATTACCTTTAAAAGCAATAAATCCTCTGACTCAGAAAAAAAATAGAAGTTAATAAAAGAATAACTAAGTTATAGGCACTAGAATGAAAGGAGATTATGAACAATCTCTTTATAATGTTCACGTGTTAGTTTCCAGACAAATATGTCAACAGCCTTTCTTAATGGATGATAATTATAAGAACCCACAGTCTAAATGGCTGACTGTGATAGATGTCAATGTCTTCAACACTCATGTGAAACAAGGATGCCTTTGCAGCCTCAGGCCTTAAATAAGTTTATTCTAGGGATTCATTTGTTAGTTCTCCTTATTAATATTGGTTGTTTAATCCTAATTTAAATATTTATATATTATTGACATAGTTGTCTATACCTTAATTTATAATTTAGGTGTAAAGCTCTAAATGATTATTCATGTTTTAACTTATAAATTTAGCCTGACTTCTATTGAAGTCAGTTAATGCTAGCTACATTAACTGACTTCAATAGATTTACATCAGAAATGAATTTGGACTGTGGTATTCAATTAGAAAAGAGGCTTTTTCTAGATGGGAATAATTATTTCCATTTTTTAAACAGATGACAAGAATAAACTGGATGTGGATATGGACTGGTCTGATATATTCAAACAGCATACTCACACTGTTTCAAAAACGAATCCTTTCTGGAATGAACTCTCAGATTCCAACCCATTTGTATCTGACTTAGCTGAATCAAATAGCAGTGAGAAGAAAAATAAACACATTTCTATCTTAAAAGAAGACCCCTATTTGTTCTCTCGAGATTCAAGCAATCGGGATTCTTTTGCTTCCTCGGGTGATGAGTTAGATATAGATTTTCTTCTACAAAGAACTTCAGCAAGGAGATCGGGGAAATCTAAGAGTATTTCAGACTTTCTGGACATTGTTGATGCCAAAAAATGTGATCATCCTGAAACAGCACCCTCTGGCCAGATTTTAGCTTTGGATAAGCAATGGCTTCAGAATAATCGTGATGCCTACAAGATGGCTTGGTTAAGTCACCGACAGCTGGCCCGGTCATGTGTTAATTTAGATGTGATGAGTCATAGTCCAGGATGGGCACAAACACAAGCTACAGATACTCATATAGTCTGTAAGATGAATCATGAAGGGGGTTCAGTGCAACTGCCAAACTCTGATATCACTATTCACATCCCAAAGGGTCATGTATTATCTGGGGACTTCCAAGAGATTGGTTTAAGGGCTATTCTTAGTCCTCCTGCATCACTGAATCATGAACTTTCAAACACTGTGAGCCCACTGTTAGAACTTACATTAAGTAACCTCAACACAATGGAAGCCATTTTACTTGAACTGAAAGTTGCAGCCAAAGTGAAGAATGAGCCTTTCAGTCAAGTGATGACTGAAATTGTGTGTTTTTACAGTCCCAAAAAAGAAGGACCTTTTGGAAAAATAGACAACTGCTACATTTATGAAGACACAATACAAGTGAAGCTGACAAATCTAAGTCATGTGATGTACATGGTGATTGCAGTACAAACAAACAAAATTCAGTCTTCAGCTGTAACCATTTGGAATTATATCCATAGAACTGTCTCTGTTGGAATTTATGGGCCCAAACATATTCATCCTTCTTTCACTGCTGTTTTTACAGTTTTTGGTCATAACTATATTCCAGAAAAACTCACCATTTTTGACATTCAAAAAGGTGGGAAGACCATGCCTCCAATTGTGTTTCAGCTGTGGGGAAAAAATACATTTTTACTTGACAAGCCACAAGATCTGAATATTTCTTTGACATCCTGTGATCCTGATTTTGAAGTGAAGGTGCAAAATCAAAGCAAAGGAATTAAAGAAGAACAGTTGAAAGCAGGTACAATGGTCCACAAACAATTTCTGTTTTCTGTCCTGGGAATGAAGGAAATATATGCATTTGTTTTCCTTGTTCAGATTAAAATTTCAGACAATACACTAGTGACTGAGTTCCATGTTAGCACTCCTGATCCAGCTCCAAAGTTACCTGGGGTGACCAGTAAGCCGAAGCGTATACAGAAACGCAAAGAGATCAAATCTGCTCCTTTCCTCTTCATGTCAACAGTTAAATATCCAAAGTTTCAAGATAAGACTTTGAATATTACTACCTATGGAGTGGCCTTGAAAACTGTTTTACGTCAGAATAAGGTTGACTACTTACTAGAGTATTTTAAAGGAGACACAATTGCACTTCTTGGCGAAGACAGAGTAAAAGCCATGGGGCAGACTAAAATAAAAGAATGGTATGTGGGTGTTCTTAGAAAGAAGATTGGTCTTGTGCATTGCAAAAACATCAAGGTAATTCCGAAGGAACAAGCTATTGACATTACTGAAAGTGTTATGGCAACAAGGAATCTTCTTGAGCAAATTGCACTGCCTTTTAAGAAACTGACCTACATCTATTCAGTAGTCCTATCTACTGTATCAGAGAGAGTTTATAACTGGAGAGCCTTGGCTGACGTACTAGGATATTCACATATGTCACTGGATGTTTTCAGTGAGGTACAAGCAGAGAAAGAGTCAGAAAGAGTTGCTTACATGGTGAAGAAATTGAAGGAAGACTGCCATTCAAACAGAAGCAAAAGGCAATTTCTTTATGAGCTCGTTATTGTAAGTACTGTTCAGTCAAACTCAGTTATTGGTATTTTGTACTGTTCAAGAACATTTTTTTAAAGTAATTAAATGACCCTCATAAGAATTTTATATTTGTATTTTTAAATATTCATACTTACTAAAATAGTATTCATCTGAAAAAATGTAAACAGATACTTCACATAAATTAAAATAATATTTTTTTATTTGAACCAAGAAACTTATGTTAATTGATTCAGCCCACAGAAATTCAAATTTGGAAAAATTCAGGAGTTTTTTTCCTAGGCCATATTTTTTATGGCAAAAAACCCCCTTAAAAGTAACAGAGGCTGCTTGCAGACGTTAAAAGAGAAAGTGCTTTACTGGAAGAAGCAGCGAGTTACTTCAACCTCACTCTGCAGCATCTGTATAGATTGGGGGCTTCAGAGGGGCTTATTGGTGTTTTTATCTAAAGCTGTGCCAATCAGCTATTAGATAAAAGCACCAAAAAAGCCCCGTTAAAGCACCCAATCTATACAAATGTCAGGCAAGCTAGGTCCAACTAACGCACTGCCTCTTCTGGGCATGCATGGGGCTCCGCATTGGAGTACGTGGAGTTT
Source organism: Gavialis gangeticus (assembly GCF_001723915.1). Lineage (NCBI taxonomy): Eukaryota > Metazoa > Chordata > Crocodylia > Gavialidae > Gavialis > Gavialis gangeticus. Next base: position 1,311,606 of record NW_017729005.1, on the reverse strand, counting down.
AAAGTAAAGCGCTATTTTTTTTAAATGTCTGCAAGCAGCCAGAGTTTTTTGCCACAGAGGAGATGGCATACAAATAAAAGTAATTTTCAAGGAACAAGCTGTTGACATTACTGAGGACAAAAACTGCTTAACTTGCAACTTTTTATTACCAATCTCTATCATAGATGTAAACTAGTTACCTAGCAGTGACAATTTTATAATTTCAAACTTTACAAACTCCTTACAAACTTCCTTTGCTACAATCTGGGTGCTTAAGATGAGTTTATGTTTTTAAAGATAGGAAAGCCTAGACTATCTATTGAAGGCATGATTTTCTGTGTAATGCTGCACATGCCCATCATCTTTATAATACATGATGTTCCTTCCTAAGGAAATGCCAATAAATCATTCCAATTTTTCTTAGAAGTTGATATTTTCAGGGGCGGTATTTGCAAATTTATGAACAAGTTCCGAACAACTTTATCCAATCAAAATGTCTTCAATTCAGGAAGTGCTGTCCTTAAACTTGTCATGTGAGAAGCTTGAATTATTAAATCTCTGTGATCCTCATGTAACTTACTGCTATAAATGTATGTGATGTGCCTGTGTCTGGGTCTGTTTGCAGCCCATGGCCTTAGGCGGTGGGAGGCCAGGGCTAATGGGGCTTAGTCCCCCCAAACTAATTTCACAGCCGCCAGCAACAGTGTCACTGCCACGCCCCAACACTGCAGCGCCATGCCCAGTGCCCCCGCTGCGCACTCCACTGTCGCCACACATACAGCACCAATGTTTGCTGGCCCCCACAATGTCCCTGCAGGGGTCAGGCAGGCATGCCCCACACTACCTAACCTTCCCAAATAATATTTTCTCCCACCACTTATGCCATGGGCTGCCAGTAGGCTGGCCATCATAGAGGACATTCTGGTTTTCTGCTACTCTGTCCTCTATTGATATAATACCCAATGCCTTTATGTCCTTCAAGAGAAAAATAGAGGACATAAAGGCCTCTGGTTTAGTATGAATAGAGGACAGAGGACAACTGGACTGTCCTCTATGATGGCCACCCTAGCTACCAGTTGGACAGCTCTGCCACAGAGAATTGTGGCTTTTTTACAAGGCCTTTTATCCACTCCCTTGTTGCAGACATGCCTACATTTAGTCTTACTATAGCCCATTCCCTTTTAAATGCCTGTGTTCCAAAGCAAATCATACACATGCTGCAACACCCAGACATGTCAACTACAACAGTCTACTTGCAAACTGTTTTAGAGTTGCATAAAAATGACAGAGTCTTGAATTCAGTTATACTGCTTTTTATTAAAAACAATAAAGGTAAACTAAAGAACCTTTCAAGGGGAGACAGGATTCTGTAGATCTCATTACAATACAGGGAAAATGTAGAGGTGCCAGGATAATGTATTAGAGGATTAACAAGACATCCTGTCTGTAAAGGGTGTGCAACTTCCAGCTATGAAATGCAGATCTGGCTTACTCTGACTTTATAGGAGTCATAGATACTAATATAATATAATCTGTGCCACTTATCGAAAAGCCTTTCTGAAGTGTAAAATTAAATTATCACCATGGCCTTGAGAGACACATTTCAGTGCTGCCCAAGAAAGAATATTTTAAAAATCCATTTATAGCTTGAACAATTTCTTGGATGCAGAGCCAAAAAGTATGTTGGTCAGGCACACTGGGCCAGACTTAGCTTTCCATTGCATTGCCTTCCAAGGTGTTTACTCTGGAACGGCACCAGTTAGAGTCTGTATTAAATTTACTGTGAAGGACTTAGGAACTTCAGACAAAATGTGTCATATTAGGCAACGAGAACCCAAAAAACATGGCAGAATTATCAGTTTTGTTACGTACAGAAAGAGAGCAGTCAGACGTGGGCCTACCACCAGCTCCTTATGAAACAGTATTTTGCAGTAGCTGTCACTACAGCAATACATAAAATTATTTAATAGGCAAGACGTGAGGGGGCACTGATATGATCCTTTATTCTAATAATACTTGGATTCACTGTCCTGAATGCCTTGTGTAAAGTGGAAGGGAATGCTACTATAGCCTGAGAATAATGTAGCTATTATGGAACATATATGATGATTCTGAAAGTTATGGATGATGTGGTGGTAGGAGAAAAGAGGATTCTGTGTCTAGACCCAAAGAGGAAGTCTTTTTCTATAGTCTTTCTTCTGGGTATTCAGGCTGTTTACATGCAACTTGAGAAGGCCTCTTCTCTATCTCATTCAGTAAGAAACATCAAAATGTATTTATAGAGGCAGGAATATTAAGTTCCTTGTGGAGCAAGCAAGTTTCCTAATGGAGCTTTATTTAGTAATAGGAAGTCCAGTCTAGAAATTTTTACTTAGGCTATACTCCTAATGACTTTGGTAGAAATAAGGACATCCAGACAAGAAGCATCATCGGTCTGAATCAAATCTATAACTATTAGCAAGCAACCTTTAGAGGCCAGATTTCATTTAATCCATTAGCCATCTAAGTGGACTTAGGTGCCTAACTGCAATTCTATTTCTGTTCAAGTCCCTGAAAAATCTATCAGTGCATCTACTTTTGTATCACATCATCATCTGGCCCTTAAGACTGTGTCACAAAAAAAGTACAGAGAAGGAGGAGAACCCACCCACTTTTTTCCATTAAGTATTTTACAGGGACTCAAGTCAGGTGGAGTAGGATTGCATTTAGGCACAAAAATCAACTTATGTTCCAAATAGGTGGAATAGAATGTGGCCCTAAATGGATTAATTGAGCACATAAACATGTTCTACAAATTACAGCCCTACAAATGACACCCCAGTAGACAAGAGGAGGCTGACTCCAAGGGAGACTCCATTTTCCTCCAAAGGCCACCGTTTGAGGAAGGGTGATTTTAGCTTGTGGTCTGGGTTTCTTAAGAGCCCTGCTGTTAAAACATGCTTACTGGCTGCAAGGAGTCTCTATAACCTGTATCTGATCAGTATTGATCACTTTGGAAGCTGCATTGGTCATTATGTGTCCTGCTCACAACAATGGGGTGGTTGCTCTTTCTGGTGCTGCCACCATTCTCCTATTCAAGGAGGACCTACCATCACCATCTCCTGTGCCCTGATACATGCTAATGACAAACTAACTACTATATTTACTCGCATACCAAACACACCTTTCCCTAAAAAACTAGCTTCCCAAAATCGGGTTGCACCTCTTTAGCAGAGAAGCTGATTTTCTACCCAGAATAGAAGCATGGAGAAATTCCTTTTCCTACCTCCAGCATTTACATGGAGGGAGAAGCAGAGTTCAGCAGGGTCAGTGCAGGTGAGTGATGCACCCCACTTTGATTCTTGCTCCAGGCCACAGTTAAACCAACCGCCTGGCAGCAGCAGTGGTACTTCTGTTCAGGCAGCCTGAGGGAGTCATTTGACTTCATGGAATGTTATAATATACCTCATTCCTAATAATCATTCTTCCCTTTACAGGTGTTAATGCCCCTCTCTCCTTTTGCCTTGATGTGCCACTAAGCAAACTATACTTTCTTCAGCAATGTTGCCATCTGTTTGCTATGCTTGGTCTCCCTTCTATTTCACAGCCCTGTAAACTGTTTTTAGCTCTTTTCAAAATCCTAGTTTCTCCTGTTGAGTCCAGTCTTCAGCAGCAGCTACAGTTTCAGCTGTTGGCTGAGTAACCAGTAGCTAACAATTCACCTGTAAAAAGGTTAAAACTGTAGCTTTTGACTGAGCAGGGAAGGGAGGGTGAGTCACCTGAAGATTAGGCTCTGACCCTGCTATAAACCTGGAAAAAAATATTTTTTTCATTCCATTCTGCCTTACAAAAAACCCAGGGAATATGTCTTATTTGGAAGCATGTAGTATATAAGAAAATATGGCAGCTGAAGGCCTTTACAAGTATAATATTAATGGGAATGGGGGAAGTGCCTTTTTTTTCTACCCTGGTACAGAAAAATCCTTTGATTAAAGAAGTGAAAAATTACTAGCACAGAATTGGAGGCCTAAGTAACAGACAGATAATGAGGACCTTTGAGATTAACCTGGGTCTGATTTAGGAAATGCCATAATTTGGCAATTTTCCATAACATGAAAAACTCTTTTTTCAGTTCAACAAAATTTACACATGAGGGATCTGATTTGCTGCAGAACATTTCACAATTTTTGTCAAAAACAAAAACATCTAAAGATCAAAATCCTTTCAATTTCTGGTTTTTGATATTTGTTTGAAAAGTCAATATTTTCCCACAGGGATACCGGTAGCTCAGTAAACAGGTATTCACACACATTTCCACCAGCTCTACTCTAAATTGCAGGCATATTGCATGTATTTGTTTCTGGACTTTACAAAGGGAACTATTTAGATTTGTTTTGTTTCAACAACACATTTTTTTCCATCTCATAGCCTCACATACTTGAATAATGACAGTAAGCAAATTAAGTATACAAAAGGATTAAATGAAAATGCTCTGGCCAATGTGATCAGTGACTTTCTGGAAAAGAAGTGGAATAGGGATAGCACCTTGTTATAATGAAACTTTAATTTTTATGTTTCATGTCATATTTTAAGAAGCTAAATTTTATGTCCCAAATATTTATGTTGGAGAAGGATCTTTTCCCTTCAGTATACTCAGCTTGGCAGGCCCCAACTAACGTTGGAATGCTGAAGCAACTGGATGCCAAGCTATTTTTATTTTTTTTTGCTTAAGCTTGTGGGCAGCAAATTATTGTACAAAAGGCGTAAAAACAGTTACTTATTTGATCCTAAAAAACATATAGCCTTCCTTAAAGCTATAGAGAGATCTAGTATGTAAAGGTATCTAGTACAGAGTTACCAATAAACAGTAGTTAGTTGCTCTTAAATACTGACCAAAAACATTCATTTTAAAAATTGTTCCTGCAGGCCCTTCTGAAGTTAGATTGCCAAGGATTAGTAGCACGTATAACCCAGGACACTGTCATTTTGACCGCAGCTGTCAAGCTTGGCAGATACTGGAGAGAGCTGGCAGAAAGGTTAGCACGACTCACAAAGCAACAAATTGAAGCTTATGAAGTCCCACACCAGGGCAGAAATGGAGAAGTTGCCCCAGAGGTAAGCCTTCAAACTGTCTCCATCACACCCTTACTGAGAGGTTTATAGCATCTTTTCCAAGTGCGTCAATATGGTCAAAAGCCTTTCTTTCCAATACCTTCCTTCTCCAGTTATTGCCTCCCTACTTAAATTGCTAATTGCTGAGTGCAGGGACTGTCTCTCACCATTTGCGGTACACATTGGCTAGGAATGTCATCTGGGGTCTCTAGGCACTACTGTGGTCAAAAAAAAAGAATTTAATGGGATGTTGCAGCTTCTGTCCACTCTAAATCTTTTATTTCCTCCACTATTAAGGCAATCTATTTCTCCCTTTCTCTTTTCTCCCTCCCTCTCATTGATCTTCCTTCTCTTTGGCCATGGGCAGGAGTTCATTTCTAGAGATAAGAATTTCCGTGAAATTCCCGCTGCTAGGAGAACAGCCCGGGAGCCGGAGTGTGCCTGCGTTCTAGCATTCTGGCTTGTGAGCTACGCGGGAGAGGTCTCCAGCCAGAGAGCACTAGAAGCTGGTCTGTAGGCCAACCCTGCCCTTAGGGGGGTCCATTAATTAACAGCCTGCCCAGGAAGGGGTCAGGCTATCAAAAGGCAGTTTTACAGGAGAAGCACGGCATGGGAGGGAGGAGGAGGAAGAGGAGGAGGAGAAAGGGAGAGCTCTGCCCACTGCAAAGGCTCACTGACAGCTGGGAGCAATCCCGGCACACAGCAAGAGGGCTCTGTTTGGTGCTGGGGGGGCTCTTCCCCTTCCTTCTCCCCCCACCACCGGGGGTGGGGGGCGCCTCTGTGTGAGGCTGCCCAGCCTCAGATGGGATTCTTCCTCAAGGCGGGGAGGAGGCGACTGTTCCATACTGGGGGGCTGCAGCCAACCATTGTGGGCTGCTCACCTCCTCCGCAAACTGTGCCGCCAGGTGCAGTAGTCTGGGAGCTGACCCTGCCTGTTAAGGCTACGGTGAAAAGGGCATTGAGCACTTCAAGTTTTTCTGCAACGTCTGTCATTAGGTTGCTTCCCCCATTTAATTTCTCTTCAGTATCATATATTTACTACTCCCTACAAATACAAAATAAATGGAGATAAACCCTTCACAAAAAGGTGTTTATTTTCTTAAAGTTCATATACCAGTGCATGGTGCAGTATACTAAAATGGAAGACAAAGTAGTTTACAAATACACCTTTTTTGTGGTTTACATTTTAAATCTAATTAATTTACTGTTTGTAGCAGATACTTGATGGTCAGCTACAGAAAACGAAGTCCCCTCTGTAGCTATCCATTGGATTTAGCATTGGAAAATGTATCGTTGGCTGTCCTTTAAAACATGCCTCAATACGACTAAGTTTTAAATGCAGGCTACAGAACATGGTTTCTCTACAGACTACTGGCTGGCCACAAGGTATTGCCTCTCCTCCTAATTTCCAGCTGCTGAACTGAATGAAAAACACCTAAAAATATGCTCAATACCTGAATGTTTTCTCTGTACCAAACAAGTCTACATGCCCTTAGGATGTTATACACATTTCAAATATGTGGTGAGGTGACCTTCATTACTGTTAGCATGCTGCAGCAGAATTTGAAAGTTCTCTTCTGGGGAACTATTTCTTGGATTTCCCTGCAGAAACATGTATCATTTTTTTGAGCCTGAAATTTGTCTAAATCTAGGCTTTAAGATTATTCAGGTGTAAGGCAAACTGTGAGGGTTTTTTTTTTGCTTTAAGCTATATTGCTAACTTATATACTTTTAAGTTATATTACTTTCCTTCTCCATTAGCATTACCAAAGAATCAGCACATCTTCAAATTTCATGTTTATATTAAACGATTGTACTGAGTGGAATTCAAAACTGACTTTTAGCTTTCTACTTTAACTGATTATATTGTTGTTGCTTCCAAGCAAAACTGCCACCATGCCAGTGTTGTTGTAAGGTATAATAAACGATTCTTATAGGATTCAATTTCAACAACTGAACTTGCACTTAGGGAAAATGTAATAGTTACCTTGTTCCCATCAAAAGTTTAAGAATGCCTTTTGGATTTTCAGATTTATGATGTTGCTCTCATTTGTGTTGCTGTGCCTGCACTTATACACTGGGGGACGGTGATAAGACACATTTCAAACTTTACATGGAAAATTATATTTTGCTCACAGCCTGCCATATACATAAAATTACATAATGATCTTATCTTCACTTTGGCTATAGTGACACATTTTGTAAAGAAAGGAGCCAAACATTTTGATGTGGAGCCCACATAAGTGAACAAGATAATATTAAACTGTCACTATGAAACATCAGATAAAATAGCTGCTGCAACCAAATAGCTTTCTAGCAGGTTGTCATTTAGCTTTTATATTCCCTGGGGCAAGCTTGTCCCCACAGAAAACAATATCAGTAATACCCCCCGCACACACACCATACAACAAAGGGTTAACTCAAAACTTGAGGTCCTTCTCAAACCTGGAGAGGGCAATCCCAAATTTGTGCTGCCTCCAGCATTGTAACCTTTCTTCTCTCCTCAGCTTCCTTTTTGGGAGCTTTTAACATCCTGTGGGGCCAGGCAATCATCCCTGTCAGCTGGCTCTGTACACCTGAGGAGATGGGCTCACTCATTAGCCCCCTGCAGCTGGGCTTTTGCCCCTGGCCATGCACTCAGTTATACACTGCCCTTCTCAAGAGTAAAGCCCTGGATACACTCTTCCTTTTCTTCAATCCTCCCCGCACCCAAAGAATAAGTCTGCATTAGTGTGTGCTGTCCCAAGGTGGTGATGTATCAACAAATCAAAAGGCTTCAGGGACAGGTACCAGCTTGTCAAGCAGGGACTGGCTTCCCACATGGAATTAAGTCATGTTAAAGGGGCCTGGCCAGTGACCAAACAAAACCAGACCCCTAGGAGGTAGTAGTGCAGGGCTTCAACTGCCCACTTAATTGTTTGGCATTCCTTTTCTGTGAGACCATACTTCTTTCCTGGGCAAGTAGTTTCTTACTGAGATACAGAATGGGGCATTCTCCATCCTCAAACTTGGGAGAGAACTGTTTCCAGGCCTTTCTCTGAGGCATCTGTTTGCAATATATATGTTTGATAAGTCCAGGCTGCACAGGACTGGTGGAATGCATAGCAGCTGTTTTACTGCCCTAAGTGGGGTCTGACAGTTGGGTGACTATTGAATCCTTTGTGGTACCTCCTTTCTGTGGCAGGTCAGTCAGTGGGGCTGTGATGGCTGTAAATTGTGGGATGAATTGCCAATAGTAGCTTGCCAAGCCCAGAAATTACTTCACCTGTTTTTTGGTTGTTGGCACTGGTGCTTCCACCAAGGCCTTTACTTTTGACTAGGGGCATGATTTTACCATTGCCCAACATATATCTAGGTGTCTAGTCTCTATGTACCCCAGGTGACATTTAACGGGGTTAGCCATGAGATCAGCCACTCATATCAACTGCAACAATTCTTTTACATGCTGGAGGTGGTCTGCCCACATGTTGGTAAATATTGCCATGTTGTCCAGATAGGCAGCCACATATGCCCAGTGTGGGCAGAGTATTTTTCCCATTAAACATTGGAAGGTTGCCAGGGCTCCATGTAGATTGAAAGGTGAAGTCTTGAAGTGGTAGTGACCCCAGGGTGTTGTAAAGGCTGTGATTTCCCCAAACACTGGATCCAAAGGAATTTGCCAATATCTTTTGGTCAAGTCCAGGGTGGTTATGTGCTTTGCAGTAGCTATTCCCTTCACTATTTCATCTTTTCTGGGCATGGGATATGCATCACATTTTGGAACTGTTGACTTTGCAGAAGTCAATGCAAAACTGGATAGTGTGGCTAGGCTTTGGCACCAGCATAATTGGGCCACTGTACACACTGGATAATTATTTGATCACCCCTACGTCTAACATCTTCTTAGCTTCTTGTTTTACCATTTCCAACAGTCATGCTAGAATTCTCTAGTTTTCCTTCTGAATTGTGCAGCCTGGCTTGAGGATAACTCAGTGTTTGATTAATGTAGTCTGGCCCAGACTCACTGTAAACACCTCTTAAAAAGCCTTCTAGAAGGCTTTTTATTTCAGCCTATTGAGTCAGGACCAAAGTTTCCCTTAGCATGAGGCCAGCTATCAAATCTGGGAGGGGATTTGGAATCCCCAGGCCACCTTCCAGAAAACACACAGAGACCAGACAAACCACTCAGGCCTTTCAGGGCTTTAGCAGGTTAATGTTGTATATCTGTGAACTCTGCCATTTCCCACTGGGTAACTTCACAGCTTACCTGGCCTACCCTTTACAGAACCTCAGAAGGACCTAGTCATTTCACCGGTAACTTACTTGAGGAGGAGGGGGGCATAGTAGAACTTGATCCCCTGGCTGGTAGACCCAGAGCTAAGCATATGTATTGTATTGCGGATCTTGCTCCTAACTGGGCCACTCTGAGATTTTTTCTTCGTGAGGGCTCTCACCAGGTCTAATCTTTCCCATACCTTCAAAACACAGCTACAGAAAATATAGTTCAGTGTCCCCTGGTCCTGCCAGGACTCTTGCAGGAGGTCTAAAATGCCCCAGGGCTGCCTCCCATACAGCAACTCAATGGGCAAAAGCCCATGGAAGTCTGTGGAACCTCTCATATGGTGAACAAGTAGGGCAATACCTGATCCCAATTTTGCAGCTCCTCTGAGACAAATTTCCTTATTGAATGGACCTTCAGTAAGCCCTATACCTCCTGTAGTAACCAGGACATGAAGGCTATGCCTGGCCCATATAAACCTCTATAGGAATGCCCACCTGGGAGAAAACCTGTACTAGCTCAGAGGCCACCTTTTATGGTGAAGCCAAGTAGATTGCCACAGCCTTGGAGTAGCAAGTGGCATTGTCAGCCACGACCAGAATGAACTCAGATCCCCTTGAACTGGGCTCCAGCGGTCCCACCAAGTCCACCCCAACCTACAAAAGGGTATGCCAACCAATAGGATAGGCACCAGTGGGGCCTTACAAGTGAGCCAGGGGACAAGAGGATGGCACTTGGGGCAGGATGCACAATAATTTTTGATTTCCTGGTATACTCCAGGCCAAAAAAAAACCTCACCAGCACTCTATCCTGGGTTTTTTCCATCCCCGTAATACAGGATGTGTCAAATTCAAAACCTGGCTGCAATACTATTTCAGGTCCAAAAATTATACCCCTGTGACCTTGTCTTTGATCACTGTCACCAGGAGGTCACCCTGCAACTCAAAACAGGGATCCTGGACTACCAAGCTTGCATCCACTATGGCTCCAATAGCCCATCGTAACTGTCCATACAAAGGAGAATATCCTGGATCCTCCCTTTGATCATGGATGAAATCTTGGCCTTCCCCCACTTGATTCAGTCCACCCTCCTGATAAGCAGCTAAGGTTCCCTGATCCTCTGGTTCCTTTGGACAGGAGGTCCAGATTACATTGAATCCTGATCCCTTTTCCTGAGCTTTTCCTCTGGCTGGTAAGGGCCTCACACTTGACCTGCCACTGCTCTTGCTATGACCTGGGTCAAAGTCCAGAAAGCTAAGGGCCCAAAAAGGGAAATATCTCCCCTAGTTCTGGTTCTGTGAGATTAGGGTTAGCCTGGGTTTTATTCATTCTCCAGGCCAATCATATCAGCTTGGCCATCAAGCCCAAATTTCAGCCTAGCACCAAAAGGTAGGCTTGATGGCTGGCTACTGCTGCTCTTACAAGTCCTTCCTGTCCACTGATGGTCAGGCTCAGGCGGATTATGGGGTAGGGCTGGGTACCCCCATGAATGCAGGTGACATATGCACATTTGTTATCAGCATGTTTGCTGGACTCACAAACCACTCATGTAGAAACATCTGGGCAGAGCCTGAGCCTGTGAGCCCTACTGCATGGATATCCCTGATTTTTAAAGAAGCCATGTATCCCCTCAGGTCTGGGCTCTCCTGCCTCACTTCTGAGACAAAGGCATGAGAATCCACCTCCAGACAGACAGTCCCAATATTGGTGCTCTTTCTCCCTGCATTGGAAACATGTCACTGGAGCTTCTCAAAGTATGCCCCAAGTGGCTTTATTCTCTGGGGGGCCTACTCAAGGGCTCTTCTCTTGCCTAGGGTCTTGGAGGAGATGGAGGTAATGCCCCTACCAGGACATCCCTAGAGACCTGGCCTGTTTGCCTGTAGCCCCAGCTTCCTTGGGCCTGGAAGCTGCTGGCTTCCCCAGCAGTCTAATTCTGCCCCATGAAGTCCTCTACTTTCCCTGTGGCTTCCTCCAGGCTGGCCACCCAATGGTGCTACACCCACCTCTGGGCTTTTACTGGGAAGATAACAGAGAACTGTTCTAAAGTCACTGGTTCCATAATCTCCATAGCCAATCCAGAGTCTGGATTTACCTAGTCATAATATAAATCCTTTAGCTGCTGGGCCATGGCATAGGGCTCTGAATTCTGTCCCGAGTCTCCACTCAAAACTTGAGGCAACAGGCCTCCTGCTTGAGACCCAACTAGTCCAGCATGGCCACTTTAAGGGTTTTGTAATTCCAAGCTGAATCTGCTCCCAGGACCTGGCAAGCAGCCCATACTTCTCCAGTTAATAGAGGAGCCACTGTCACAGCCAGTGTATCCTATGGCCACTGATAGGTCTCTGCCACCCACTCAGGAGTTTCAAGGAAAGCCTGTGGTTCATCTGCATGTCCCATCTTGGCAAGGACTCCACCCTCTAACCTTAGGGAATCTAGCGACTCATTAGTGTGGGTGGGGGCCCATTTTGCAACCAGCTGCTGTTTCAGGAAGACCTGCAGTTGCTGATGCTGCTCTGTGGAACTGCTGTTGTTGGTTTTATTGCTGCTGAAAAAGCTGTTCTTGCTGCAGCCCCTCCAGCTATTTTAGGAGGATTCAGGTCTCCATGACTGATATTTTTTCAAGTACCTGCATTCTCTACCACGTGCAGCAAACTATCACTCAACTTTAATTTTCCCTGGGGCAAGCTTGAGCCCACAGGAATCAACATCAATACTAAAACAAACAAATATACAAACAACAAAGGGTTAACTCAAAACCTGTGGTCCTACCTAGGACCTGGAGAGGGCAACCCCAACTCTGTTATGCCTTCTCAGCACTGCAACTCTCCTCAACTCCCTCCCTGGGAGCTTTTAACTCTCTCTGGGGCCAGGCAATCACCCCTGTCACCTGGTCCCAAGCGGGCAGGCTATTAGTCATTCACCCTCTGTGGCTGGGCTCCCACTCTTAAGCCATGTACCCGAGTACACTGTCCTTGTCTATCAAGGAAGAAACCACCCGAAAAACAACCAGGCTGCACTGTCTTACCTGTTTCTTTTAATGTTTCTAGTTGTACATTTTTTTACCACAAACTGATACTAGCTGCTATAATGAGATAGTGTCTATAAATATAGCAACATATGGTATAGTATATTTTTTATAGGAAGAGCTAGACTGATCTAGTAATTGTATGGAATTTATATAATTTGACAAGTACGGACATATTTTGGGTGCCTATATATTATGATCTACCAAATTTGTGGTTTTGCCATTTGTGCACAAACAGAAAATTCACTCAGTTTCCATGAAAAAGCCTGGTCCTCACAAAAAAGCATGGGGACTGCGAAAAGACATGAAGTTGGCAGGGAGTGGGGGGAGGGTGAAGACTTGCAAAAACAGAAGTGTGGAAAGCTCTAGCAGCCTTGTGCCCCAGCCAGCCCCTCTGCAGCATGCTGAGCTGGGTCAGAGCAGGCCCAGCCAGGGCTGCTCTGACCCAGCTCAAAATGCTGTGGTCCCAGGGGCAATAGACTGGTGTGGATTGCATCAGAGTTTATTGTGTTGCATTAACAGCATGTGCAGATGCACCCTCACAATCTAAGTCAAATCTGCAGCAGCTGAGGAACTGCAATTTTTATTTGTAAACTAAGCAAAATTGATATGGAAATCTCTCAGTACTTTAAAAGATTTAAGTACAGGTCTGCATCTGCTGTGTACCGTCATAATCTCATTGCAATCACTGGAGTTATAACAATTGACCACAGTTGAAGATCCATCATGGAATGCATAGTTTGGAATACTTCCAAAAAGGATACTGTCAATTTGATTTTTTAAAATGAATTTATGATCTATCCCCATTTATTATTTAAAAAAAAAAAAAAAAAAAGCAAACAGACATGTTTTTATCAAGGTTTTTCTGCTGCTTTGCTGGAACTTTGTAAAGGCTTTTTAGGGAGTTGCAGCCTTCCTGCTACAGTTGCTAATAAATACCTTCTTGCAAAGGAAGGTGATGCACACATCAGTTAGCTCCTATCTAATCAGTGCATAAAGAAGACACCCTAATGCTGATTCATGAGACAGTACAGCTATCAACAGAACTGTAAACCTCAATATATGTGACTGCTGTTGAACAGATAGATGAAAAAACTGAAAGGATTTCACTCTCACCCACTTTTCCATGTTATTGATCATTGCCTTTACTTGCAACTACCCTGGGTACACTTTTTAGGCAGAATATATAGATTTCTATCTAATAGCATCCCATTAAATGAAAATTCAGCTTCTCACTGCTACATATTTCACCAAAAATGGAACGATTGTAGGAAGCTGACTAAATGGACAGAAACTGTAGTTTTACCTGGACATGCTTTATATGAAAACACATTGTGCTCAAGGAGCAAAAGTTAATGCGTTTCCTCTTCTAGGACATTCATTACTATTCCCTTATAATGAATTGCTATTCCCTTGTTGCTTCATTTTCTCCAAATACTTAATCTTTTTTTTCCTTGCAGATGATGTGGAAACCTGCATATGATTTTCTATACACATGGGGTGCCCACTATGGCGACAGCTACAGAGATGTATTACAAGACCTCCAGCTGGCTTTGGACAAAATGAAAAACCCTGTGACTAAAGACTGGAGAGCGTTAACTGGAGCTTTGATCCTAGTAAACTGCATGGAAGTCCTAAGGGCAAGTGCTTTCTCAAAGATAAAAGAGGAACCCTGAATCCTCTCAAGGAAGATCTTTTGGAGAATTATCCTGCTGGGTTTTATACTCTTTAATTAATTTTTTTAAATCTCTGATTTTACAAAAGAAAATGGAACGAGTCCTTTCAGTTTAACTTTTTTCTGTACAGAAACCTCAACTGCCCAGGGCCAGAAGGGAAAGGCCTGAAGGGCCCTTACTGAAAGTTGTAAAATATTATGAGAACCACAATGACAAAATTTTTGGATGAATCAGCAAATTCTAACTAAAATATTTTGCTGGAATTTTTCTGATCAGTGTTATATGGGGTTTCAGTACCTCTGAAAACCAGTTTACTTATTTTAAATTGGGAACTTAAAAAAAACCAGAGGCTAATGAAAAGTAGTGGGCACTTCTGAAAAGGGTTCTTAGCTTTGTAGAAAGAGTTTGCTGTTTTGGGGCTATTTTTACACTACCAAGTCTATATATACATCAGAAATTCTCTAGTCCTTCTCACTTCAAGTGGTACTTTAATCTGCATGTTCCCCTGATGGACTACAGTTAGATGAAAAAGGAGATCTATACAAAGCTGTTATCAGACTGCCAGTCACAATATATGACCTTCTGGGTAATCCACTACCTCTCATATTGCTGTTTTCAAAGAGAGTAGCTTAGCAGGTACAGAAATAGATCCAGAATGCATGAAACCTTATTGTATCTAATTCTCATTTGTGCCATTATTGCAGGCAAGTCAGCTAGTATATTGCCAAAAAGATACAAGTGTTAATCCTACAGTTAAAAGAAAGGAAAATATTTTAGGACCATTTATGATTTGTTTATACAGCAATTCACACTTGCCTGATTCCTACTGATTGCATGCACTAAAATAAACCTGTATAAATCCTTTTCAATAGAAATCTTACCAGTGTGAAGAAGCTTGTAATAAATGCAGCGCCCACACAGATAACACAGGCTTGGGTGACAGCTCCTGTCTGACCAGATAATCCCTTATTATTGTTAGCTTCTCAACTCAAGAGAATTTTTAAAAACAAGCAAACTTTTGATGGCTAAATGATAGCTCCAGGAACCAGAGCAAAATATTTTAGAAATCAAACAGAAAAGAACAGCTGTCACAGGTAGACCTGAAGGCCCATTTGCAAAGTCATTTTGTAAAGGGAAACCAGACAGTGGCCAACCTTTAGGCTAGGGACAGAAGTTACACATAAACCATTAAGTGATCAGAAACTCGTTTAAACCTGTAACAGAACAGAAGCTCAGTGCACATACAGCAGTTTCAAAATGGCTGAAACTGGTTTAAAATAAACCTGGTTGAATGTAGTATCAGACTTAACTGATTTGGGCCAAACCGGTTTATGTAACGTCTGTCCCAGACTCCTTCCTGGTTCAAATTAAATCAGAGTCCCACAGCATCCCAGCAAGCTTTCCATCCCTGGGCTGGGCTGTGCTGTCTGTTCCAGAGAGCAGGGCTCCCTAGCTGGAGCAGTGAGGGGTGGCTGACAAGGGAATGGCCCAGCTGGGGACAAAGCCCAGTCTACAAGGGAGGGGAGAGGAGGGGACCCCAGCCAGGGTTTGGGGCCAGGGAGAGGAATTAAACACCCCTTCCCCCGCTCAAATTTGCTGCTGGCTGTGACTGTGGAGTACAAATCCCAGAGGCATCCTGAAACAGGAAGAGGAAATGATGAGCAACCCTGCAGAGTCCTGTTGCTTTAATCCAGGACTGCAAATCCCAAAGACCTTGGGGGCAGCAGGAAGAGGAAGTGAACACACAACCCTGGCCTGAGCCACTGCCAGCATGTGGCTGCATTTCATGAATCAAAGATAAATGTCTGCTCACTTCTGTTTTAATTTAATCTGTGCAGTTTAGACTAACCTGCAAAGACTGCCTCAGGTTTTTTGACCGTCTGTACCTAGCCTTAGAACAAAAAAACAATTTCTACCCTTTGAACCTTGCATGAATCTCATACACTCACATTGCAGTTTTGTTTCAGTGTGACTGACACAAAAAAGGGACACTTTTATTAATCTGGAGAAGAAAAGACTGATGGGGGGTTTAATAGCAGCCTTCAGCTACCTGAAGGATGGTTATAAAGAGGATGGAGTTAGATTGTTCTCAGTGGTGGTAGATGATCACTAGGAAGGTAATAAAACACTGGAACAGGTTACCAAGAGAGGTTGTGGAATCTCCATCCTTGGAGGTTTTCAAGAACAGGCATGACAAAGTCTTGGCTAGGAGGATAGAGATGGGGATGCTCCTGCTCTGAGCAGGAGGTTGGACTAGATGACCTCCTGAGGTCCCTTTCTACCTTCATTTTTTATGATTCTATAAGCACAGAACAAAAGAGCATATTTACATGATAATTCTCTTTCCTCAGGGCATTTTTTTTTACTTTCATTAAACATTCCCTAGTTACGTAGAACATGTGAAAGGAGGCAGGGTGCACTGAAGAGATCTTGATTTATTAGAGAACTTCTCATGTACTCATGAAAAGTTCTCTACCCATCATTCAAGGCCGGATACTTCCATTGAATTGGCATTTCATAATTCAGTTGGCTTGAGTGCACACCTGATTTGTATCAATGCTAGTGAACTGAGAATCAGGCTTACAGAGCACTAATGAAAATAATATCTTTCTTTGACAAGAAAGGGGATTTTGACAAGCCTTGCACCAGAGAGAAATTATATCAATCAAGGAATCACAACAGAGCAGGGGTTGCTTTCATGTTGTGCCTATTATCATACTCCTCTGACTTTAAGATGTGAATCAGCAGTGATCTTGCATCCTATTGAACAAAACTTGGAATTGGTCCAGTATATTTAGCAAAATATACTGGCTTACTGAGTCAGTAAGCTCCTTAATATACAATATTATGTGATCAGTCCTTTAGGTTTATTTGTTTTCAGGAGGGTATTTATAGCTAACACAGTTATGCAGGGCTCTAGGTTCTTGAGTTCTGGTCTTTATTAGCTAATTCCATACTAAGTTTTGTTTTACATTTCTCCTCGTGAACGAAATATGCACTCATGCAATATTCTGTTTACTTTAGCAGCCTACACTGAATGTAAAAAAAGTATTAAAACCCATATTTTATTTATTGCTTACATATTTAAAACCACAAAATGCCAGTTCTGAGCTGCTACTGAGATCAAATGCAGCTGTTCTCTGCAGCAGCACTGAGCTTGGAGAACATGGCCTTGGTAAACACTCTACTCTTAGCCCCTCTTGACAGGATGTAGGAGCAAAGAACTACTGACCCATGAGCTTACATATTTATCTTCCTTGGTCTTCATGAGGAGGGATATAATAGCAACTCCCCCTGTGACTTTGGCCATACCCTTGGGAGAGGACAAAGAAAAATATCTACCTTATAACCATCCACAATACAATGCATCTTCTGCCTTGACATTTCCAGGTTTCACCATTTGTCATTGTTGTTGCTGTCTTGTGGAGACAGAAACATTGGACAATTCCTTCCTCTCCACATTCTTCTGTGCAAAAAAAGAATGTACTCAACCCTTCTCATCTCTGAAGAGTCCAGAAAAAAGGTTCAATATCCCACCCCTACTTCCAGTGAGAAGGGTCTTATTAAGGTGTGCAGCTGCCTATGCCTCCAACATTGGGGAACACTTCTTGCACTCCTGCAATGACTCTTCATAGAGCAGTCACATCCTAAAGGACAAAGGGTAAAGAGTAACTCTGCCTCAGTCACCCACCCAGAGTGCAGGTTTTTCCTTTGAATATGGAATCTGTTTCCCTCAGTCCACTGCTGTGGCATTCCTGTATCATAGGATTCAGTGGGCCAGTACAGCAGGACAGAATCCTTATTTGAATCCTAATCTAGGAAAGGGGTAAAGAGACAAATTATTTGCTCCTACAAACCTCTATCCATGAACTGAATGGGGAAGAAATGCTTTCTTGATGGTTCCTCTGAAAGCAGATGATTTGGGAATGGACAAAAGATTGCCCCATGAAGAAAGCATAAGCAAGAGGGCTGGTCCCACAACCAACTTCTTAGAAAACATCAGCAGTAACAGAATGGGAGCTAGGGTAATGGGGAGGCAAAATTTTCAAATTTAGGGGCATAGTCATCTTGCTTCCTTCTCTCTGGAAACAATGTAGGAAAGCATAGACATGGTGTATTCCAGGGAAGCTATGACAAGGAATGAATCACTCTATATACTGTGCTCATATGCTTTCCATCTAATGCACCCACTTCTGCCACTGTCAGGGACAGGATACTGAGCTAGATGGATGGTTGATAAGACCCACTCTGGCACCTCTTGGGTTCTGATGTTTGCTTTCCTTTCCACTGGGAAAAAGAAAGAGGTTGGGGTTTTATGCATACCTCTCTGGTGATTTACCAAAGGGGTTGGGCTTTGCACAATGCAAGTTTCTAAGCTAATATGAAGGCTTAAGCAACTATGAAATATTTCAGAGTTTCCTCTAGTAGGCTCTCAAGTCAGGCAAGATCTTCCATGCTAGAAATAGAGTTGTTGAGAGTTATAACCTGTAAGTATCCTGTTCTGAACGAATCCCAGATTGTTTATTGTCCTTGCATTGGTTCTCACTGACACCTGAATCAAGTAGGTGGATAAAGCTTTGTCATTCTAGTTTGCGTTTTGAAGTCACTTTACATACATGCAAATTTCTATGAAAGGGTCAATGAGTGTATGACGCACACTCTGGGCCTCTTTTCTTCCTTTCACACCACTTTAACTTCGTGAACTTACATAAATTTCCTGCCAGTTTATACTAGTATGAGTGTCGAAACAGGATATTCTAGTCAGGGATTTTCTCAACCTTTATAGATACCTAAAACAAAACAAATGTTACTCAGATGCAAGTGATAACCTGTTTCATGTAGTATTTCTGTTGCTGTCAGTACAGGTCTGAAAACAAGTACCAGTTACAAATATAAGGCCCTCTGCAGATTACACTTAGTACAGAAAAATTGTGAATTTATTTGTTACCAGTATATTTATTTTTATCCAAACTTTTTAAAAACCTTACAGTATATATTTTTAAACATAATAAACAAGGGAAAATAACCTTGTATACTGTAGTCTTCTTGAGTCTGCAAACAGCAGGAAGCAACTGCACTGCATCTCAATGGTTCAACTAAGGAACAAAGTCATCAGTAGACCAGTTGCTACAAATCCTCTTAATAGAAGTATTAAGCAAGGTAATCTGAGTCCAGTCCAAAAGTGTGGTGAACAATTTAACAAGATAGGCACTCCTGTACCAATTTCAGTAATCAGTTAGGTATTCATTTTAAACCTTTTTTCTGTAAATTTAAATGATCTATGGCATGTGACCACCTCCTCTCAGGATGGAAGTGTAGCAGCAGGGACCCCTAATCCCTGCTAGTTGAAGGGTGGGAAGTCAGCAAAAAGTTGCAAGCAAGAGTCAGCTGCAGAGTAAACAAGCAGCCAGAGAAATCTGTAAAGGGCTAAAGAGTAGCAAAGAAGGCAGTGGCTACAGCTTAGGGACAGAGGCCAGGATTTCAGCCCTCAAAGCAATTATGGCTGGAGGGATGTGGGCCCCACAAAGGGAGGTCAGAGCCTCAGAGAGTGACTGAAGGTTAGCAGGGATCAGAGCCCCAGGCCAAGAGACTTTGGGCAGCAGGGGTTGAAGGCCGAGGCGGAGGTTGGGAGGGGTCAGAACCCCAAATCAAGTGGGCCACATGGAACCCAAGGAGGACAGAGTACAGGAAGAGCACCCAGAGCTTACCAGCCTCTGAGGGCAGCCTCCTCTCTTGACTTTTTCCATGAGGTGAGGGTGAGATCCCAAGAGGCTAGAGTGAGAGCAGTGCAGGACTATGGTGGGCACCATGGGGTGTCACAGCTGCCTTCAGAGCCTGTCCTGCTACAGAAATTTAAAGTGGAAAAGTCAAAGGTGAAATATTCATACAGTGGCAGTTTTGAATATTGCCTATGGGATTTAATGGCCACCTATAAATTTATCAGGGGTGACCACCAGTATCTGGGGGAACGTTTGTTCACCAGAGCGCCCCAAGGGATGGTGAGGTTGAACAGTTGTAAACTACTGCAAGACCATTTCAGGCTGGATATAAGGAAGAATTTCTTTACTGTCTGAGCCCCCAAGGTCTGGAACAGCCTGCCATCGGAGGTGGTTCAAGCACCTACATTGAACACCTTCAAGAGCAAATTAGATGCTTATCTTGCTGGGATCCTATGACCCCAGGTGACTTTCTGCCTTCGGGCGGGGGGCTGGACTTGATGACCTTGCGAGGTCCCTTCAAGCCCTAATGTCTATGAAATCTATTTTGATTAAATCAGACAAGAAATCCAGCTTGAGAATGCTGAATTCTTAAACAATTTTACTCATTAGTTGAAAATTTCATTAGGGAGTCTAAAGCCATTTTATAATACTTTCCTCCATTGTACATACAAAAGCCTCTATTGCTGTTAATAAAGGAGTTAAAAAAAACCCAACAAAAAACCTTCTAATGGATGGTTTAATAATGCTGCCTATAAAACTAATTATGTGTAACTGGAAAGATCTCCCTTGGGCCATACTTGCAGCACAGTTAAATAGGATTATCAAATATGAAAAGACCTGCAGCTACAAAAAGGTGATGTCTCAAAGAAGGAGATATCTAAGGCACTTTTCTATATAAATTACTAGCCTTAGTTGTAACACCATGGGATCATCTCACAGAAACTGAAAAACAAATTATTTATATGTCTGTGTTCATCAGCAAATGATCCTGCCTTGTACTATGTGTAGCAGATCTCTGCACCCCATGAACCTGTTTCTGAAATGTGCTAATGCAGTCACCTGTACCTGTCTGGACCTCTAGCAATTTTAGTGGGGCTCTGGACCCCTGAGTTTCAACTGGACTTTGTTGTAGTGCTGACTGGAAAAGGCAGCTGTTCATCTTACAATTTTCAGATATGATTTTGTTCATTTTAAAAATAATTTGCTGAGTAGTATCTTTGTAGATTCTATAAATATACGTTCATTTTGATCAGTCTCTTGATTTTTGACAGTGCACTTAAGCTAAGAGGGTTTTTGTTCTTTTGGGAGAGGTCGTTACAGCTGGGATTATGTTTTGAGGGTTAGCTTGCACATAAGCAAGCACTGTTGGCACAGAAACCTACAGTGTTAGAATATAGGAATCATGTTGCTAAGCATGATCAGAGATTAACAGGGTGCATCCACAAGTTGCTGTACGGCGATGTTGCTATGGTGCTGTGCTTTAGTACTTCCTTTCGGTTGTACTAAAGCCTGTACTGTGCTGCGCATGCAGTGCATGATTAGATTTCGCTACTATGTCACTGTAGTGGTGCAATAAAACAGGGGAGTGTGCTGCTACAGCAATGTAGCTGCTGATCACATGTAGACCCACGTGATCGCTGTATCATCATAGTGCATTGCTATGTCACATAGGACAATGTGTAGAGACGCCCACACATTCCTATTAAACATTCACGTAGTGTGATGCTTCCTTTCTTTGGTAATGTAATGTAGAATGAAGTACATAAAGTCTTGTAGCACCATTTCTCCCATGACAGAAAACCAAGAAGCTTCAAGCCATCTTCACTGTCTTTTTCTGTGGCTGAAAATGAGCAGAGGAAGAATATATCTTGGATTATTATTATTAACTATTTGTCCTATGTTAACACACAGAAACCCGATTTAAAATTCAGGATCCTGCTGTGCTGGGTGAGTTGCAGACACATGCTAAGAGATAGTCCCTCTACCAAAGAAGTTGCAATCTAAAACTGACAAAACAGTCAAAAGATGGAAGCAGAAACAAAGGCAGAAGAAACTGAAGTAACTAGGGGTTTGCAAAATGGGCTATATTCTATTTGGATTCGGCCTGAATTAGGGACAGTGATTTGATCAGTTGATTCGGATCACTGTCCCGATTCAATTTGGCTGAATCTGAATCTGAAGGTTCAATGCTGATTTGGAGAATCAGCAATTCGGCCACAGACACAGCTTTAAATGTTTTTTCTACATACCTCGAGGTACCAGGCATGGCTCATAAATGCTGAGATGGTGGGGCAGATGGAGTGTCCCACAGGAGCGTGGGGGGCCCCCACCTCATACTTGGTGGCAAACCTGGAAGTGGATTGGAAGTATTTCTGGCCCACTGCCAAGTGGGCTCCTCCAGCTCAGCGATCGGCCACAGAGGGACCCTGGGTGCCTCCCCAGACCCAGGAGGCACCAGTCACCAAGCTGGGGAGCTGCGGGGGGGCAGGGGGCAGCGCGCTTCCTGGCAGACCCGAAAGTGGACCAGAAGCTCTGCTGCCAAGCACGCTAGGGACCCCTCCACGCTCCGGTGGGATGCTCCATCTGCCCCACTATCTTAGCATTTACGAGCCACTTGGTACCTTGAGGTATGTAGAAAAAACATTTAAAGCTCTGTCTATGGCCAAATCATCGAATCTTTCCAAATCCCTCCAAAATCGATTCAGAAGGTTCTGATTCGATTCAGAGAGATTAAAGGGTCTCCTGATTCAATTCAGGGTATCTCATTCTGTTCTTGTAAATAAACTGACTGGCTGTCCTGTAGATGATTACACGGTCAGGTGGGTGGCAAATTGGCTTAGGAGTTGCACCCAGAGACTGGTGGTGGATGGGTCTATATCGACCTGAAAGGATGTGGGCAGTGGAGTCCTGCAAGGCTCAGTCCTTGGACTGGTGCTGTTTAATGTTTTCATCAGTGACTTTGACGAGGGCCTGGAGAGCACCCTGTCCAAGTTCACAGATCATACCAAATTATGGGGCAAAGTTAACACACCAGAGTATTGGGAATGGATCCAGGTGGATCTGGACAGGTTGGAAAAATGGGCAGAATGAAATAGGATGCAGTTCAACAAAGACAAGTGCAAAGTGCTGCACCTGGGCAAAAAGAACCACCAACACACTCACAGGCTGGAGGATGACCTTCTCAGCAGCACAGCAGCAGAACAGGATCTTGGAGTCAAGATGAACATGAGTTGTCAATGTGAGGAAGTGATCAATAAGGCTAACCGCACTTTATCATGCATTAGCAGATACATGACTAACAGGTGCAGAGAGATGATGCTTCCCCTCTATGCGGCACTGATCAGGCCACAGTTGGAGTACTGCATCCAGTTTTGGATGCCGCACATCAAGAGGGATGCGGAGAATCTTGAAAGGGTTCAGAGGAGGGTCACTCATATGATCAGAGGCCTGCGGGCAAGGCCCTACAAGGAGAGACTGAGGTACCAAGATCTCTTCAGCCTTCACAAGAGAAAGCTGAGAGATGATCTTGTGGCTGCCTATAAATTCATCAGGGGAGGGTAGCAGGGAATAGGAGATGCTCTTTATACTAGGGCACCCCCTGGAGGAACTAGGAACAATGGCCACAAATTGATGGAGTGCAGATTTAGGTTGGATATTAGAAAGAACTTCTTCACAGCAAGGGTTGCCAGAATCTGGAACGGGCTTCCAAGGGAAATGGTGCTCTCCCCTACTTCTTCAAGAGGAGACTGGACAAGCACCTACCTGGGGTCATCTGACCCCAGCACTCTTTCCTGCCCATGGCAGGGGGTTGGACTCAATGACCTACTGTGGTCCTGACCCTAACATCTATATATCTACTAATTCGGATTCGAAGATTTGGCCATCAAATCAGGCCAAATCTCCACTGAATTGAATCAGAGACCGAAGCTTCGTACAGCCCTAGAAGTAACTTAGTCATGGGCACAGAAACAATCAATGGCTGAGTAGGGATAAAAACCAAGATCTAGCAAAACTCGATCCAGGTTACTATCCACTCAGGAATGTTTCCACTGGGGTTATCTAGCTTACCATTACCATATCTAGTAATTAGTAGCTTCCTGCTTGAGGGGCATTACACAGAAACCTAACTTGTTAGTTACCTGTGTTTTACAGTCACCTGAAATAAGACATTTAGTTTTCTTCAAAGAAAGAAGGGTGGGGAGTGTCTTCGGGTAGAGTGTAGGATATTGAGAAGCACACCCAAGATTTAATTAGGCAATCAGCAAGTTTGTCTACAGGGAAACAAATACCTACCTAATTAAAGATAAGAGCAATAGTGCAACTGAACTGGGGCAGGAGCCTCTGGTGCTAGCTTTCAGGGGCAGGAAGGCAAAAAATAGTTGATGCTGCTACCCTGTGTATCACATCTGTGTTGTTTCATCTGTGAATAAGAGGAATCCCTAGCACATATGACAAATAGATTTTTGGCTATTTCTTATTAATTACCTGACTAAGGAATGTTTCACTTTATATTTGGGCATTCCTGCATTGTTAGGCCTATTTAAAAGGTGCCATTTCCAACAGATGGTCACTTCCAAAATGACCATTATCAGTTATGATAAATACTGTTTCCCCACGTGGCTAAACAGAATAAGAGATGTGATACTCTCACTGCATATGAGCCCACCTGCCTTCAAACATGGTACTGGCAATTCAAACAGGTTTTCCTCAACTCCAATTATTTCTGTCCTTAGGGATGGTCATTAACTTAAAATAATGCTTCTCACTCCCTCATCAAGCGTAGAGTAAACTCATTAGATGAAGTGTGTGCAAGCCAAGGCTGCCCTGTCCCTGAATTATCCCAGAAAACGACATAACGAGAGGCTTCGCTGTATCTATTAAAATATCTCAAGCAATTCATTGACCTGTAGTCTACTTCCTTTCTGTCATCAAGTAAGCTAAATATGATCATCAAGCTTAGGAACTACAGTATGTAGTTGCACTTTAAGAAAAACATCCCAGGCCTGCTAACAAAACATTAAATTCTTTAAAAACCTAACCTGCAAAAATCTCCTAGGTTAAAATTCAAAACATTAATTTATTTCTCTCTCTCTCTCTCTTTAAGGAACTTAATATTCCCCAGTTCCTCTCCTTCATTTTCTCCTCCTCTGTTGTGCACCACTGGGACACAGAATTTATTACAGACTTAGTGGGAATATTTTTGTGGAAGCGCATTGTTGAAATGCTGGCAGCACGTCACTGAGGATATAATACACAAATGCTTAGAGGAAACCAGTATAGTGCACTTTTGTTACTACATGGTAACAAGCAGTGAAATATATACAGAAAGTAGTTACTGAATTCCCAGATCATTCTGTTTAGTTATGGGCTATCAGACCTACAAGGATATTAGGCATTCTCTCTTGGAAATCACAAGTTAATAAGAACCAGAGCGGCTCTTCATCATTATGGAGATACCTTCCCCACCCTTTTGTCACACTGAAAGACACCCTATGTTCTAGAATATGTGGCGACTGCTGTAAAAGAAATTCAACATATTTTCTAAGACCAGTATAGACACATTCAGTAGCCATTTTTGCATGCAATTGTGGGACAATTCCTTTAAATACTGCAAATGTAATTCATCCATACATTTTTAAGACAGGAGGATGGTGGCTTTCGTAAATGATCATGCTCCAGTGTTAAAGGCTAGATTCCATTAGTGCAAATTCCATGAAATGAATTGATTATAATTTATAACAGTAGAGGCTCTTGCTCAAGCATTACTCTCAACTTTTGTAATGCTTTATGCCAAGATATCTCAAGGCAGTGTAATTATACAGGCTACAGTACCAAACTAACTGAAATCAAAGAAAAAAGTAAGTACCACTTTGATCCTGTTTTAAACATCAGTGGATCATTAGGACTCTCTGATAGCCCTATGCAGATGAAACCAGAATCTGGAAAGGTCAAAAGATAATTCCAACCAAAATCTGAAAGGATTCTATTATTATAAACTGTTACTGGTACTGAGGAGTCAACAGAAACCTCAATCACAACTGAGGCCTCAAAGTGCTTAACACTGAAAATTCAGGTTAAAATAAAATCTAGTTGGAAAGAACCCTACGAAGCAAATGGTTCAGGATTCACAGTGAAGGCCATTAGGAATGATTGCAGTTTCTGATCTACTGGTTATGTGTACAAGGTCACAGCTGTACATTAATTTACAGCTGTCATATTACTTTATGACATTACTTTATTATTTCATTGCTGTTAGTCATGTGATTCTACAACAGTGTAATCTCATTGTAATTTTATTTAGACTAGGAAGGAGCACCTCTGTGTGTATATAAATAATATCATTCAGAGCAGAAGTCTAGTGGTAAGGGATGAGAAATCCAGAATTTTTTAGTTCTAATTCCAGTTCCATAGTCACTTCCCTCTTTGGCTGAGAGCAAGAAACCCAAGGTTTTACAAAAATATTTGCTAGTTTTGGGTGCCACATTGACACCACTACCTCATTTTGGATGTTAGCAGACTTAACAATGTGGCCCAGTTGTTCAGGATGTAGATACTAAGCTTGTACAACTTCCACTGTAATCAACAGGGGCTGTATGTGCCCAATACTTATAAGAAAAACACCCAAAACCTATCTGGCTTTAGGTGTCAATATATGCACTGAGGTAATTAATTTTAGGTACCCAATTGAGAACTGTTGGCCTGTGTGTCTAAAGTTTGGCACCCAACAACTATATTCAGAACACTTTAAAACTGCAGTTACAGTCTCTACCTGTACAACAACAATAATCAGTGGAGGTGCACAGGGATGCACATGCCTACAGCTGGTCAGGGGGTGCACATACACCCCCTGACTGGCTGTGCTCACTGCTTAGGTGATGGGCAGGGGGGCAGGCAGGAATGCTGGTGCCTGCTCCCGCGAGTGCCAGCTGGGGGTAGCGCTCCTGGAAGCGGCCACAGCCACTTCCAGAAACAGCTGCTGATTCCCCTCTCCCCCCAACCCCTCAGTCAGCAAGATTAGCTGTGGGGGGACCCCCCCAGTCACTGAGTGATAACTGGGGGGTGGGCACATGCCCCCCACAACTAAAGTGGCACCAGTCACCCATGAAAATAATTAAGTTTATTTACAATTCACAAGCCTGTTTGGAAGACTCAATACTTGGCCAGATCCACAGACAGGGTAAACTGTTTTCACAGTATGGATGTCAGTGGGGTGGGCTAATTTACACCAGCTGAAGATTGGGCCCAAGTTTTCTTTTTTTTAAAGCAATCTATTTATATATATAACCCTTTAAAAGTGTGTATGTGTGTGCATGTACATGTAAAGTTTTTTTTATATATAAAACTTTAAAAGGTGTATTGCAATCATGCTTCTATTTCAATCAGTTCATGAACAGAATAATCAGTCTACTGCAGCTCCTAAATCAGAAGTGCATTTTGCCACACAGTTAAGGAAGTAGAGACTATCATTGCAATTTTATTGAAGAGCTCAGCAGGTACTCTGAGATATAATATAAAAGTCTCATTGGTTTGCTTAAACTGATTTTATAAGGTTAGATTCCTCTACGATTCCTATATCTCTGACACAACCTAGGTAACCTGTCCATTTGATAGTCAGCAGCTGAATGCTCCCCCCAGAAAAAAAATCCCAGGATAATCCCAGAGAATGTCTTTTGACAAATTGTATCTTTCTTATTTGTTTTTAGTTCCCTAATACAATCATAAAAACACAGAGAAGCAGGGCTGGAAGAAACTTCCATAAGCTAGTCAAACCTGTCCAAGTCAGAATCATCCCTGTTTAAAACCTCCCATACAAATCTGTTGTCTAACCCGGGGCTGGGCAGTATTTTTGGGCAGGGTGCCAAAAACAGCTGCAACCTCGATTTCTAAGATTCTAGCATGCCAGGAGCTGATAGTGGGGGACCCAGTCCCTGTTGTGGCAGCACAGCCCTGGCCCCTTTACCACCATCTGCCCTGAAACACATGTGCCCACCATGGAGTCTGGGCTGCTCATAGAGGTGGTCTGGAGCCCCAGCCTAGCTCATTGCCAGAGGCAGATGCACACACTCCTTGAGGCAGATGACAGGAAAGGAGCTGGAGCTGCACTGCCACAACAAGGATTGGGCCCCTCATGGCTCCCCTGCTACCTGCCCCAGGGGCTAGCATGCCAAGCAAAATACCTTTGCATGCCATGCTCTGGCACATATGCCCCGGTCTAACCTCTTAGCAAAATGACAGTCAAGCTTGACACAACAGAAGATATAACAGCCTAACTTGCCACAAAGAAAAAAGGGGCACCACGGTGGCCAACATTGTAAATATTGGCTTCTGTAAATATTGTTAAAATACTTTCTAGAGATTCCAGGAAGCTTGTACAGGTTTACGTTAATTTGGACCATATTTAAGACTATGATGAAAGGTAAAGGTGCTTAATTAATGTGCTTGGGTGAAGAATGTAGATTGTTATTCTCACTAAGACTGAAAGCTGTCTTCTGTGAAGTTTAAGCAGAAAACGTAGGCCATGTGTAGACTAAATGAGAGGCGTGTGCACAACACTTTTAAGCGGGCTAAATGCTTTTGCACTGCTTTAATGGTGTTGGTGTTTGCATGCCTTGGCAGTGTATTGCACATTAAGTCCAGTCACTATAGGAAATTTGACGGCGTAATGTGCCTTAAATGATTTGGTGTGCCTTCAAGGAGTTTTAGTTTGCTGCCCCTACAGTTATGTGCAGCTCCGTGGCTCTGCATAAAGCCCTTCAGGGAGCCTGGCAGCAGCCTGGGAAAGCAGGCTCTGCCCAAGAAATGCGGCAAGCCTGATCTTTTTTTTTTTTTTCGCCTCCCTGGAGCCTGCTTGCCTCCCTGAGCTGCATGGGGGCTCCGTGCTTCCCTCCACAGCTGTGGTGCCCTCCGGGATCATCCAAACTGGGTGCCTGCAAGTGGACACTGCCAGGGGAAGGGGATGCCACTGCTGCAGGGAAGCACCAACCTTTCCTCCCCCACCCCCCCTGCAGCCCAGGGACCATTCTGCCTGCTGGCAGCTCACCCGCCCCTCCCCACCAGAGAGGCAGGTAAGTCAGCAGGGGGTGTGCATAACATGGGGGGGAGGTGGTAATCGGCCCTAAATTGAAGTGTTGTTTTTAAAAACCCACCGCTTCAATTTAGGGCCCTTGTTTCATCTACACATGCCCATAGGCAACTACTTAAAGCCTATTTGGGAGTTGATTAATGCCTGTGCCTGTGCTTGGACAGCCTGTATTGGGATGGATGCACACCTATGTATATCTTCCTTGGTATGTACTTCAGTACTATATTTAGGTTTAAGCTCTTATTACCTCACTCTGTACATTAACATTTAACAGGTATTAGATGAAAGTAGGAATGACTTGCAGGTATTTAGGGAAATGTGCCTACCACTGACTTATGAGGAATAAAGAACAGTGTTAAAATATGCATAGTTCCTAATGCTTTTCATGTTCTTAATTTAGAGGGGGGTGTTGCATAACTTTTTTGGTCATTTAATTATAGTTTAATTTCACACCATTACAGTAACAGTTGTTCTGTCTAAAGGCAGCTGAAGGATGCCAAACTGTGCACCCAGCCATATGGCCTTGGGTAAAAATCTCCAGTACAATTAAAAGTAAATGCATAGTTCATTTATTGCATAGTCTGTGCTAGATGGGGATTCAAACCTGCATGGATAGAGAGCAGAAATTGTTGAAACATATCAAGCTAAATTCTCTGCTGATGTGGACGGGCCCAGTGACATCAGTGGCATTTTCCTCTGCCGGTAGAGAATTTGGCCAGGTAGACCAATTATTCTCTCATTTATACACACAAAAAACAGACGTAAATCAACTGATGTCAGTGAGCCACATTCTACATTGCTCAGCATGTTGTGTAAGCATTTATACCTGTGCAACCTGGATGAAATATGCTACCAGCTGAGAGCAGTAGCATTTTACACCCACTTTGCAAGGTTATAAATAACTCTAAGGCTCAAGGCCAAAGGCTTAACAGCTGTCAAAACCTGATGAGGTGAGAACAGGATCAGGTCCTATTCATAACACTGGCTAAACTGTTAAAAATGCCAAGTCAAAGCGTGTGAAAATACTTCTCATTTATTTTTAACACCTCCTATTTTATAAATGCATTGCATCTTTCCTCCAAGGGTTTCAAAGGGCTAAGTGACTTGCCTAAGGTCTCACAGCACTACATTGGCAGAACTAAGAACTCATGAATCCTCATACCCATTCTCCTGTTACTAATCCACTAAGATCAGGGGACTCCACAATCCCCTTAGCTTTCAGCTGGCTAAAGGCAATAAATAGGGGCAATGGAGGTCTGCTGTTGCCTAATGCAGTTTTAGCATACTTCCCTGCTTGCAGGAGCAGCTGCACCCCATGAGACTGCTCTGCCTCCTTCTGGGCAGGAAAGAGGCTACAGCTGAAGTTCCTGCCTGCTGTTGGTCTGTAGTGTTAGCTAAGGGTGGGTGAGATGGGCACCTGGCTTGGGCACCAAGTTAAGAGAGGAGCAGGAATTGGCCCTCCTGGAGTCTGTGCTCCAGCACTGCCAGGCTCCAAACTCCAAAACAGGCCCTGATTCCTGTTGCTTTAAGAGCAACAGAGCCAGAATGGGGAGAGCAAGCAGACAGCAGCTCAGCTGGGACTGTTTAGAAATTCCCAGCTGAGTAAGTCTACTTCCCCCCCTGCCAGTTTTGTGTGGTTGTGTCTATGCTGACCTCAACTAGATTTCCCAAAGTGCTTTGATGAAGGCTCTGCACTTTTTTTTTTTTTTTTTTTTTTTT
>NW_017729005.1:1244332-1280987 GCF_001723915.1 Gavialis gangeticus | reverse complement strand
TCCCAAAGTGCTTTTGTGAAGGCTTTTCCCTTTTTTTTTTTTTTTTTTTTTATGACTGGGGCTCAGGTCCTCCCAGTCCCCTTAAGAAACAGGAAACAAGCTCAGGCTCTCTTGGCTACTTGACAGAACTTTTTGGCACTAACCACTTAACAGACAATTCCAGATATCTTAGATCAATGCACAGTTTATATGACATAGGATATAAAACAGAGAAAATCCCAAACAAAACAAAAAGATAATAAAAATAAGTGAAATAGACAGCTTGACAAAAAGGCAATAATAGATACTCAACTAGACAGGCATTAGCTCCAGTTCTACGAGAGAGTGATTAACCTGAGAAGTATTAACAACCCCCTCTCTCCACACGTACACCCCCTCCCTTCCCCTTCAGCATCTTCCAGTAATATGGATTTCATGCTTCAGCCAGCTCTGGCCCTCATGCTAGACAATGCAACTGAATCCTCAGTCCCAACCGGCATCTGCTCCCATTTGCCCTTCGCATCAGGTTCTCTGGCCAAATTGAACTACACTTGCCACAGGACAGGAAGTGTGAAAGGACCATTAATAAAGCTTTTTAATCTCTTTTAATATCTGAGGCTCAATCTGATGCCCAGTGGGTGCATCTACATGTGCAAGTACCCTGACACAAACTTCAGCTCAGTTTGCACCGGAGGTCAGCTGCTCCCAGGCATAGAGTTTACATGTGTGCTCAAGTTCACAGCAATTTAAGCCAGGGTAGAGCAGCCTCTAGCTGGTAGGTAGCCTGGGGGGGTCATCCCTGAGCTCCAGGTGGTAGCATCAGGCAGCAGAGGGGCTGGCCAGGGTAGAAGAGTGTTGCCAGTGCAGGGCTAGCTGGCAGGCAGCCCCTGCACTGTAGCATCCTGACAGCCCTGATCACTGTCTAGATGTGTTGTGGTGGTATAAATTACTCCACCCTAGGATAGTACTTGTCCTGGGCAGTACTACCCTATAGTGGAGTTAACTAATTTACCACACCCTAATACGGGCATACATGTAGACAGTGAAGCTTTACTGTGTAGCTAATTAATCAATTCTACAATAAAGCGCACATGTAGATGTGTAGTGTAAGTCTCACAAAGCTTGATGAGAATACATTATGAAAATGCCAGCTACTCCAGTTAATGTTAGATGCCAACACTGCTGAAGCATCTAAAGTTGCTTTCTCTGCTTATATCATTAAACAATGAACACATCCAAATAGATTTTCACATATTA
Source organism: Gavialis gangeticus (assembly GCF_001723915.1). Taxonomy (NCBI): domain Eukaryota; kingdom Metazoa; phylum Chordata; order Crocodylia; family Gavialidae; genus Gavialis; species Gavialis gangeticus. The sequence goes on along the minus strand of NW_017729005.1, from coordinate 1,279,751 downwards.
GATTTAGTCATATTTTAACTAGAGTAGAACATTTTAAACGATGTATTTCTTCTTTAGGCAATACTGCAGGAATCTCAGATTTAAAAAAAAGACAGAGACCATTGACATTTTCCACTAAATGCCATAAGCTTCCTAATGGGACCAAAATAATTAGCTGACTTTCATGACTAAGAATTGCTTACCTTCAATTTTGGCAGTGAGTCAGGAGCAAGAGACACACCTGACTGCTACCAGTATCTCTAGAAAGGACTTCAAGTTCTTTGACCTAGTTTAACTGAAGCTAAACTTAACTCTATAGGAACTACCTCTGTGCTTGTGGGGATTTCTTGCATTGGGTCAGATCCTAGACCCCGCTCCACCAGGGGAAGGCAGCAAATAATTCAGCCTAGCCATCTACACATCAATTCCATGATGGGTAACCTATATGTATTAGACAGACAGCTGTCATATTGACTCTGCATCCATCCTCCTCCCCTAGCTCCTGGCTTCTAATATGAGGTGCATTGTTTCAAGAAATGGCTTGTGCCTGGGATGTCTCTGTACTGTGGCTGTTTTTAATTGTTGCACTGGATCCATGGGAGCTGAGGGATGCTTTTAGAACAGCTAGGACACTGCTTTAATTTATACTCATAGATTCTGTGACTGGCTAAAAACTAACAGATAGGTAAGTTGAGTGAGGATCCAGAATGATTTAGATAAACTGGAGAAATAGCCGAATCAATGAGATAATATTCAGCCAGGACAAGTGCAAAATCCTGCACTTAGGATGCAGTAATTGGATGAACAAATACAGACCAAAGAATGATTGGCTAGTGCTGCAGTAAAGGACCTGGGAATTACAGTGGACCATAAGCTGAATATGAGCTACCAGTGTGCTCTTGTATACAAAAAAAAGGCCAACAGCATAATAGTGGGTTGTATTAACAGCAGTTTCACTTGCAAATCAAGGGAAGTGATTCTTCTCATTGCCACTGGTGAGGCCTCATGTGGAATACTGTGTCTAGTTTTGCAACCAGAATGACTGGGGGTAAGGAGCAGCTGCCAGATCAGGAGAGACTAAAAAGGCTAGGACTCTTCAGTCTGGAAAGAAGAAGGCTGAGGGGTATATGATAGAGATCAATAAAAATTATGAAGGGTGGAAACAAAATGAATAGGAGACTCATATGCCAAGTCTCAGAACCACTAGAACTAGGGGTCATGCACTGAAATGAGCAGGAAACAGGTTTAAAACTGACAAGAGAAAGTACTATTTTATGCAGCACATTGTTACCTTGTGGAACTTATTGCCACAGGAGGCTATAGAGGCAGACAGTATAGTCAGAATCAAAAAGCAACCAGACAAATTCATGGATGATAGATCTATTAATACCAATTAAACAGAACAGTTGGAGATGTTTCCTCTGGCAGCTCTAAATCAATGACAGTGGATGCCAGTAAGAATAATGAACAGGATGGATCACTCTAGATATACCTGGTTCAATGCTCTCTCTCAAGTATCCACTCCTGCCGCTGTCAAAGACAGGATATTAGTATTTTGCTTTATACATCTCTAATGTTGTCCTTCTCAATTATTAATTATTGGGGCAAGCTGAATATTACAGTAAAATAATCTGAGTTTTATGGAATTTTTAAACAAATGAATTTTAACTGGGTTTGCATCTTGCTTGTTTGGCTAGAATTCTGGCTGAAAGCAAGAGGTTTAATGGCAATTATGTTTGCCAAAATAGTAGGGCTGTGTGAAATTTCACTGGGTGTTTCGTTTTGATGCTGTTTTGACTCATTTAAAGCCTGAAACAGCAAAATTGAAATAAAACAAAAGGCTTCAAAACAGCCTCAAAGCAAAGTGAGGGTAGTCAAAATGTTTTGAAAGTTTTTAAATGTTTCAAGTTTCGAAGCTGGGTTTGCTTGCAGGAAAACAGAAACTAAGGAGAGGGAGGGAGAAGAGGGGGGAAGGACTGCTAAAATGAAGGACATTGCAACTAAAACTGTAGTTGATTTGTTTATGGAGAAGAGGAAAAAAACTGCAAATCTGAACAATAATTCAGATATTCACAAGTTCAGTAAATAAACACAATACTGCTAAATAATATATTTTTTAAATGCCTAGTTATGAGATTCACATGTTTGCTATATTATTCTGTGAAGGGTGCCCTCTCAATTTACCCAACACTTTAAAATATTTTACAATCTTTTTAATTTTAGTAGTCAGAATGCTTTACATCATTCTGTTTATTCACAGCCAACCACCTAAAGAAATAACCACCCTTTCCCCACCCCCGCAGAGTTAAGCATAAATGTTACTTATTTAAAAATTTCACTTAAGTAGATAATTTCTTCATGCATCAGTTGATCACACTAAGTAAAAATGGATGGTCTTGAATGATGTAATCTTACCAAGAACTCTTAGACCTCATTTAAAACTGTTGGAAGAACAGAAAATAATATTATAGCATAAATATTGATGGAAAATATGGTTATAGTATATTCACCATTAACCTACTTTAAAAAGATAACCAGATTCATGTTTAGTTACAAGAATATACATCTAGTTGTATTTCAAGATGAAGTAAATTAGATATGCTGATTCCAATCCATCTCTGGCATAATTCCATTGAAGATAATTCCACTGTTGGTTCAATTGAACTGATGTGTGATTAATTTAGCTTTTGATTTGTTTTCATTATTTTAGATCCTTTTTAAATTCCCCTCACTGTTGTTAAGCATGGATATGAATCTAAGAATCTTTTATCAATTTCTAATTTGACAGGAGCACTCGTTCTCACTTCTGGCAGGGAGATGCATTAAAAAAAAACTTCAGCATGAACAGAGTCTAGTCTCAGCAGAGACCACTAATAGTGTATGAAAATGTGTGTAATGGTTTTATGATACACACAGTATTCCCTGGAGAGATGAAGTGAGAGAAGCAGTGCTCTCTGAAGTGTATTTATATTGCATTTTAGGACTGCTGGACTTGTATATTATTTCATTAGATAGTACTTTATTCAGGGACTTGCTTATCTGTTCAGAATTCTGAATTGAGTTGTCTGCAATTTTTTGTTTTGCTGCCAGTCTATCTGACAATGCAGAATATAAACCACATTTTTCCATCCTCACCAAGATTTGCAATCATATTTTGTGGCATGTTGCCAGATGTGCTGAATTAATAGGTCTTGCTGGTAATGTAGGTAATGCAAGTTTTTGGCCTAGCAATGATGATTTTATTTCTGAAAGCAAAGCACAAATGTTACTGTAAACCCCACTCCCTTTGCCAAGAAAATCCAAGTGATCTTTCATCCTTCTGTGATATAGAATAAATTCAAAATAAAGTCATGAGCTAAGAAATGTTCTAGGTTGTAAATGCTTTATGAGCCCCTTTAAGGAAAAGGCAATAGAAAAGTTCATTTGAAATGAAAGGCTACATTTCTCTCATCCCAGAAGAGATTGTGTAAAATCTTGGAGCTCATGAATACAGGTTCACATTGCTTTAGCTTAACCAGATACAATGTGAAACCCCCAAATGAAGATATATTTCAATGTACAGTGATGCTGAATACTCAACAGAATATATATTGTGTAACTGCATCTAAGGTACAAAACTATCCACTTTATCAGAAAAGTGAAATGAGAAGTCATAGGAAAGGATTTTCACCTATATGCCGTGGAGCAATGCTCAAATGAGGCTTCAGAACTTAAGGTTAGAGAGAACTACCAAATCACAATTTCATCTTTTTCATGGAAAATGCAAAATCAGACATTTTCCATGAAAAATGGTGGGCTCTACAATTTTGGTGGGCTCAATGAAGGAAAAAAAACTTGCTGGCAAGCAGAGAAAATGGTGGGAAGCCCTGCAGTCTTAAAGCATGGGAGGGAAGAAGTAGGGGAGAGGGAGCAAATCAGAGGCTGAGCCTGTGACGTAGGCTCAGTAGAGGATCCAGTCCAGGACCAGTCAGGGAAGCAAGAGAATTTTGGTGCCATTTTTTAAGCAGGTAGAAGCATGCTGCTGCAGAATGATGCAGCCTGAGGAGGACTGAGCAGGGATGAACACCAAGAAGAAATCCTCCAAGACAGCCCAATACATTTCAGCTTTGGACCACGTAAAGCAGTAACCTTCAGTGACCTTGCATGCAGATGGAGGCAGACTGTTCTGTACTACCTACACTGTGATTCTAGATGTGTTGACAAAGACCAGCACAGATTGACTCTTCGAGTCCAAGGTGCACATGAAGTGAAAGACTTGCAGAGGCTAACATTCAGAGCAAGAAATAAACAACTGTGTTTTTGCTCTTTGAAAGGACCATGGAAAACAACTTGGCAAAGCAAGAGGTGGTATGTTCCCTCATAGAGGCTTTCGCGGTGGTGAACATCTCACTGGAGAAACTTGATCACCTGAAGTTAAGGGACTACCTGAACCAAAATGTGCCAAATGCTCTTAGTTCTCCATGTGCCAACAAGCTTCACCAAACTATCTCCCTGCAGTGATTGCTTTGCATGTACAGTCCATGAAGTCTACATTGGTAAAGTATGCATCTTGTTCCATTGTGGCTGATGAAGCCACCAACCCTCAAGATAACTATCTTCTGCCCATTTTATTTGTACCTGGGAGCTGGACAGACTGAAACCTGCATACTTTTCAAACAGAGCTGGTCACCTGACATCTGTCAAGTTTTCTACCATGTCTCAGGCTATGAGGAAGGCAATTGTCAAGTACGGCTTAGAATTTAACAAGTCCTCAGCATTTCTGACTGAAAATGACATGTACATGTGCAAGGCTTTCTCTGATGTGCTCCAAAGAAAGCTGCCCAATGCAGTTCATGTCACCTGCAATGCACACATTCTGTCTTTAGTAAGTGATACCTGGTGCACGCAGTTCCCTGATGTTGATAGTTTGGTGTTGCCCTTCAAGAAAGCCTTCATACAAGAACAAGTCATGGTGGGTAAGTAGATCCTGGTGTGGCATAATAAACAAGGCAGGGCACACCATCGGTGTTGTGGTGATCATTAGCCTGTCACAGTGGCATCTCAGTGTACAGACAAATGTTCACCCTGCAGAGACAGAGGATGTCAGCAGCTACTGCTGCTGGATGCTGCATGCTAGGGTTTAACATCTATTATGAATTGCCTGTCAAGGTTAGTATTGAGTAAACTCTTTTTTACTCCTTTAATAAAGTATCGTCCTGGTATTAGTTATAATTCATGTTGTGTATAGCTTTAATTTCATAAGACAATCCAGTTTAGAGTTTAATTGAATGCTTAGATTGCTTTAAAATGTTTCCATTAACAACTTCCACTGACTTAATCCCCCAATGGAAACATTATTAATCCATTAAACCCCAGTTCTGGGCAATCTGCAAGGAGGGGCGGGACTCCTAGGGCTCCTCGGCTAATCTGAGGTGTGGATAAGCCCATGAAAATGGCCACTGTCATTTTCTGGCTGCAAAAATCGACCTCTTGCTTCCTCAATTTGAGGAGACCCCTATTTATGAGTTAGTCTTCAGTAGCACTGCTTTGCAGGGAACAGCATTTCTACTTAATAATAACAACATTGGCTTTTTTCTGTAGTGCTTTGCATCCATCTATCTCAAAAGTATTTCCAAAGCATTTATCATTTTTCCACTTACTTCACATTGTTCTGTTTCAGTTTCCCCATTTGTATCTCACCCCTGGTTTTCCAACATGCAAGTGACAAAGCAAGCAAGAACAGAACCCAATCCTCCTGAATACCAATCCAACAGTGAACCACTAATCACTTCAGTTCCTTATCCTTTTATTTATTGATTGATTTTATAAGGAAGGTCTTCGTTTAGGAAAAACAGTAGCTTAAACAGGGGTAGATGAGAGGGGCACCACCACTGGGTACCAAGTTAGGAGGGATGCTGAAATCATCCCCTGTCACTGCCAGAGTCTGCACTACAGCAGCATTCCCATGCTGGGAACTCCAGAACAGACCCTGGATGCTGCTGATCTAAAACCAACAGCTGGAGTAGATAGAGCATGTGGCACTGGCAGAAGCAGCACAGGTAGGGACGGTTTAGGAGTTCCTAGCATGGGTAAAACTAATGGCCCCCACTCCTGTCCCACCCTTAGAACAGTACACTCTTCCCTTCCCCCCAGCTCTCCCACAGGTTTTGCTCCAGGTGCCAATTCTGCTTGTTACACCACTGAGAAGAACATTCTATAAAAATCTGTACATTGGAAATATGAACCATTTACCACACAACTTGCAATCCTGCAGTCTCACTGCCTAGGTGTAGATACCCAATGACATTTAAATTAATTCACGCGCTGATATTTATTTAATGCATGCACATTTTAGTTAATAAAAAATAGTATTGTTCTTAATCCTTGATCCATAAGAAGTAGCTGAAAATATGAGTATAGGTTGGGGCAGGGGACCACCTACATGGACCATGCTAGAAACAAAGAATGGACTCAAGTGTGTTTCTATGGCAGCTGACTGTTACTTAAAGTGATGGAAGCATTTCAAATGAAAACCAAGGCAGTACTGAAAATAGGAGATGCTTTTAACCTACAAACCATAGGTGTTCCAAGCACGTAATAGCACAGCAAGGCTTTATTTTTTTTTAAACCTTTTCTTTCTTTTTCAAAAATCCTTAACATTTCCCCATTCCCTGCCCCTCACCTCCCCAAATGATTCACACACCCAGCCTCTGGGCCCAAACGAGTCCTCATCAAAAGGCTGCCATGTATTTCTAGTTAATGGGAATGTAGGGCTAGATTCTCTACTAAATTTATTTTACACCTTGTATTTTGAACTTAAGATAGCTGGAGAGTCCTCCTAAAGAATTCTGTTATGCAGAATCCTACTGTTTCCTACACCCAGTTTCTGCTCCCTCTTCTGTGCTGCCAGGCATAAAGATGGGAGGGTGCAATTTGAAAAAACAGTGATGTCTGGATGGAGGCAAAGACAGAAAGGCAGGGAGTACGTAAACTGAGGACAGAGTAAGATGGGCATGATAATATGTGGTAGGACTGTGCAAAGCTTCGGGTGCTGATTCAATTCAGAGGAAATATTGGCCCAATTTGGTGGCCAAATCTCTGAATCCTAATCAAATCAGGAGACCAATTAAAAGGTCCAAATTGATTCAAAGTGCTCCAAATTGATTTGGAAAAGATTCAGAGAGCTTCAGAGATTCAGGCAGCCCCTGCTCGCTGCCGCAGGGAGCTGGACCTGGACTCCGTGTTGGTAAGTAGGGGGCAGGGGAGGGGGGGCTGGAGGAGAGGGGAAGGGACCATGGGGGGAACCCCTGCCAGGCCCCATCCCAATGTCCCAGCCCCAGCTCCCAGCTCTTTAAAAAAAAGCCCCTATTCACCGACTGCTGCCAAACTGGGGAGGGCGGTCCTTGCTGCTCCCCACTGCCCCACACCACGTGGGAGGCTCTGCCATGAGCCTCCTGACCCCTGCCCACCTTCTATCCCCCTCCCCCGCAAAGGCTGCCCCACCAAGCCTAGCTCCCAGTTCTTTAAAAAAAAATTGCCCCCATTCACTGGCTGCTGCAGTGGCCTCAGGGCTTCTTGTGGCACAGAATCAGATTTGGCCAAATCGATTCAGGACAGTGATTCAAATCACTGAATCAAATCTCTGTCCCCCCAAATCAGCTGAATCCAAATCCAAAATGAATACTAGCCACTGGTTACCAAAGTTAAATTTGCTACAATCTTAGTAGACTATTAGTTCTCAGTCTCTACCTGGAGATATTATGTTGCTAGCAATTATAGTATTTGATTAGTTAGAAGAGAATGATGCTGTGTGTACGTTGGGTTTGGCAATAGCTTGTTCCAATGAGAAGGATGCACTACAGATTCTGCATTTGTTACAAAAATGCGGTTTCTGTTACTGCAAAATAGCAGCTCAAGAAGCTATAACATGCTGTATTTAAATAGTTCAGATAAAATTTTATATACTTTTTAAAAAACTGGTGAAGAAAGACAACGCCTGTGTTGATGATCACAGAAAACTGCATCTCTCTGAAAAGAAACCACAAAAAAAATGCAAAAAATCTTTAGAAAGCATAAGAACGTTGTCTGATAAATTGGAAGGTATTTGAAAAACTGATGTTTACTTCCTAACCAGGGTGCCACAGCAACCTGGAGTGCCTTAAGATCTTTTCAAGGGTGCCACCCAATGCTAGTATTGTTAGGTGTGTGCACATGATTCATGAGATAAACCCAGAGATTTCCAAGTAGAACCTATAATGTCAAAAAAGTTCTGATTTGTGATCTTTCTGAGTTCTTTGCAACAGAAGAATTGCTCAATTATCTTTCTGTAGTCAAAACATAAGTGAAAAAAGAGCTGGTATTTTCCAAGGGGCACCTTGAGTCTAAAAAAGGTTGAGAACCACTGATCTCATAAAACACCTATGATGACAGCTACACAGAAACATGTATTAGCCTGCAGTACAACATTACTGGAATATTTCAGTTAATAAAGCAGAAGAGAAAGTTTTAACTGAAAAATTATGAGATTTTAATAAATTAGCCTTGATAATAATACCTGTACTCTGCTTAAAGAGATTAGAGACTGCAAAGAGAATGATTAATTATATTGCTAATGATACATCTAGTCCAAAAATAGGAAACTAACTTAGGTTTCTAAATGCATATTTAGGTACCTGGAGTAGAATTGTCAAAAGTGGCTAAATTAATCAGGAATCAATGTATTTTGTTCTTTGAAAAACATCACAGCAAATTTTAATCAAGTATCAGCAAAACTCTGCTTTAATGCAACTAAAATGATGCCTAGTATTTAAAAAGAACAAAGATTAAAAGCTAAACTATGATTTTATTTAGAAGTACTAAAAAAGTGTTAATTTACAGTATTAATGATAATATTGGAAGTGTTGTACTTATTTCTCTGTCATCTAAAAAAGGGTGCCCAACCAAAATAATGTATTTGTTGAATGAATAGCAATATTTGGAAGTGAAGTTACTAGAAGTTAGTGTAAGAAATTCGAAGCCCTTTTGTATGTACAATTATATTAGCTGTCAGTGTTGTTCCCTATCTGATCTGATCTGAACACCCCCCACCCTTCCAATACACACAGCCAAGGATTCTACCTTTCGCTGGTAAAAAAAAAAAAAATGGAAATTCTCTGATTAAAACCACAAAATCCATGATTAAAATGAAAGGCCACTAATATATACATACATACGTATGTACATGTGTGTGTGTGTACACACGTATACACACATATACATAAATACATACACACACCCCATTTATTTATCTAGCTAGGTCTCTAGGTATCAGTTGAACACAATCTTTTCTTGATATATTACAATTTTAAAGCAATTTGGAAGCCTACCAGTGCCTCAATCACTATAATAAAATAAATTCTAAATACTTATACATTTTGGTATTTGATTTTTTTTTGTACTATGGGAAATCAGAGCCCCCTGCCCTCTTAGCTCACAGAACACAGTGACCCCTCACTCTCAGGCCACAGCCCACCAGCTCTTTTGGTGCCCCTCACTCCCCCACCACCGCCCCTCCCAGCCCTTTTGTTGCCCCTCCCAGCTTTTCTGGTGCCCCTTGCTCTCCTCCCACAGCCCTCCATCCCTGCTTGTGCCCCTTGCCTCCACCCACAGGCCCCCAGCCCTGCTGGGAGGGGTGCCCAGCTGCCAGGGCTACAGGGCCAGGGTCCTAGGTCCACAGCCCCTTGTCCCCCGCAGCAGTGCCCAAGCCCCAGCTGCTGCCCACAGGAGGCATCAGCTGTTGCAGTGGAGTGGAGCCTGGTTCCCCTTCCCCTGCTGAGGGCTTGGGCAGCAGGTGGGGCTGGCTTCCCACCACTGTGCACTCTCCCGGGTGAGATAAGGGGGATCCATCCCCCCAGACCTGTGCATGGGGTGAGGGTGGGCTACCTGCTGTGGGCTCAGGTTCCCTGCTCTGTTGTCCTCCTCTGGGCCCTCCACAGCCTAGTGCAACCTGGTGTGGCAAGACAGAGTGGGACAGCACAGGGAAGCTTGCTGCTGCTGTGAGCTCTGCACTGCCCTGGAGAGGCATCCTCTGCCTGCGCTGCTGCTGCTGCAGGGGCAGGGGACACCTCACCAGGGCAACGTGGTTCATCTCAGCAGCAATGAACTTCCTCACATGGCCTCACTCTGCCCTGCTGCAGACTTACTTGCAGGAGCCGCTCTCTAGGTTGCCTGGCAGCCATGTGCATATATATATGCACATGGTGCCCCCTGCCTGGCCACCCTCCTTCCTCTACCCCCAGCCCCTTGCAGGCCAGAACTCTGCCAGCCTGCAGAAAGCTCTTTGCAAAAGTGCAAAAGCCATAGGTTTCTCCATTAAAATGAAAAATCCACATTTTCCTAGGGTAGAGGAAAATCCATGTTTTTCTCCATTTTTCTGAGAGAAACAGAAAACCCGGATCCCTACACATAATTCCACACTAGTCACATGGGCTTCCTGTACCTTATCTTACCAGCATCTAAAACTGTACAATCAGTGAGTGGAAGTATTTCCAATAACAATCATTAAAAGGGGGGCAGTCCATATTACCAAATCTTTATTCTTTCACACACAAAAGTGTTACTACAGGAGCTATATAGAACTTTAGCTCTTATTCATTACTCATTGTGATAGCCAGGCTGTCCAATTAGTAAATTACCCACCTTTTACCCAGGGGTATGGCAAGGGGGACCCAATCATCTATCTGGCAAAGGCTTGGGATCTTGACACAGTTGCATCTCCTAAGCGGCATACTGTTGAAATAGGCTCCTTTCTTGAGCCAGGTGTATTTCTATAAAGATGAATGAGACCCTTTCTTTAGAAGCGGCAGGCATCTCCTGCATGCAACTGGGGGACACTGCCTTTTCTGGTAGGCTGTTTGCATGGCACAGCTTTCCCTTCTTTGGGAAGGCATGCAAGAAGGATTTTGAAATAGGTGGGGTTGTATTAGAGATGGGGTGAAGCTGTCTTTCATGGGCCCTAGAAGTTTATTTTCATTTCAACTAAAATTTGGATAAGGCCACACAGTGGTCTGCAAGAAATTTGAAGGCTGGCAGGTTTACATTGGTTCAAGAAATTTGGGAACCATTTATGTAAAGTAATAGGAAATATTATGCTGCATATTTTGTTGACCAAGAATTGTCTCAGTCATTGGATCTGGTTTAACAGTGGAAGGATAATACCCACCAATCTTTCTATTCTGAACTAATTTTTCAGACCTTATCATTGTAACAGCAGTTTCCTTTCAAGAGAAAAATATCCCCAAAAGGGTCTTCGGTATTACATAGCAGTTTGAATGAAAACAAATCTATGGGCAATTGTGTGCTGTGTGAAGAGGCACAAGGAAAATGAATAGACATAGTGTACTAGGCATTCACCAAGAATTTTAAAAGTCACTCTCTTCACAGTTTTTCATTAGGTTATCTGTAAGTTGGGACACACCCACACACAAAATCACTCTTCTTGGCTTCAAGAATTTGGGTCCTCAGGTAATGTTGTACTGGTAGCCATTTATTTTTGCTCAAACAGCCGATACAAATCTATCATACGTGGGTGCTTTGACAGGTTTCTTTTTTAACAAATCGGTTCTTAATTCAAACTTTCTAGAGATTGGTTTATTCACACTGAAACTATAAATACTACTGAAACTTTAGACTCCTGAGTAATATTTTTGAGCAGTATATGATTACTTTACAATCTTTAGCATATGTATATATCCTATGAGATAGGAAGTGCTGTTATCTCCACTTTCCAGATAGAGACCTGAATGACTTGACTTGCCCTAGTCACCCAGACCACTGGCTCATACTCCTGCTCTGCCATATGCTGTTTCTATCAATATCATGGCATTGGTACAAGATGAGCAGATCTTGCCCTGCTATTTCAATGATTGTCATTGGATGGAGTAGAGGTCTGCTTTTGTCAATTTTAATTTAGTTTTTCATTTCTAAACAGGATCAAATGACATTTCCCTAGCAGTTCTTCTCGATAGATTTTTCTAGTCCACCATTCTGGAATGGTAGCAAAGGCCAAAAGATAAACCAAAGTGGGAAATAAAAGTTTCTGTATGCTATTGATAAACCTTGTGGGTTTAGATAAGTGACTTCACCTTTCTTCTGCTCTCTCTCTTCCCCTGAGAAATGGCTAGAATACTGCACCAAGTAACAACAATTCTGAAGATTTAGGCTGGGATTCAACAAAGCACTTGACATTATGTAAAAACAATTTTAGCTAATAAAAACCACTAGCTGTCAACATAGTATGTTCCATTAAGCTGTCAGCTTTAAAATTTTACAAAGTATATATCAAAAGATGGAATCAGCAAAGCTTGTGAAAAAAAATCACCTGTTATCTGCAATATTTAAGATTGGGGAAACTATTTGTCCGAACATAGTTTGCTTAGGAGAACATATGGCTGGTGAACAAACTATGAAAACATTAATTTTACTTGCAAGGTCATGAAGAATGTAATTAGAGTTACTCATTTCACTGTTAATAAAAGCAGCAAAAACCTAAAAATACAAGGCTCTTCTGGTTTAGACTTGTGCATTATCTGTGACCACAGAGAAATTAAAATTAACACAGAAACATAGGACTAGGAATGTCCTGAGTCATCAGCTTCATTCCCCTACATTTGCAGGTTACCATTTACACAAGGACTTCACAAGTTGCCACTTCAAACTGTCATAACCAGCTAAGAGGCACAAAACATCAGGAACACCCTGCTATATGATGTTGGGGAAAACACACAGCGGAATGACAATAGAAAAGTAACCGGTTAGTACATGGCTTAGGAGACCATGCCATCTACTATATGTGACAGCTGAAATTATGTCTGTGTGATAAAAGGTGCTTGCTGAAGACTCTATGAAGATTAGACCAAGTGTTTTTCTGTATTTGTTTAGATATTAAGCTATATGTTGCTGCTAAGAGCCTAATTAAAGTGTAAGATGTAGTAAGGCCTTGTATAAAGTAAAGCCTAATAAATTTAGCAAAATGTTGAAGTAGTAAGGCCCTGTGGCATAGTTAAAATTAACCTTATCACAGGAATGCAAGGCTTGTACTGCTATTGGTCAGTCTAAGTACAGTTGAAGTAAAAAGAATCTGAGTGGTTGTACGTTATCCGTACCATTCAGAAGCTATAAATTGGTTGGAATATCTGGAAATCATTCTGAAGGAAGATACAGCTCTGTGAAAAGGATGTTAGCTGTTGGCCTGGATCAGTAGGCCCGTGGACCTCGAGGAGCCCAAGAACTGAATTTCAGGGTCCTTCCCGGTACCTCTCAGACAGCGCTGATTGGAGACGCCTGACTTCACTGAACTTTGTAGAAAGAGAAACTTGCTGTACATCAGGCATCAGAAGGGACTGCCGCTAAGTTGCCAAGGCAAATTGTTTTTGTCCGACATTGTTTGTCTTGTTACTACGTGTAGATGTGTTTTTGTTGAGTCAATAAACCTTTCTTAACTTTCTACCCCTGACCATACTCTCAATCCCGAACCTTCTGCAGGCAGCTGGGACACTACAGAAGAAAACAAAAACTAACCCTAAAAAGCTCATCCAGACAAGTGTGGTCATGCAGCATCTGGTGCTGCAAACATGTTTGCAGTGCCACATACTGTACAGTTTGGTGTTCTCCGCATTTTTTTTTATCCCTGGATATCCGGGGGTAAAAAAAAAAAAAAAAAAAATGGGAAAAAAAAAACTTGGTGCAATGCACGCTTGACCAGCATATGCTGCTGAAAAGTGGAGCCAGGCCACCTGGACCTGCACTGCGGATGCCGGCCAAGCTCCATGTGGCAGAATCACTATGGCTGCAGCCCCAGGAGGCCCCCAGAACCCCAGGTAAAGCTGCTGGGCCCAGCCCAGTGCTGGCTCCAGCCTCTCTTACCGCACCCAGGGCAACCTGCCATGCGCCAAAGCATGAGTGGCATGGGTGTTCCCTGAGGACACACAGTTGTGGCACAAGGTACGCTGGTGCTACTTGTGCCCAGGGAACTAAATGCCCACCCACGTCTGGACGCACCCAAAAGGTCTTGCCAATATGACCCAAGGTGAAAATTCCTTTCTGCTCCCCAATATAGTGATTGGTGTGACCTGAGCTGGACTGAGTTTTCTAAGTAGTGGCAGAAGGATCAATACATTCCAGTCAAAGACTCCCAGCCTCAGCTGTGGCCAATGTCCAATGCTTTATAGAAAGGTAAAGTCAGAGGGGAAAAATAAAAAAGTCAAACATAAAAACCAGTAGCATTCATGGAATTATATTCACATGTGTGTTTGCATATGTGATGGAAAATCCTTTCTGGCACCTAAAGGTAACTCAGCAGAAATCCTGAATCTTGACAATGTCAGGCACCTACTGCAAGAGGGAGTTCTCTTTATACCCCAACATTTGTTCTGAATATCCTTGCTTCCATACTTCCATCACACATGCTGATTGCTGAACTAAGAACTCCCTATTCTGTCTGTCCCTCTCATAGAGATATCAAGTGTGATCTTAAAAGCACGAGAATCTTTCTGCCTACTCATATTTACTGGAATTAAAACCCATCCAAGCTGCTGAACCCCACCCAGAACTCTATAATGATGCTATTTGACAAAGATCCTATAGCAAAAACTGGCAAATTCAAGTTTCCCCATAATGTACAATGATCCAAGTGTAGTACAAGAGTCTAAGATGCATGATTTTTAATTCTAGGTTTGACAATAATTTCCCCTGTACCCTCAGAACTATAGCTGGGAAAAATTATTGTCAATTAGTAAACTTACTGCGAGAAAGAGTTTCTGGATGGACCGTAAGATAATTCATCAGCATGGGTCAAGATAATTGTTTTGGCAGGAAAATAAATGGAATGTCATTCTTCATTTCAAAGCTAACCTAAATAAGCAAAAAGGGGTTAAATAATTTGAAAACTAAAGGTTTTTGGATCAATCTGAAATTATTTTAGTTGTGGTTGTAGGGGTAGGCGTGGGGATGATAGTAGCAGTATTTTGCTGAGGGGGGTGGGAATAGTTTGACTTGAATTTTGTTTTTTAGTTTTCAGATTAGCCACCAAATTGAACATCCCAAGTTGAGGTGTGTAATAATGATAGTCTTCCTATTTTAATTACCCTATCTGTAAAACAGGGATAATATTAAATTTCTTCCTGGGAATTGCTGAAAATTAAAGTTAATATAGCACCTACTAGTAAGTGTATAGTATTGCTATAATGTAGTATATTTGGGGGTGTACAGAAGTTGCTTTTTTCACTATTTAAAGTACTTTATTGCTGTGACTTAACAGAAGTGTATGACTTTACACAGCATGAAAAATGGGTGCAGTGCTTTAAATTAACCCTTGTTAAAATGAAGTATTAAATTTGAACCACTGTACTTTACAGTATTTTGGCAACCTACAGTGCTTTAAATAACTTCTGTATGCTGGTTAAATTCTGTCCAGTAGAGAAGCCCCAGAAAGCTGTAGAGCACCCCATGTTTCTTAACCTGGAAAGTGCAGGGAGGCTCAACAACACCCCCTCCCCCCATGAAACACTGCACTTCGGTCATGTTTAAGAGCTCTGTAACTTTATAGTGCTATAAAAAGTACTCTACATTACAGCACTGTAAAACATACACAGAGCACTTCCGTGCACACCCTTTGATTACTTTATCATGATAGGATCAGACCAGAATGCTTAGCGCAGAACATCAGCATCAACAGCATTGTCTGTATTTACTTGGTAAATAAGATATGGAACATGCTTTTGCTGTCTCTCGAATCCCTGAAAGTATACTCAATACAGGCCAGATTTAAAACCCAGTTAATGCAACCAGCATCCATCTGACTTTGAGCAAAATATAGGTATCAGGTTTGGTTTTCCACAGTCAGGATTAAATAATTTGGAAAAACTGCTTTGACTCCTTCCACAGATTGCAGTTAAAAAGTTTAAACTGTGACTGTAGAAAATGTTACAAAACACAAGCCACTTTCCCAAAGGATGGACCATTAGGATTTTCTCTCCTCCCACCCCCCCAATTGCTGGGTTTTTTAATGATAATTTAAAGCAATTTTTATTTTTAACTTGCAAGAGCTTATTCTTCTAGAAATTGCTTCATACCATCCTTTCTCTGCTGGCATGCTGTCTTGTATTTTAGTGCAGTATAGGAATTATTGTCTCATTTTCTTGTACTCCTGTCTGCCTGAATCCATCCAGAGGTGAATTAAGATTTATTGGAGCCCTGGGCAAACAGAAAATTAGAGCCCCCTCCCCCCTCCCCCGACACACACGTACACACCCCCATCATAAATATTAATGTATGGACTCCAGGAGAAGAGGGAGAATGCTTTTCCCCTCCTGGTGCTGCTGCTCTCTCCTGCCCCTGGAAGTTTCGTACAGCTCAGCCCTTCCCATCAGGTGGCCCCAGAGGCTAATGCCACTGCCCTCCCCTCAGCACCCCTGACCTCTCCCCCCCAGCCCACGTCCGTTCCCTTCCCCCCAGCCCTTGGACCAGGCCTGACCCATCCCCCCAGGCAGAGTCAGTGTGTCCAGAGCCAGTGGGGGAGCCCTGCCACTCTCCAGAGCTCACACACCATCCCTCACTGGGCTGATTGCCCCCCGCAACCCCATCCCCAGCCAGGCCTTTGCATCTGGGTTCCATGTCAGCCCTTCCCTCCAGTGGCCCCAGGCACTTTCACCACCACCACCGTCCCTTCAGGACATCCTGCTCACCCATCCTCCCCTCAGCATGGTCACCGCACCCTGACCACCCCCCCATCTCCAAGCCTGGCCTCCCTAGGGCACTGTGAGCATTGCAGGGCCGGGGTGTTGGGTCCACCCAAGGCAGGGCCCAAAACTCCCCTTGGCCCCAGAACCTTCTTTTTCCCTCTCCTTTTATTTATTTATTTTGGTTTCAAACACAGTGCCTTGGCTCTGCCAGCCCCCTCCACCCTGAGTCGCATGGGTAGACCAGTGTGCACTTGTCCTCACCCACCCCAAACCATGGAGCTGTACACAGGGAAGGTGGAGCTGGGAGTGGGGCATGGCCACACACTCAGCCCCATCTCCACACAAGGCTCTAGCCCTTGGAGCAGCCCCTCATGTCTTCTGGGCCTAGAGGAGGCACCTGGGACTCCCCAGAACTGCACTTGTCCCTCCCAGCCACACAGCTGCTCCAAAAGCAGCTTGTCCCACACAAGCTCCTTCCTCTCGTGTATGTCTGGCATGATCCAGCAGCAGCACTGGTTCTGCATGCCCACAACAACCGCCTGGGTGTGCCCTGTCCTCTTCCCCACTCCCAGGGGCCTAACACCATGCTATGGGGCCTGAAGCATGAGGGCGGGTGCTGCAGGGTGTGTAGCTCTGTGCAGCTGCCACTGACCCCTGCCTGGCACCGCACCCAGTGCTGGGGTCAGGTCTCCTTGTGCACTCAGGGGCTCTGGGCTGGGGAAGGAAAGAGAACAACATTGTTTTCTCCATGGTCTTCCACCTGTGAGGATGGAGGTTTTGCTGCCACTACCGGTGGGAGCCTGTTAGAGACCTGTGGCAGCCGGTTCTGCTCCCTGCACTGGGGTTTCCAGAGGTAGTGGTACCTTCTCTGCGTCCCAGTTGCTGTCTCCAGGGCTGCCCTGAGGCTCCTCATTTTGCTCTGCTCAGTTGCAAAGGCATGTCAGCACCTGCCTGGGCAAAGCACATCTAGCTCCCAGCAGCCCCAAGCTGCAACCCTTACATTGGGGGTGGGGGCGGATTGGCAGGGGCCCCTGGGCCTGGGCCCTGATGACCTGTGTGTTAATCTGCCTATGTATCCATCTATCATCTCATTTTATACTAAGCTCGTAGTAACAGAACCATCTTTTTGTTCCGTTTGTAGGACCTAAAACAATGGGGTCTTTGTTCACAACAGAGCAGCATACCTACAGGCTGAGGAACTCCCTTCTCATCAGCACAGAGGCAGAAAAGAATATGGGAGTCATTATAGACTCCAAGATGAACATGGGCCGCCAATGTGGGGATGCAGTCAGGAAGGCTAACCACACCTTGTCATGCATCCACAGATGCATCATAAGCAAGTCCAAAGATCCTCCCCCTCTATATGACATTGTTCAGGCCACAGTTGGAGTACTGCATCCAGTTCTGGGCACCGCACTTTAGTAGGGATGTGGACAACAGAGAGGGTCCAGAGGAGGGCCACTCGCATGATCAGGGGGCATCAGGGCAAGCCCTAAGAGGAGAGGCTTTGAGACCTGAACCTGTTCAGCCTCCACAAGAGAAGGCTGAGAGGGGATCTGGTGGCCATCTATAAACTGGCCAAGGGGGACCAGCAGGGAATGGGAGAGTCCCTGTTCCCCTGAGCACTACTGGGAGCAACAAGGAATAACAGCCATAAGTTGATGGAGCGTAGATTCAAGCTAGATATCAGGAGGCACTACTTCACTGTCAGGGCGGTTAGGATCTGGAACCAACTTCCAAGGGAAGTGGTGCTCGCTTGGGGCATTCTTTCCTGCCCGTGGCAGGGGGTTGGACTTGATGACCTGCTAAGGTCCCTTCTGACCCTACCAACTATGAAGAGGTTCCAAGGTACAATTAATAATAACAGGCAAAAGCTAAACATGGGCCTTAGGTAATTTGTGATTAAGCAAGACGATACGTTTCAGCTTTTAAATCTGTTTCTTTTTTGTTCCATGACCCCACCCTTACATATAGTGCTATGAATAAAAGTGACATCTTTTCAGTCCGAGTACATCACAAGAATGTTATGGCTTGGATTGCAGCTGACACTGGAATTTGAAGTGCAATCTCAGCATCCTTGATGCTCAACTCCCACATAACTGTATCTATGAGTAATGCTTTCTATCATCCATTTGGCAAAGACACTTTTCTGCTGCAGGACAACCAAGACTCAGTTATACATGCATTCATCACCTCTTTCCTCAACTAAAATATACTGGGAATTGACGCATTCAGCAACTAGGAAACTTCAACCAGTACAGAAAGTTGAACCACATCCTACTGTAGACAGCCTCAAGCACATTAAACCTATTTTCTACCTCCATAGAACATCAAATCAAGTTAATAATTTTCGTCTTTTATCTTCAATGCACACAGCCGCTTGGACCAAGAGTATCTAAAGGATTATCTACTACTTAGGGGTAATAATATTGTTTTTTGTGATACTGGAATTCTCTACAATAAAGAGCAGTGCTCAGAGCAGGAGACAAAGCTTTCTCACTGCCTGTTTTAAGATATCAATTGTGCTTTGGCCTTCCTGGCTTCATCCCTGCATAACCAAGCAATGCTCTTATTCTCCTCCCTATTTATTTGTCCAAGTTTCCACTTCTTATAAGCTTATTTTTGGTCACTTACTTTACTGAAGAGTTCCTTGCTAAGCCAAGCTGCTCTTCTGCCACACTTGCTAGTTTTCCTGCACATCAGGATGGTTTGTTCCTGCACTCTCAGTAAGGCTTCTTTAAACAATAGCCTGGTGTCCTGGACTCTTCTTTCCTTTAGACTGGCTTCCCAGGGGACCCTGCCCAGGAGTTCCCTATGCGAGTCGAAGTCTGTTTTCTGAAGTCCAGGGTCCTTACTTTGCTGCTCTTCATCCTTCCTTTCCTCAGGATCCTGTTCTCAACCATCTCGTGGTCACTGCTGCCCAAGTTGCTATCCACTACTACATTCCCCACCAATTCTTCCCTGTTTGTGAGCAACAGGTCAAGAAGAGCATGGCCCCTAGTTGGCCACTGCACCACCTGCACCAGGAAATTGTCCCCAACACTTGAAAAATTTCCTGGGTTGCCTGCGCACTGCTGTATTGCCCTCCCAGCAGATGTCAAGGTGACTGAAGTCCCCCATGAGAACAAAGGCTTGTGATTGGGAAATGTCTGCTAGCTGTTTGAAGAAAGCCTCATCCACCACTTCCTCCTGGTCTGGTGGTCTTTAGCAAACCCTCACCACAACATCACACTTGTTGCTCTCCCCTCTAACCTTGACCCAGAGACTTTCAGCAGGCCTATCTCCAGTTTCATACTGGAGCTTTGAGCAATCAGATGGCTCTTTTACATAAAGTGCAACTCCTCGTCTTCTCCCCCGAATGTCCTTCCTGAACAGTTTATACCAGGGGTGGGCAAAATGCAGCCCATGGGCCAGATGTGGCCCTCCAGGCCATTCTATCTGGCCCACGGGGCCCCCAAAACATTTAGAAAATTAATATTTATCTGCCCCTGGCTGCCTGTCATGCAGACCTCGATGGTTCGCCAAAACTCAGTAAGTGGCCCTCTGCCCAAAATAATTGCCCACCCCTGGTTTGTACCCATCCATGGCAGTGCTCCAGTCATGAGAGCTATCCCACCAAGTCTCTGTTGTTCCAATCATGTTAGTTCTGTGACTGTGCAAGGACTTCCAATTCTTCCTGCTTGTTTCTCAGGCTCCGTGCATTCGTGTACAGGCACCTGAGGTAACTAGTGGATTGCCCTGATGTCTCAGGAAGTATGAGAACACCTCCCCTGTTGCCCACTCTTGCTTCCTCTTCCTCCAGCTCTCCCACTTACTTCTGGGCTTTGATCTTTATCCCCTGATTAGCCTAGTTTAAAGTCCTTCTCACTAGATTTGCAAGCCTGTCTGCAAAGATGCTTTTCCTTCTCTTTGTCAGGTGGATCCCATCTTCCCAGCAATCCTTCTTCTTGGAACATGAAAAATTCTTCTTCTCGATGTCATCTGAGAATGCTAGATCAATAAAACAAACTTATGGGATTTTCCTTTTTCATTATGAAAACCTTTTGATGTCCAGGAGGGGAATTTCTGATAAACAAACAAACCAACCAACCAATCTTGAAAACAGACTTGTTTTTTAGAATGCCAAACAGCCTCATAGTCAGGAGACTCATCTGAGATGTGGAAATCCAAAGTGAAATTATACACCAGCCCCACCACATCCCAGGCAAGTCCCTTGGCCAGACTATAATGGGGTTTAACTCTTGTTTTTATAAAAACAAAAAAAATTTGGGGGAGGGTTTATCCCAGCGCAGAACAGGAATTCTTTTTGAAGTCTGAAAGTTTTATAGGACTGTTTCTTCATCCAGACTAAGCTATGAAGTGAAGGCACATTCCCTCCAGAACAACTAAATGCTTCTAGCACATAATCAAACCTTATGGCTGCAGCCCTCTTGTGTCTGCCAGTGCTACATTTCCAGTCCAATTTCAGACTTTCTACCTACTCAAGGTTTTCCTGTTTTCAGCCAGATTCCCAAGGTTACTGTGGATGCATCTACATGAGGTATTTACTGCGGAGTTGCTTAATTAGCTCCACAGTAAAGTGTCACCATCTATACCAGTGGTGCTATTAGACCAGAGTAGACTAATCAACTCTGCCGTAGGACAGTACTGCCCAACCCAAGTACTATTCTACGGTGGAATTATTTACTTCACTATAACACATATACAGGTGGTGATGAGATGGCCAGGGCATGAGGGTGCTACAGTACAGGGCTGCCTGCCAGCTAGCCCCAGCCAGCCCCTCTGCAGCACATTGAGCCAAGATAGCTTCAGGCTAGCAGGCCAACACAGTGCACCCTACCAGCCAGGGCTGCCTCACCCTGGCTCAACATCCTGTGGTCCTGAGTGCATGTGTAAGTGCTGTGACCAGGAGAAATAAACTATGGCATGAACTCTCTGGAGTTTATTGTGGTGCATTAATATCACATGTAGATGTGCCCTGTGTAGAGCAGTGGTGTCAAACATCTGACTCATCAGTTGGATCTGTCCCACAAAGGTATATCATCTGGGCCATGGGGCTTCTTGCCATGGTCGGGGCTGAGTTAGCTGCAGAGAAGTGTATCTCCTCTTGAGTAGCTAGCAGAAGAAGCAGATCCAGGTCTCAAGTCCAAAGTTTTCAGGAATTCAAATCAGTTGGCAGTCCATATTGTTTGCCAGCACTCTGGGAGTTGATGTGTCCTCCTCTCCTCTTAATATTATGTTAAATTTATCATTTAAAATCACGGCTGATGATCAAAATCAGTGGAATTTGGGGAGCAGTGGTATCAACTTCTTGGCTGCCGTCAGGGAATGTCCCGACAACTGATTTGAGTCTAAGACCCCTGGGTGCAGAGCAGTTTGCTGTTATCATGGGTTCCAATGGACAGCGAAGATCTGCTACTCTAACCCTTCTTAAAACTACACCAAATGTTGATCCTGTCATTCTGCCCATCTTCTGCAATATAACATAATCTTTTTAGTACAGTAATAAATCACAAAAACATACATAAAACAAATCCTTCCCTTCATCCTGGCTGTACTATGGGTAAGTGCTTTCTGGATAAATCATTTAGAGCTTGATTTTCAGAGGTACTGAGAAACTGATCCCCTTGACTTCAGCTAGGTTTGCAGTGAATGTAAACATGATAGTTTGTTGGTCTGTAACTCAGGAATCCCTGGATGGCTTGTGGTCACTTTTCTGTGCAGTGTTTTACCTGAGGATAAAGTCCAACTCTTGAAGCAAACACGCTGCCCCTAAAACTAGGAGAGAAGCCAAATCATGCACATTTACATGTCACTAGAACAGGGGTTTTCAACCTGTGTCCATGGAGCCCTGAGGTTCTGCGATAGGTCATTGGGGGCTTCACAAAAAGATGGGGAGTATGGCAGAATAATGATATGAAAGCATTCCATAACCTTTGGAAGTTTGAAAACCGCTGCACTAGTGGAAAAAAGAATGATCATTGCAAGGTAGGTCATATTCCCTCCCCCCATTCACCTTCAAGTCATTAAAGAAAAGGCCATAATTACAGATCACTTAGCAGCCGAGATCGATTCCCTGCCAGCTAAGCAAGATTTGAACACTTAGCCTCTGACATAAATTAGAAAAAGTTGCATTCCTTCTATTGTAGCCTGACACCAGTGTGTTACAGGGATACCTTTGTATATTTAAAAAAAAAAAATCAATGAAGTTATACTCAAGTCTGAATAATAGTATAAAATATTCTTTACAGATAACTACTTGAACTTTTGGTAGAATAAACATTATTTATAAATCCAGCCAGCAAACATGAACAATTCAAAATGCTTTAATTATGGTGGATGACACAGTAACTCGATGCTAGTATTGCTAAAGATTCAGCAGTCTAACTAGCAGTCTAACTAGCAATGCAAAGCAAAAAAATAAACAAATCCCTGGAATTTAAATTTCTGTTTTTCTCTATTTGTTTTTTTTTTTCCAGAGAAGTGTGACTCATCTCATTACCAGTGCAACTTTGTTGACCCCTATAATATAGCTGGTAGAAGTTTCTGAGAAGCTAAATGAGTAGTGGAGTCTTATACAGAGTCATCTGCTCAGCTTTGTGTGGCAAGAAGTTTATGAATGGGATGCAGATATATCACTGTATTCTGTGCCTGATTCAAGGGCCAAAAGTCAATGGGAGTTTTGTTTCGTTTTTTGTTTTTACCAACTTAAATAGGATCCAGAATCCTTCTTGCCCTCAAAGAGCAAAATTTATTTCCTCCCCATGTTACTCTGCTTAACTAAATGGCCTAGCATGTCATCTTATAATTCTTTTAATTTTGTTGGAGCCTTTATGACAGAGTAACATTTCTGATTCATTCATAAATTTTTCTGCAGTCGGAATTTTTTTAATGTTTCCACATAGTGGTAATGGCAAAAAACAGAGGGAGCATTTTATAAAAGAAAAAAAAAACACTGAATTCTAAAGGGATATCCAGATTTTTTTGTCAAATTAATCCTTGCTGTAAGAATATGGTATAATTCAGGAGCCTGCCTGTTCTATATAGCCAGTAGTCATGGCCACAAAAACCTACTCTTAAATGCAAGTATAACTTGAATCAATTAAATATATTTAGTGTTACTCAGCTAATACACAGTACTTGAATTCACCTTACCCTGCAGAAGAAGTGGGAACATGCTTCAGTGATACTAGAAGCAGTTTATGTTGAGCAGTATGAGTCACATCACAGTAACAGACAATCACTGCAAAAAAAAAAAAATAAAATAAAATCTAATGTTTAGCTTAGAGGCTCATATTCTCTATTAATAGCTTTTTAGCCACATGTAGGTATGGACAACCGAAACTTCTAAGTAGATTCAGATTAATAAATCAGAAGACTAGAATATTAAATGTTGGTTAAGCCATAAGGAGCTTTAAATGTTTCAGTTTAACTGCATCATTTAACTCACTTCACAATTCCTTAGCACACTCAATTTGCAAAGGCAAACATAACAAAAATTCACCCTTCTTTTTTCTTTCAGAAGACATTTAGCTTTCTAAGAGTATTGCATTTAGATGACAATTTGACTTACAAGTCTTCAAAATGGTCATAAAAATAAAGGTGGACCCACAATAGGAAGAGAGTGCCTCTGATTCCAGTAGCCTCATTGTACTTGAACATACACCAAGGACATTTAGGAAAATGCATTCCTCCTCCTTGCCTCAGAACATATCAGCCATGTTCACACTGGCATCAAGAATCAAGCCACGCACACTCACTCTGTTCACCCCTAACCCCACAATTAGGTGGGGTATGGATGGCTTAGATGGGTCCTGAGGAGAGAAGACACAGGTGACTGGCACTATGCCACACATTTAGGAATGCTTTAAGCCATTTACACTGCCAAATTGTCAGTGACCCAAAACATCTTGGGTTCCCAAAAAAGCTAGTGTAATGACTTATCATTTACCTAGTAAAAAAACAAAATAATTTTCTTGGGTTAAACCAGACTATATCAATAGCATAACCAGGGGTGGGCAACAGGGCCTGGTTGCTGATTTTGAGAGGATACAAGAATAGTGACCGCTGCCCCTGGCAGCTTGGCTACAGTCACTTCCCCAGCTATCACTGCTGCCCAGGGGGCACATCTAGAAGACATGCTACTGAGCAGTGGTTACTATGCATTTACTACTTGTATAATCAAGTACTAAATAAATACACAGTAACTGGAATCACTAGCAAATGACTTTTTAGTGACGCTACTGCGCTATAGCCTAATAATACCATGCAGTGGTGTATTAGCACAGTTTGTGCTGTGATGCGCTACTGCACAGTAGTATTAGGCTACTGTGCAGTTAACGTCTTGCGTAGACACGCCCAGGGTGCAGAAACTGCTCATTACACTCCTGCTTCATATAGCATATTTCCTGGCTCTTCCACTGCCTTGCTATATATGCTTTGAGCAAATCAGAAAATTCTGAGCCGCCATGTACCTTTGCAAAATGCAGCTGATATTACTTGTGTCACAGCAGTCTTATGAGATTCATGATAGTGGCCACAAGTTATTCAACTCAGTGCAAGAATCACAAAGTTGAAATTCTAAGGTTTGCATTATAGAGGAGACTGGAATAGGGGATCGTAATGGTCTGGTCTGGCTTAAAAGAGTATATATGAATCACAGTGTTTTGTGAAGAAAGAAAATGAAAATGACTTGACAGATGCTATATAAAAAGTTTAAATTGATATGCCTATTATATCTTTAGAGGTGTTAAAAGTCTTTATTTCTTTTGGACTGAGGTATTCTGAACTAAATTCGCAATACAATGCAAGTAAAAAATTCTCATTTTCCTTCCTCTCTTTCCATTTATACATATTGCAAGAATCAGCATACCTTCTTCATAAACCAATAGCTTGGATTAGACTGATAAGGGAAAATCTCCATTTGCTCCATTGTTAAGTTTAAATGGTTTGTGTAACATCATTATACATATAGCTTTGTAATGTCCATATTTGTTCAGAGCCCAGATAAAAGGAGCCCCATACATCACGGGGGCACTTTGACACTCTCATAATATAAATGTTTATTAATATACATACATCCAAAGAAAATAAAATCTGACCTTCCCTACCCCCATTCCAAAAAATTCCTGAAAACACAGTTTTTAGGTAAAACATACTTTTTTGGTTTAACCAAGCTTTCAAACTTTCCTTCTATTGATACATGAATTTTCCAAAGCGTTGCTGAGCAAAGGAGATAGTTTTATATTGTCTCATAAAATATATCAGCTTTAGTTGCAAAACGTCAGAAACAGATTTGCTGCTTAATGGGAGCATCTACACCAATTATTTAGTGAGGAGCTGACTAACTAGCTCCACAGTAAAATGTCAGCATCTACACGTGCAGTACTATTAGACCAGTGTAAACTGATCTACTGTAGGATCGTGCTGCCCAACACAAGTACAATTCTATGGTGGAGTTATTTACTCCACCGCAATGCATGTGTAGACAGTGACCAGAGCTGGCTGGGGCATGAGGGTGCTACAGGGCAGGGCTGCCTGCCAGCTATCCCCACACTGTAGCATTCTCTTGGCCCAACCAGCCCCTCCACAACATGCTGAGCCAGGGTAAAGCAGCTCTGGACTGGCAGGCTGATCCCTGGTACCCCCTGCCAGCCAGGGCTACTCTGCCCTGGCTCAATGTGCTGTGGTCCTAGGCACATGTTTCCAGGTGCAACATTTACACAATAAACTCTGATGTAAACTGCACTGGAGTTTATTGTGTCAAATTAATTCCATATGTAGATGCCCCCACTGGGCCTTTCATTTGTGATACCAGATGCCACGTGACCTGGCTGCCAAATTAACTCACTCCACTTGAGTAAGTACCCTGCTCGACCAATGATACCAATTTAACTCTCTTGCAAAGCAAATCTGGGACATTGTTTATGGGGTGTAGGTTGTAGCAATGTTCATTTAAGGACATAGGCAGACAAAGTTCTTTGGGTATATTGGATTTACCCAAAGAATCTTGCCTGCTTCTAGGACATTTTGGTTTTTAATGCAACTCTTTCACAAGTGCTGCTCTTTAACACTGGAATTTTCTGTAAGCCTAATTCAATCTACACCAGTCATGGTCACAAACACTTTTTAGTTTCTAGAATTTTTTTTAAATAACAGTCTTGATAAGACTGTTATCGATATTGATAAGACTGTTATTTGTCATTTTTAATTGACAAAAGGTATGATACACCCTGAGGTTTGAGAGTGAGGAGGAAGCCCTTTCTTGGCAATAAGGTTCCACTTAGTATATTAGTAAGTATTCTGGCAGCCTACAAGTGTTCTGTCATTGAGGTTTAAAATCCAGTATAACTCCATGAAATTATTCCCAGTTTATTTCAGTCATTTTGATCTGGTCTCCAGTGCCTGGTTGCATATAATCATATGGCTGAAACTCAGCTGAAATGAAATTGTGCAAACAAAAGGATGAGGCATAAGGACAGCCTCTGATGGAAGTATAGGTCATGAACAATGGAGTCAGCAGCTTAATAGAATCTAGATACAGCTGCTGCTGAGTGACACTGTATGCCAAATTTTTACTCTTAGAGTGATTATTTATACTGTGAAGTAGTCATTTGAAAACATGGGGATTTACAGTATATTGCAGATAACAGCAACAAAATATTCAATGTAGATACAACACAAACCATCTCAAAGTACAAAGTTAGAACTCTGGTTTACAGCTATAAACATCTCTGTGCCCTCTTTGTATAATGATCTTTGCTTTAAGTTCAGAAATACAGTTATTCATGTAAGACTACTGAAAAGTCCGTCATTGGTACCAGTTGAGAATTTTCACTGATTTTTGCATTTTACACAGTTCCAGAATTAATTTCCAAGGGGATCAGGCAGGGGGAAAAGGGTATACTTCCAAAATAATGCATGCCATCCTGAGGTGCTAGTTATCTTCAGCCCCATTCCCCTCCTCTGCTTTGTATAAAGCTTTTGGATTCCAAACTCTGCATAATTATCTTCCTGGTGACAGTCTCTCTCAACATGTTTTAATGGCAGCTTTCCTGGCAGTTGTGGCATTGCCTGAGGGTCTGTTTTGGGCTGTTCTCTTTTCCTGTCCTCATGGACACTTTTTGCATTTTAGTCACCTTCACTTTAAGGTTCTTCCTGGAAGTTTTTATTATTTCAGAATGAAGTTTTTTATACAGGCTTACCTCAAACCCTTTAACACACTTGCCTAAGGATTTACTGATGAGGTTCAATTTGTCACCAAAACCAAGCCATGCCTACTCACACTGTACATCCCTAATCCTACAATTAGGCAGTATGGATGGCTTAGAGCAATCCTAAGGAGAGAAAACAGATGAGTAGCATTAGAGAACATACTTAAAGCTGTGTTAAGCCATCTATACTACCTAACTGCCAGCCTCTGGCTTGTGCAGAGCTGAAGCAAGTTTTCAAGACTTCATTCTCAGGAAGCTCTGCAGAGAGCAATATGGTTGGGCCCTAGGCACCAGCATGTTTTGGCATATATTTAAAGTGCAGTGATAGAGCCACATTTTGGCATCGATTCTATCGTCTTCTAGGAAAACAGTTAAAACATAGATCATATTTTTTAGCATCCATGCATACATCATACAGTTAGATATCTTCTTCAAATAAGACACAGTTATCTTCCTGCAAATTTATGCAACTATTTATGCACTGTCATAATTAGAAATACAATGAATTTACCCCGGGGTAACTGATACAGAATTTTGGTTACAGATGCTGAATATGGTAATTTTTCAGTTTGGATAAAACCATTGGGAAGAGTAAGCCCTTCTCCATAAATTGGTAACAGCAGATATAAACAGATATCCACCATTCTGCTAAGGCATTTTTGCTTGTCATGTCTTTGTGAGCCACAGATATCAGTTATTCCTGTCGTGGTGGATCTGGCTTTAGCACAGATAGGAATGAACTCTATAAGCTATTGGGAAACTTTTTCCATAATCAGACCTACTACTAACTCATTTCAAATGATGGAGAAACAGTAAAAATGTAACCCAGGCCCTGCAAGTCACTTTCAGTAGCGAAGTATATGTGCTCATTTATATGTGAATGGGTGTGTGCATGGCTGTTAAGCTTAACAGCCTCTCCCTCAAGTGATATTTGTGCATCTGGCCATGTAAAGGAAACACGTTTCTTCTGGTTCAGCCTACCTCTCCTTACCTAATAACAAAAACATAATGTTAATGTTCTCAACCAAGAAACCTACTTATACCTATCTGCACAGTTGGCCAGAATTAGCACCTCTTCATTAGATGGAAAAACTAAGGTTACATGACTCTGGAATTCCAACTCCCAATCTTTGTGAAATGGGCATCCATTTTTTAACCCTCTCCATTTTCCTTCCTACACCATTAAAATAAGATAAAGTGAACTTGCATCTCGACTCTTCTGGGATTCTCCAAAATTTCAGGGCTGTGTCCTAGTGCTCACAAAGTGCCCAAAATGGGAGTTGTGTGTTGAATTTGGAAAACAGGTCCTATCTCCATTGATATTCCAGCAGCATAAGGCAGCAACCTGCTGAAAGATGGAGCTAATTAGCTCAGATGCAGCTGCCCAATAATACAGCTACTCAAACAAGAAACAGAAATGCTGTAGACTACTTTTGGTTCCATGGTCTCTAGAGTGTCCAGGGCAATGTTTCAGATTTTCCTCTCCATAAGTTGGTTGCTTTACATTGAAATTAATAGTGTGGCAAGAGAAAAATGGAAAAGAAAAAGAGAAGATGACCCCTGACTCCCTAGTTGGACGCCTTGGAAATAGCCAGTAACAGGCAAACCTTAGAGGTATGATTTCAGCTTGCATGAATGACAGTGATAACTGAGGCCAGTCATTTGTGCTCTCCCCTTAGGGAGGAATAGAGCTCTGATGACACACATGAGCTCATCCTCACCCGCTGAATTATACTGCCATTGATACACAATCTTCCCATGTACTTTCTCACTTACAAAATATTTTCCCCCTAAGGTCAGTATCCCTAGATATAAAATTTCAATTTCCTTCTGCCTACTTGGTTTTTTCAGAGACTCCTTTCCAACTGGTGTGTTGGTACCTGTGCTAGTGTTTCAAAAGACATGCATACTCCTGGGTGCTGTTCAAGCAACCATTATTTCTTCTAGTTGCGACTATTAGTATGTAATTATCTTCTAATTCCAGGTTGTCTTTTAGTTCTTGGCCAATTTCTTTACTTGAATGAGTAATCACATTTCCTGAGACCCAAGCTTAGCTCTGCTACAGCATCTGATTATAAGTATAATTTTTATTAGACAATCTTGATTCCAAGCTTGATCTACCACAGGGAAGGGAAGTGAGCAAATAAAAGATAAGAAAGAGAGAATGTTAGATAAGAAAAAAGATTCAGTGTAGGAATAAGTACAGAATGGCACTTTCCTTCCTCCTGAGCTTTTTTGACCTGCTTATGGTACCTGCTGCACTGGATTTTATAAAGTATTTAGCTATGCTGCATTTAAATGGCTTCTTTTTTCCAAACCCTGAAAACCAACCCCATTTTGTGGAACCACCAGAAACTAGATACAGTTAAATGATAGGAGATTGAGGAGAGTGTGCCAGTACACCCAGTTGTGTCTTACTTGCATGATTAGTGTCAAATCAATCACAAAACATGGAGCATGGAGGCAATTTCCCTGATTAGCCAAATTGATATAGTTGGGGGTGGTCCTGGTTTGAGCAGGGGGTTGGAATAGAAAAGACCTCAGAAGGTTATCTAACCCTCATTTTCTATTATTCTGTTTCTAATTTGCAAAAGCTCTTAGGTTCCTTTAGTCTTTTTTTGATGTGGGGCTATAAGCCCTTCAAAAATCTTAGTTATTCCATGGTAACTCAATGTCCTGGGCTCATCTGGCCATTCTTCATTTAACAAATTTCCTACCCTTAGAAATGCCCAAGTCACTGCTATTGTCTGTTTTCTTCCCATTTCAACTACCATTTTTAAGGTTATGATTTCCCAAATATCTTTTGTATCTGTATGTACTAAATAATAGAGGGGAGAGTTTTAAGCTATTGTGGGGGGAGGTATAACCTGTGCTGCATCAGAGTATATGTGCATGGAAGAATGGATATCCTTATGAATTTCTTTTCACTTAATTGACTATGACAAAGGGCATGTACAGAAGTTAAATTTTTTGCATGATGAGGCCCCTGAAAGTGCTCTGTAGCCATAACACAACAAACAAACATTCACAGCTGAAGAACACTTTTAAAATGGCTGATTGCATTAAAATTTAACTTTTGTCTGACATCGGAGATGTGATGGGGGGGATTCCATCCCCCATCCTTCCCCCCACCCCCAGCTTCTGCTGACAGTTGCTAGCTGGCAATGGGGGAGAGGGGAGTGCTGGGGAGAGCAGCAGGCTGGCAGCCTCCTGGGAGGCTGCTGGAGTGTCCCCACCTGCTAGCAGGCTCCAAACCCACCCCACCCAACAGGCGAATGCTCAATGGTACTCTTAACTCATGACATTTTGTGTAAAGCACCCAAGTTACAGTGCCTTCCCAAGAGGCTGCCAAAACAAACTCATGGCCATCTGCAACTGGATGAGGCAGCATCTCTTGATCAAAGTGGTTCATTCCAGTTCTGTGGAACAATAACTGAATGACTGGGGGAAAGGATACTACAAAATCAGAGCACTCCATGGATTCAAGATTTGTACCACTTTTTTTTAAACTCTTTCATTCTCCAGCATGATTAAAGCATTCATCATTGGTCTTTAGAAACTGCAGTTAAGAGCACAAGTTACACGAAAGTAAGTTAAATAGAAATTAAATAAATATAAATGCATTGTACTACCAGAAAAGTACAGGATTATAAATTAAGGTCAAGTTGTGAATCAAAGTCTACTGAAGTCTATGGAAAATTGGGCTTTGTATCAAGTCTTTATTCACATACAACACTGAATATAATAGACAGATGATGAGCCTAAACCAGAATCCTGAACCGAATCCCCCTGAGGTTTAATAAAATTTGGATTAGCTGATATTTGAGACCTTAGGCCAATCCTGGACAGTTGCTCCAGGAAGAGTTGCATTATGTGGATGGCTAGGATATTAGATGAATTCTCTTCAGGAGACCTTGATTCTACTCTTGTCTCTGTCATAGACCTACTGTGTGACCTTTTCCAAGTCTCTTCTTCACTTTGGTATCCGTTTCCCTCCTACCCTTTGTCTCATTTATTTAGATAGTAGTTTCTCTCAGGAAGGGACCAGTGTTCAGTGCTAGGGCAGCATGATAGCATTGGCAGTAATATTTATACAACCTCACTATACAGTATGGTACCCTATCACTATGGCTGGAAGGCAAATTGTGGGAGGGAAATGAAAGTTGATGTTGCCTTAAATAAAATGAACTCTACAGTTTCTTGGCTTATAAACTGTCACCTGTGTTGTTCATATCATAGGCAAATAGTATAATCCCTACAAAAATGTCAGCTATCCAGTGGTAACACAATTATTGACTTATTTGTCTTAGATAATTATATAGTTACCTCGCTATTACCTCAGCTTTCCCACAGAGAATACCTGGAACGCTGCAAATACTGAGGCAGTTTCTCAGCTATCTACAACAATTGCTGAAGCACTTGACAAATAACCCTTTTAAGTCTTAAATCACCCTTACTCCTTTTTGATTAGCTTAATAAGACTAGTAAGCAGGTGATTCCAAATTAGCTGTCCTTCCACAAATGTGTTTTCTTTTGTCTCTCTACATTCACATAGTTATAACTAAATTTCCTAGGTAGGAAGCCTACAGTATTTTCATTTTATTAACAAATTAAGCCCTATGGAGTCCTATAGTTCCATTCCCATATCAGAGGTGCTAAATGCAGTACAGAACAACAGAATACATTATTTCTAGTGAAGAGCTTAATAGTTGTTAATTATAATCATCCATCATGGGGGGTGAGTTGCCAGCAGAGTATTTCATCTAGCACAGAGGTGCTCAGCATTTTGGCTCTGCGGGCCAGGTGAATTGTGCAGGGCCATTCTGTGGGCTGCGTTGCACCAACACACCATGATCAGGTCTCAGAGCCCCATGCCACCCCAGCATTCCCAATCTAACATGCAGGACACTGTCCGCTGGTCTCCCCATGGACTCAGGGGAAACTCCATGGGCCAGATGACATGGTGTTGGGGGTTCACCACTCCTGATCTAGCAAATAGTTATTTACTGACTAGTTTCTCTGGTGTATATTTGATTTGTTATCTCAGGACAAAGGACCAAAGAGTTTGTCTTCAGCAAAACCAAATGAGGGGTAGCATGTGTGTTGACATTATTACACTAGTCATGTTTAGGAACACTAGGCTTTTTGACATGTGAATCCTTCCTTGTAAATGAAGAGATAATCTCATTAAAATAAATAAAAGATTCTATAGGTGGTACAATAGATTGCTCCTTTTTCACAGTAAGGGTATTGTTACACATTACACTTAACGTGTTATCTTCACATCGCAGTAAGCAATAATATGACTTAGAAAGCTGTCCAAGCAATCATATATTAATGCTTACTGTTATCTAAATGTAGATCATAGTATAGCACTGGAGCCTTGAACTAGCTCTGGTACAATTTCAGAGCATAAAAAAAGTAAGGCCCCAGTGCTGTGTATGGGACTGGGAGCAATGTAGGCACAGCCCCACACCACATGGGATCCAGTTCAAGGCTCATACGGGCTTGGGGGCTGGGACCAAAACTGGCATGGGATAGGAGCCAGTTCCAGCGTGTGAACTGGGTCTGGTACAGTGCGGGGGCTGGGACCAAAACTGGCATGGGATAGGAGCCAGTTCCAGCGTGTGAACTGGGTCTGGTACAGTGCGGGGGCTGGGACCAAAACTGGCATGGGATAGGAGCCAGTTCCAGCCTGTGAACTGGGTCTGGTACAGTGTGGGGGCTGGGACCAGCTTCATGCTGATGTCTAGAAAATGGTATTTAGAGGTTTGCTTTTGGAAATTGGCTTATAGGTAAAGTAGGTATGCATTAGAACAATGGTCCAGGGAAACAGCAAGTGTTAACTGATTTCTAAAAAGCCTGTTTGTGATGAGAGTTTTCTCCAAGGCCCACTGTATCTGACAGGCAAGCAGCGAGCAGACACTCAGGCTGGGAAACCGAAGGCATGTGCCACATGGTTCCATAACATGAGGTAAAGTGGCACCAGGTCACAGTGCCCAAGTGCAGGGCCCTTGGGCTTTCTAGTTTTGGGGGAACTGACCAAATTAAGAGGAGAACTTGTAAAGCCCAAATTTGGATGCATGCATGTGATGGGTTTGTGAAACAAAGGATTATGCTGACAGGACAGAACATGGACAGTATGGTATCTGGGTCATAACTCCAGTGCCAATACATGGTATGCCACTGTCACTGCTAGCCCCCATACTGCACCAGGGCCTTGAACTGGCAAGGCTCCATTGGGTTTTGGGGGGAGAGGGGAAGGAGCACCAACAAGCTGTTTGTTGGCCTACCAGGCTCCTTACTTACTATAATGGAGCCTTGAACTGGTAAGGCTCCAGTGCAGTGAGATGGATGTGGGGATGGGATGCTTGCTCAGATACAAATGTTATAAATTCAGTTAGCACATGATAAATGAAACATGTAACAATACCCTGAAAAGGTCAGGGCCATGCCTGTTTCTACCCAAGAAAGCTGCAGATGGCCATCTAGGATGTTCACAATTAGTGCCTAAAAAAGGACAGATGTACCTAAAGTTAAAATATCCTGTGAGTACATATACTACTGCATAAGACATGTCATACTATTGCAATAATACCAAGTAGTAACTTGCAAAATATATTTTCCTTGGAGCAAAACAGTGACCTTATTACAAACTGTCAGTCAGTCTGAGTGGAATAAGACACCAGACCCCTGAGTTTTGAGGTATGAACTCACTGGCTTTATATTGACAAAACTCATCCCAAGTAGAATGATTTAGGGAAAAATGCTGATATTTGCTTAAGTTTTTCTTCCATCTTAATACCCTTCTCTATTTCTTTTTGCTTATCTTGGGACACGCAAACTACAGAAGACGGTTGATAACAGTATAGGCAGGATACCTTTGGCCATTCTGCCAATTCATGAGAATTTCATTGCACTAAGTGAACAAGGAATTTGATTTATCTGGTCTAAAAATCCTTGGACCAATAGTAATCAAAATATGCCAGCTACTGGCTAATTTGTTTCCCATTCAGTTAGCTAAAACATTCTGCACTGCCATCTGTTACACCTCTGGTATGGGAGAAGCAAAGTAGCTAAAAATGGGTCATATCCCCAAACATCATGAGACCAACTTCAATATAGTTTTCAAACAGTCAAAAAGCAGACTGGACAAATTCTTGGAGGACAAATTCTTGGAGGCAGCAATAGCTATTGAGCACCGGAGTTAGGGATACAGAGCACCTGTACATGTGCTGGATGTCTGCTCTGATGTAGGCTAGTCGGCACTTGTTAGAGTAGACTCGATTAATTGAGTCTGCTGGAGGGTGTTAATAAACGTGCTCCAGCAGCCTCTGTGTCACATCTATTCAGCATCCCTGTGCTTCAAATTGGTGACAAGGACGTATTAACTAAAGCTCAAATAAGATTTAGTTCAAGGCCTTCTGCTGCCTTTTTGAAGCATGAGATGCTGAATACATGTGATGCTGCAGGCACCCCCTGTAAAGCAACCCCTTAAAAATTAAAGCACCCCCCCCCCCGGAGCATGCG
>NW_017729005.1:1220922-1244235 GCF_001723915.1 Gavialis gangeticus | reverse complement strand
CCCCCCCCCCCGGAGCATGCGTTTAGATGCCCACAGACACTGAATTAGAACATCCTAGACTTTAAATGCTGGAGGCTACAAGTAAGAGAGGAACAATGGAAAAAAACAAACAACTCTGGCTATACCCAGTCCCAGTTCACTCTTTCAGAATCCACTCTCTGCCACTGTCTGACACAGCATACTGGAGAGGATGGACCTATGGTATGACACAGTGAATGAAAATTCTTATGTTCTTATGCCATTACTCCTTATTTACCTTCAGGTTTGAGCTCTCTCTCAAACCTCCTTCCCCAGTAAACTCAGGTCACATTTTCAAGCTTTTCTCTGTAGCCAGGAACACTAGGGACTCAGCCTATAATCTAAAATATAACTTTTCCACAGAATGACCCATCTCCAGGAGACTGGGCAGTAAGCTAAACATCAAATACTATAAGACTTCTATTTAAAAAGTTAATATTTCTTCTAAGCCAAACCTATAAAGATCAGGCACTTTGCAGAAAAATAGCCCACATTTTACCACTACTTAGGAAAAACTTATGTCAAGAAATAGCTTTAAAACTTGTGCTGGGGTGAAAGCTCTAACCTTTCTATTTTCTAGCAAGTAAAAGAGCTAGACTGGTATAAAGGGGGCCCTAAAACAGTGTTTCTCAACCTGTGGGTGGTGACCCAAAAATGGGTTGCAGGAATATGAAAGGGTTGCAAATGGACTTTAAAAACGGATCAACAAACATTAAAAGTGGAGACAAAGGGTGGGGGGGGGATGTGTGTTTTCTCTTGCAGGTTTGCAGAATACCAGCCTGCTAGGGGCTGCCTGGAGCCCTGCATGCCCCACACACTGGGGGTTGGAGCCTGGGGCCAGCAGGTTGGAAGTGAGGGGCAGTTTGTCAAGACTGGCCCTGGATATTTACAAATGGGTCCTGGTACAAAAAAGGTTGAGAAGCACTGCCCTAAAAAAACCAATGTCAGGTTTGAAGATGATTCCTCCAGTGCAGACACAGGGGAAAACAGGTAAAAGGATGCTCTGATCACTTTTATAAGTGCATCTATTCCAAACTCCTATGCATGTGTACCAGTGAATGGGATATCTACGGTCTTGAAGTATGATCATCCTCATTATACAACCAAGGTAAGTTGAAAAAGTTGCAATCTGTAGCAATGTTCAACTCTCAACCCCAGGGTATAAGTACTAACTATAAGGACTTCAGGAGGGCGGACTTCAATGAGGTAAGGAGAATAGTCGGGGAGGCTCTGAGGTCCCGGAGGGGAGAGGAGTCATGTGTCCAAGAAGAGTGGTCTTTTCTTAAGGAGAAGATCCTCCAAGCCCAAAGGGAGATAATCCCAACACAGACCAAAGGGGGAAAGAAGGCACAAAAGCCCCCATGGCTTACCAAAAGCATACGGGAACATTTCATAGCTAAAAAGGAGGCGTACACCCAATGGAAGGGAGGGGCCATCACCAGGGAGGACTATACCTTGGTTGCTCGGGGCTGTAGGGGGGCGGTCAGGAAGGCCGCGGTGGAGATGGAACTGGGACTAGCTACCTGGATCAAGGACAACAAGAAGTCTTTTTT
Organism: Gavialis gangeticus; assembly: GCF_001723915.1. Classification (NCBI taxonomy): domain Eukaryota; kingdom Metazoa; phylum Chordata; order Crocodylia; family Gavialidae; genus Gavialis; species Gavialis gangeticus. The sequence continues at coordinate 1,242,664 of NW_017729005.1, read as the reverse complement.
TAAATACATAGGGGGTAAAAAGAAGGTACCGGATAATGTGGGGCCTCTGCAAGACATGCTAGGAAATCTGGTTGTCACACCAGATGACAAAGCTAACCTATTTAACAATTTCTTTGCCTCCATTTTTCTGAGCAGGGACTGGGTCAACCCCCCCACTGGGACCCCCATAGGCCCCAGGGGAGGTACACCCAGGCCTATGGTCAGTGAGGACCTAGTCAGGGAATTTCTGGAGGGACTGGACATATTTAAGTCAGCTGGTCCTGATGATCTCCACCCCAGAGTGCTGAGGGAATTAGCAGAGGTCATTGCAGGACCCCTGGAATGGCTTTACAAGCACTTGTGGTGCTCTGGCGTAGTGCCAGAGAACTGGAAAAGGGCCAATGTGGTTTCCATATTCAAAAAAGGGAGGAAGGAGGACACAGGAAACTATAGGCCAGTCAGTCTTACCTTGATCCTGGGTAAACTTTTTGAGAGAATTATCCTGGTGCGAGGGGCCAGCAGGGGAGATTATGCTTAGTGGCAACCAACACGGTTCATTAGGGGCAGGTCCTGTCAGACCAACTTGGTGGCATTCTATGACCAGGTCACAAAATCCTTAGACACAGGTGTAGCAGTAGACAGTTTTTCTGGACTTTAGGAAAGCCTTCGACACTCTCTCACCCCATTCTCATTAAAAAGCTAGGGGACTGTGGCATCAACACCTACACAGTCAAAAGGGTCGCTACTTAGCTGGAGGGCTGCAACCAGAGAGTGGTGGTAGACGGGTCTTATTCGACCTGGAGGGATGTGGGCAGTGGGGTCCCCCAGGGCTTGGTCCTCGGGCCCGCACTGTTCAACATCTTCATCAGCAACTTGGACAAGGGGGTAAAAAGCACCCTGTTCAAATTTGCAGACGACACTAAGATGTGGGGGGAAGTGGGCATGCTAGAAGGAAGGAATAGGCTTCAATCAGACCTAGACAGGTTACAGGGGTGGGCAGATGAGAACACAATGGGTTTCAACACTGACAAGTGCAAAGTACTACACCTGGAGGGGAAGAACCAGCAGCATACCTACAGGCTGGGGAACTCCCTTCTCGTCAGTGCAGAGGCAGAAAAGGATCTTGGAGTCATTATTGATGCCAAAATGAACATGGGCCGACAGTGTGGGGACGTGGTCAGGAAGGCCAACCGTACCTTGTCATGCATCCACAGATGCATCTCAAGCAGGTCCAAGGAGGTGATCCTCCCCCTCTATGAGGCATTGGTTAGGCCACAGTTGGAGTACTGCGTCCAGTTCTGGCGCTGCACTTCAGGAGGGATGTGAACAACATGGAGAAGATCCAGAGGAGGGCCACTTGCATGATCAGGGGGCAGCAGGGCAGGCCCTACGAGGAGAGGCTAAGGGACCTGAACCTGTTCAGCATCCACAAGAGAAGGCTGAGGGGGGACCTAGTGGGCTGTTACAAACTAGTCAGAGGGGACCAGCAGGCATTGGGGGAGTCACTGTTCCCCTGAGCACAACTAGGAGTGACTAAAAATAACGCTCACAATCTGGCAGAGGGTGGATTCAGACTAGACATCAGGAGGCGCTACTTCATGGTCAGGGCGGCTAGGATCTGGAACCAACTTCCAAGCGAAGTCGTGCTGGCTCCTACCCTGGGGGTCTTTAAGAGGAGGCTGGATGAACACCTTGCCGGGGTTGTTTGACCACAGTACTCTTTCCTGCCATGGCAGGGGTTGGACTTCATGATCTTCTCAGGTCCCTTCCAACCCTACCAACTATGAAACATGCTTCCTTTCATAAGGACACTGATCAGCTGATCAGTCAGCCTAGCTGATCAGTCAGCCTAGTTTGATGTTAGAACAACAATGACAACTGAAACAACAACCCTACCTCCTTACATTTGATTCGTTTGGGGAAGGGTAAGAGGGAGAAATCAAGTAAGTTACTCATCTTTGGACTATTTTTTTAATTTTTGCACCTCTCTGCTTTCCCTGTTTGTCTGAAATCAAAAGCCTCTGCACTGACTTAGAAAAGAAAACTTTTTTTGTGCTATCTTTTTAAAAATATAACATTTCTAGCCAGAAAGGAAGCATTGAAATGCTGAGATTTCCAACCAAATTGGCTGAGCCCAAGATCATTAGGTTACGCTTTGAATTAGTATCTAAAACTTCCGTGTATTTATTCATATTTTCAACTGTTTAAAAGTCACCAATCACTAGTAATAACTAAGCTAGAAAGCAGTAGCATTTGACTACATAACACCCAAGAGCTGCAGATCAACAAGATTTCTTTTAAAGGGGAGACTAGTTCAAAAAAAGCTGTCTCAGAATATCTCATTCAATTGGAAGCAAAATATCATGGTTTCCTCAGTTACTTGATTAAGTGTATTTGGCGTATTCTAAACCCTGAAAGAACTCTGAACCTATAAAATATAATGGGTTTCACATCTGGGACATCTGTTCTCTTATTAAGAACAATGGACACATTCTTTGATAGTGGCTAACCAACATAGCTACTTCAGTTTCTTTCATGGTATGTGCAGATGTTATACTTAGATCAACCTAACTAGGGTTAAGTTGATCTAAGCGCCAATATGTACATTGGTTCAGGGAGGTTAGATGGGTAGAAAATGGCTGCCCCAATCTTTCTTAGTTCTCCTGAGGTAAAGCAAACCACATGATCATAGATTGGGTCCCATACCCTTAGGGTGTGTGCACATGTCTAAGTAAGCCCATTCTTCATGGGCAGAAGTAGTAAAAGAAAATCCTAAAAATGGATTGTATGCATATATTAGCCAATGGCCCATCAAGAGTGAGGGGGGGTTGTGGGGGAAGCGGGGATGGAGTGCCACCACCTAATGCCCCATGCTGCCGCTGTTCTGCCTCTCCCACCCGAGCTCTCCCACCCTCTCTCCGGTCCTCGGAGTGACTTCAGAATCACGGTGGCACTCTCCGACGCTTGGAGCACTCTGCTTGGCTGTTTCCATCAGCCAATCAGAGTGCAAATAAAGCATTACAGACAGACAGACTTAGGCTTTTATAACATTAGAATAATCCACTTCAACCTTCCACCTCAGTATTGGTACTCATTTCAGAAAGGTTTGATCAGCTGAAAGTTTTACTGAGCACCTGTCAGAAGAGACTCGGCATCTTCCCTGAATGACCCATGTAAAAAGTTTCTCTGCCTAGATGACAAAATGTATACTAGCACTTTATATCTTTGCCTTTTGCTTGCATGCATGCAGCAGCAATACTGTGGCCTCATTCAGGAAATGACCTAAATACACACACTTCAATGGTGTCCCTATTCAGGAAAACTCTTTAGTGTGTGCTTAACTGCTTTGCTCAATAGGGACACTCTCCTGACTCATGACCTGAATTTTTAGATACTGCACAGTCATGGATTTAAGCTCTTAGGGATACCTCAAGTGCTACCTTAAAGTGTTTATAATTTTCATTACAATATTGCATGCCAGAAAATGTAGTCGTCTGCTGAGCTTGCTGTGCTCTTTTTCTTCCACCTTCCTCAACTTCCTCACCAGGAGATGGAGGGATTTAGCAGGTGAGATTTGATGTGATCTAGATCAGTAGGTTGAAACTGTTTTCAATTTGGAATAAAAATATTCTATTGATTGTTGTCCAACAGGATTGTTGTTTGCCTCATTTTATGACAGCCCTGGAAAAGCTACTTTTACATGATGAATCTACAGAATGGTCTATTACATTAGACAACCCACATGGCTTCACTCACACATATTAGTTACTCACTTGACCTCAGACAGAAACACATCCTATAGCACCTGAAATAGATCAGGAAGATGACTCAATGTTCAGGAAGAATTTCAAAACAAATGCACTCATTTGCTTTTGCAGCTGTCTGTTGAAACTAATACTGTTTTTACTGTGGTGCTATTAATTTGTGCTCATTATGTTCCTCTGTTAAGTTTGCTTGTTTATTTTTTCAATCAGGTAATTAAAACAGCAGTTTTGATCAGCAGAGGCGGGGACAGGCAACTGTTTGGGGATAAATATGCCACATGGGTTCTGGATGATGTAAAATGGAGATGTTTATTAAGGCATTTATGATCAAGTTGTACTGATTTTAGTTGCTGCTCTTCAAATGCATTTCAACTGCTCAGTGTAAAGAATGATGATTTTATTTAGCACCGCAAGGAAAACAGAGTGTAATGTTTTTCTGGCCATACACAGGAGATGTTGCAAGCTCTGACCAGATTTATACTGTGTGCATACTAACATGACACGTTCATGGCTTTTGGCCGAAGATTTGTATAGGGCTATTTTAAGGAGAGTATTTTATTGCTTACTTTGACACAACAGATCCTGGGAATATATATGTCTAAAGACCAGTTTCTTACTGATGTAAATTAAGAATAGAGGCCAGGTTCAGAACTACATAAACAATAGCTATCTATGCCTCACAATAATCTTAGTTCTATTTTAAGTTTAGCTCTTATTTTTAGAGTATTTTCAATCTTTGATTACCAACCCAATGATGCTCTAAGGAATCTAATTATTTCCTTAATAATACAGTACTGCTTTAATCCAAAGACAAACAAAACAAGGTTCCAACTTTAATTTGCCATTTTTTAAAGAAATTCCCTTAAGGCCCAATCCGACTCCTACTGAAGTTGATAAGATTCTCATTGAACTTCATTTACAAGTTGGACAAGAGCCTAACAAAACGAGTTATTTAATTAGTTTATAAATCTAAGTACCTCATATGTTCCACTGAAGCCAACTTAAGAAACATATCCTCTACAAGTAAAAATTGTGGACCTGAATCTCTTGTTGTTTACAGTGGTTTTTTACCAGCATAACCCTATTAGAATTACCCTAGATTTACCCCAACATAAGTGAGATGAGAGTCAGTATCTAATTCTTGAGGTGGCAGCATTAACGTTACTGGTAACATTAATAATCATGGCTACAACTACCCTTTGTTTGTAATGCTCAGTTGTGGTAAAGGTGTTTGTGGGGACAGAACAGTGAGCTGCCATTTTACTGTCAGAAGCGTACTGAAGGTGGCACAGAGCCTGCTCAACTGTCACTTGTACCATTCACTATTCACGTGAAAGATTTGGCATCCCCCAGGGTTCTAGCCTGCATTCTTCAGAAGCTGAAAATTTACTAGACATATGAGAAAATAAAAACATTTGTCAGACTTAGACACAAAGACATTAATTCAACAAGGTACCTAAGTATATGCTTATTTTTATGCAAGTGGGTAGTGCCATCAAAATCAATATTTACATGATTCAATTTAAGCATGTGCTTTCAGGACTTTAAGGCACAGACAGATATGCAGCTCTCAGGTCCAAATCATGGCACTTCACAGAAAGTGCCACGAGTTACACCAATCCTCCCAACCCAACAGAAGTTAGCTTTTCGGTTGGGAAGGTAGGAGATTGAGTTCTAATTTGGAGCTGATCCAGGGTGAGAGGATGCATCTCTGCAGTCTCCGCCCCCCCCCAGCTTCTATTCTGTCTCAGGGTGAGAAGGGGAGAAGGCAGGGGAAGGAAGTTTGTTCTAGGGTTTCCCCAGCCACACCGGAGCAGGGGGGCATGGACTGAAGTTCGCCTACCCTGTGGGGATTGGAGTCCCCCCCACACTTTGGGACCACCTGCCTCATTCCCCTGAGCAAACCTCAAAACAAGCTTCCTCTGCTCCCACCCCATCCCCCGCTTCATTGACAAAGACATAAGTTAATGAAGGCACTCTGTTTTGGAGCACTTCTGTCTGCACCTATAGTAAATGAATCAGGGAATCAAATAGCCAACAGCATCTAAAGAAAAACACACAAAGGACTCTTCAATGATATCTTAAGAGATTTTGTTGAATAAAATATAACTTGCACTGGTGAGATACTGATTTAAATAATATCCACTCCTACTTCTGTTGGTTCATTCCAAAGAAACGGTATAATCATATTTTTCTCATTTTTATTAGAATCACTTCACTTAATATATGAAACGGATCTACAGGTTTATGTGATGTTACTGACTAGTGACTAATATGATATTAATATTATTTGTAAAGCACTTCCCCCCCCCACTCTCAAGGTTCTCCAGACTCTGCACAGAGACCATTACAAGAGTAATCAAGAACAAAGTACCACCAAACTCCATGGAAACCAAACCAGAAATTAGGAGAAAAGAAAAAAAGTCATACTTTAAAAGATTAGTGGTACAGCCCATTAGTTGGCAGTGGAGGGGAGGGGGTAGCATTTCAAATTATTTCCAGTTTTTGTATCCTAAGCAATCATGGTCTATCTGGCTACAATTCACTCACTCCTGCTCTTGATGCACGTTCTACTAAACAAAAAACAAGACCCGCCTTAAGCACCTTCTAGCTTCATAGCTAATGCTTTAGAAAACAGTTATGTCATGTTCAGAATCCCCCAGAGGAAGGGTAGATGATGCATTAGCATAGTTAGTGCTAATAGTTGGCAGAAGGTGCTGAAAACTTTTAAAAATAAAATTCACTGGGGCAATGAGAGCTTTGGGTAACTCAAACTATGGATGATATTCAAGGAGGCAGGCACATATCTGAACTCTTCACTTATTTTCTTTGCCCTTAGAAATTTACATTACTTAGCTTTAAAGGTCCAGAAAAAAAAAAAGAAACACTATTGCCTCTTTAATCATTGTATATTTTAGTCTAGGAGACTTTATGATTGAGCTCGGAAGAATATTTCACTGCAACTGGAACTAGAGTGACAGTTTGCATTCCTTCTCCCTTTAAAAAGATTTCCCAGGAAAATCAAAAGGATGTCTCCTGTTGGCTTATTTTCCCAATTACAATATTTTGATTAAATGTATTCTTGTAGTTCAGAAATTCAATTAATGACCAGGTTTCTCCGAAATCTTTGCTAACCATTAAAAAAAAAGAATGAAAATATTTTGAATTTAGGAGTTTCAAGGCACCAGGAAAGCAAGAAATACATAGTTCCCAGCAACAGAACAGAGAGAGTACGAGCAGTGACAGTTCACATGTAACCTAATGTTCTACTGTCCTTAACCAACACTAGGCCTTATCCCATCACCTTCCCAGATCGTTTAATGCTTATTAGTATCCTCCTTTCGGTTTGTCTGTATCTTTTCCAGAGCTACCTGCATGCAAAAATATAACCTCCGTATTCCTACTCTTTTCCTGATCAAAACTTTCCTAAAAATAACACTCATTTTTGTACATTTTATAAACTAATGTTTTAAACATAAATGTAACAGGGCAGCAAGGCTTGCCTAAAACATCTATCCCTTTCATCAGCTGTTAGGGACTACTAACATATCTCCTTGCATGCATTTCTTGAGTACCAGGATTCAATTTCTGAGAGAGACTGCTGTTCTTTATTGGTCTTTGGGCATAGCTACTTTGGCCATAACATAGGAAGTATGCTCAGTTCTGTGTGCTTTTTGAATAATTTCTGACTTCAGAGAAAGCTAAGAGCACCTCTCATCTAGTATTTAACAGCTTTCAATATTGAGCCTATAGATTCCATGCTCTTATAGACTGCTTCAGTGTTCTCTTGGCTTTGTTGCCACTGGAAAGGCCCAGGCAGGAGCAGAAGCAGAAGCAGAAGCATCTTGTAAATCAATGCATGGCTGCAGAGATGGTATTACCAGCAGGGCTTTGGCTTCTTCAATAACGGGATGTTCTTCCAAGAACAGGGATTACAAGCAAGAGATAGGATCCACCTGACAGAGAAGAGGGAAAAGCATCTTTGCAGACAGACTCACTAACCTAGTGAGGAGGGCTTTAAACTAGATTTGCCAAGGAATGGAGACCAAAGACCTGAAGTAAGTGTGGAAGTAGATGACCTGGAGGAAGCACAAGCAGGAAGGGGCAACAGGGGAGCCCTTCTCATTCTTCCTGAGAAAGTAGGGCAATTGACTAGTTACCCCAAGTGTCTATATACAAATGCACAGTGCCTTGGAAATGAGCAGGAAGAACTGGAAACCGTCAGTCACATAACTATGACATGACTGGACAAACACACTTAGTGGGATAGCCTGCATGACTGGAGCACTGTCAAGGATGGATATAAAAACTGTTCAGGAAGGACAGGCAGGGGCGAAAAGGAAGAGTTGTGTTATATTAAAGAGCTGTGTGATTAGTAAGAGATCCAGTATGAAACTGGAGACAGGCCTGTTGGTTGTCTCTGGGTTAGGGCCAGAGAGGACAGCAAGGTGATGTCATGGTGGATGTCTGCTATAGACCACCAGGCCAGGATGATGAGGATTTTCTCAAACAGTGAGGGGAACTTTCCCGATCACAAGCCCTGGTTCTCATGTGGAACTTAAATCACCCTAACCTCTGCTGGAAAATAAATATAGCAGTGCACAGGAAATCCAGGAAGCTTTTGTTCTTCTTTACCTGCTGCTCAAACAAGAAAGCATTGGTAGGGAATGTAGAAATGGGTGGCAACCTGGGAAGCAGCAGCTCAAAGGGTAGTAAACAATGGCTCAATGTCTAGTTGGCAGCCAGTATCAAGTGGAGTGCCCCAGAGGTCAGTCCTGGGGCAGGCTTTATTCAGATTGCTTCATCAGCAACCTGGAAGATGAAAAGGAGTGCACCCTCTGTTAGTCTGTAGATGGCACCAAGCCAGGGGGAGCAGTAGATATGCTGGAGGGTAGGAGCTAGATCATAAAGACCTAGATAAATTTGTGGATTGAACCAAAAGAAAAATCTTATGAGGTTCAATAAAGACAGTGATATGTCCTGTACTTAGGACAGAACAATCACATGCACCACTACAAGCAAGAGACTGACTGGCTTAGTAGTAGGTCTGCAAAAAAGGACCCAGGTATTACAGTAGGCATTAAGCTGAACATGAGCTGACACTGTGCCCTTATTGTGAACAAGGCCAATGACATAAAGGGCTGCATTATTAGGAGTGTTGCCGGCAGATGGAGTGAAGTGATTCTTCCTCTTGTGGTCTCACCAGTGCCAAATCATCTGGAGTCCTGGGTCCAGTTTTGCATCCCCCACTACAGAAAGTATGTAGACAAATGGGAGAGAGTCCAGTAAAGGGCAGTGAAAATGGTTCAGGAGCTGGGGCACATGACTTCTGAGGAAAAACTGAAGGAACTGGGCTTGTTTAGTCTGGAGAAGAGAAGATTGAGAAAGGGATCTAATAGCAGCCTTCAATTACCTGAAGGGTGGGCCGAAAGAAGATGGAGCCAGTCTGTTCTCAGTTGTGGTAGATGATGGAACAAGGAGCAACGGTTTCAACTTGCAGCAAGGGAAGTTTGGGTTAGATACTGCATTAGGAAAAAAAACCTCTCCCGTAGGGAGGGTGGTAAAGCCCTGGAACAGGCTACTCTGAGAACTTGTGGAATCTCCATCCTTGGACCCAGAGAGACAAAGCCTTAGCTGGGACGATATATTGGGGATAGCCCTGCTTTGAGTAGGGGGTTGGACTAGATGATCCTTATTTTTTATGACTCTATGATTTGCATTTTAATACTATAATAGTACAATTCTGAACTGATACATAATGATTCTCTCATTCAACCTTCATCTTGACAATATGCAAAACTTCTCTCTTTTTACTACAGTAAACTTAAATAATTTACCCAGAAAAAGGGGAAAATTAATTTTCATTGGTTTCTCTCCCGCTTATTTTTGATCATTCTTCCCCAAAGTGGTAATGAGAGTATGCAATTAATTTAGAAAAATTCTGAAAATTACCTCACACATGAGATAGTAACAGTTGTGGTTTTCTTTAAAAAGCTTATTATGCCATTCATTATTGTGTCAATTACAAGTCTCCATCAAAAGGAGCCCACCCATAGCAAAGGAAATGAGAATTTTTCTAATAAAATGCAATCAATTTTACTAATAAATGCAACCAAAATGGTCACCATACTTGGCAGCTGTTCAAGGTAGAACTTCTGATGCCCCCCCCGTCAGAGAAAATAAGATTTGGGGAGTATATTAAGAAACTGATTTCCCCTTTTTATATTCTTCAGTTGTGTATTATCTTCCCCTGAAGTACATTTAAATTAAAGGGAAAACAAATATCCCAGTCCATTAGCTTTCTATTCCTGAAAGTAACTGCTGTAATTTTGGAGAAAGTACTGTTTCTCATGTATAATACAGAGTTTGAATTCCTACTTTAAGAGTATAAACCTCTTTTGTTATTCTTAAATTTTAAGCTTCAACTACAGCCTCCCTACCAGTGGCAACAAAGCCAAGAGAACACTGAAGCAGTCTATAAGAGCATGGAATCTATAGGCTCAATATTGAAAGCTGTTAAATACTAGATGAGAGGTGCTCTTAGCTTTCTCTGAAGTCAGAAATTATTCAAAAAGCACACAGAACTGAGCATACTTCCTATGTTATGGCCAAAGTAGCTATGCCCAAAGACCAATAAAGAACAGCAGTCTCTCTCAGAAATTGAATCCTGGTACTCAAGAAATGCATGCAAGGAGATATGTTAATAGTCCCTAGTTTCTCAACATTTCAAATATTTAAAAGCACAATTGATATTCTCCACATAGTCCCTCCCTCCTTCCAATTTTCTAGAAGAAATAGTTTAATTAGTTTGGATGTGCCTGTGCATAAAACTTAATGAGAGACAGCTAGTTTGAAGAAACGAGTTTTGCATTTAGTTCTGAACACGGTGAAGCCTATAGCTATTCTCCACTTTCCTGGCAGTGAGTTCCATAGTCTAGATTCAGTTCTAGTAAAATTTCGGTCTTCAGGCACTCTCTAACCTATTATCATATAGTGGCAGTTGCAGCTGACTGCACCCATTGTACAAGATCATAGCTAAGGAGGGAGAAGTCATCTTTATGACAGTTTGAGCAAATCAAGAGGGCTTTGAGTATCAAGAAAGATCTTGGAAAAGACACATCATTTGATGCAGAGTGAGCCCTGCTCTGATGTATTGGACAGACTCCTGGGCTTTGTACCAGCTGGAGTTCTTTTAGCATTAGCTATGCCCCATTTCCTTGGGCAACAGGGAGCTGCGCTCCACACATGATAAAAAAAAATTATCCCAAACAGCTGATATTAAATTAAATAGGCACAAGAAAATGAAAATAGGAAACTAAAAAAAAAAAGAATAAACTAGTGCATCTCAGGTACACTCAAGGGTGTGCCCTGATCCCAGTCACAAGGGAGTGGTGAGAGGCGAGGGTGCTGTGGGAGGGGTCACCACAACTGACTCGTGGTTCCCTCCCATCTCTACAGAATTAGACTTGAGACAGGCTCTTAACTATTTACAGTATTTATTAACATATAATATACATAAATATAAAACTAAATATCAGACATCTATTTACATAAAGGGCATTAATCAATAACCGAGGTCAGACCCTAAATAACACTGTGGGAGAATCACTCCCAACCACAACCCCCAAGGAAAGCAATATATATCCACAATTATCTCCACAGCAGGGAACCTGTACTCAATTAGGGGGTCACAAATATAACAGCGGAAAAGTGATTTCACCCCTACAGAGGACTAGTTCCCCCTTTCTTTAATGTAGAATGATAGGCATTAAGAGGGCCCCTACCCAGTCAGGGGACCTAACATTCAAGAAAAAACAACTGGGCATTTTTCAGAAGTTCCTGTCCTATGATAGCACTATTTACCCATCACAAATAAACAGTTTTAACAGCATCACACAATACAACATTTCAATGTAAGGCAAAATCATATACAGTCTTAATAACATCTATTCCTTAATATAGTCTATGACCCATAGCAAGGGATAGTCCTCCTTCCAATGGGAAGGGATGGGAGGAGTGCATCTGGGAAGCACCAGGGGCCCCTTCTCTCAAGGCCTTGACTGGGCAAAGGGCCACTCACCCAGCCCCTTCTCTGGGTCTGCCTGTCCCAAATGTGTCCCACAGGGCAAAGACAAGGGCCCACTGATTCACACTTCTTCAGGTGGCAGTGGTCAAGACACAACTTGCTGGGGTCTCCTCTGTGCTGCCCCTCCAGGCCTTCCCCTCCCCTCCAAGCCTTCCCCATGCCACTGGGCTCTTCCCCACACTGCGCCCTGCTCTGGGCACCGAGGGCTCACTCCCTGTCAGCTGCTGCACCACCAGTGCTGGCTCCTGGGCAGTGGGCCTCATGCCACAGCACTACTATTTCCCCATGCCCTGGCTCTTGGCACTGAGGGCTCTTTTAGCAAAGAGTTCCAGGTTCCAGTCATCTGGTCTCACTCCAGGTAGCTAACCCAAGCAGCCTCAGCTGCTCCCTGAATCTACTTCCTCATGCACTGCCCTGTGCACCGTGAGATCTGACCACTTGCCAAGAGATGGGAGCCATGGTGAGGTGGCTCAGGCCTCAAGGCCCTTGCCCCATGCGCTGCCCCACACACTGTGGCCCGCTGGCCCTCCGGGGTTGTAGGCTCAAGCCACCGTTCGCGGCTCCCAGAGCCTGAGCTCCGTACGCTGAAATGTGCATCATATTGAGCCCAAGGGTCTTGCATCCTCCCAGGGATCTTCAGGAGGTTGGGACTATTCCCTGCTGGGGCAGCTTTTCTCGCTCCAATCTTCCATCTTCAGCTCCCCCGTTTCATCCTGTCTCGTGCTGGGCACACCGCTCTTTATATACTCTTCAGGGCTCCGCCGCTGAAGTCTTCCGGACCTGACAGGGTTGCAGTCTACAATTCTGTGGAGCTCCTCTCCTCCTCCCTTCGGAAAGAGGGTGCAGCTTCACTCCTTTGGCTGCCTCCTGATTGGTGGATGGGCTCCATCAATCAAAAACAGCAGAATCCCAAGCCTGGGACTCAACCCAAGCTCCAAAGGTAAGCCTGCTACACTTGTACTAAGTTAGTCTTACTCCACACATGCAACCCTTCCCAGAAATCACTCACATTGAATATATCCCCCCTGAACAGATACCGACTTCCAATTGGGCGTGGGCAGGGAGGCAGAAGCTCTTAATAACCGAGGACCCCTAGCAACCTATGCAGTATTGAAGCCAAAATCTGGCTTGATCCACCAGCTCATAAGTCTCTTTGCACAACACATGAAGGTAGATGAACATAGGCCAGGACCAAGCCATTATGTGATAATGTACAAGAAACTGGGTCCCAATGCTGAGCTGTGAGTCCAGCTCAGCTTGCTGAGGCCTAAAATGATTGGGTGACATCTTTTTAAGCCATCTAGATTCAGGGGTCCAAATATTGGTGCACTCTCTGTTATAAATTAATTTATGGTGAGCTGTAATGTGGGCCTCAGTGGGCTATCACAGCGACTGAAAGTAGCTGAAGCACAAGTACTTCTTCCATACTCCCTGTTCCTCAAACATGTTCATTTCCCTTTGCAGCCCCTTTTACACCAGCTATTCATTGGCTGATTGTTCCAGCTGCCATATACAAGGATCAATGCTAGTGAGGCCTGTGCCAGCACCCCCACCCCCAACCGTCCCTGCCCTACCCTGTGCATTCCTTTCTCCCCTCACCCATTGCTCTGGAGTGTGCAAATCACCTCCTGCCACCCTGTGCTCCCTGTTCCATGTCAAAGGCAGTGCTTTTATGCCCCCACCCCTTCATGCTGCAGCTAACTATTCTGATCACTATCAACTGATGTAGGGGCAAATTCAGCAGTGAAGGGACATGTTCATTTCTTGTCCAACCCCAAAAGAACATGGAGAGAAAGGGGACGGACTGTTAGAGTAACTGAAGTTCAGAAGCAGAACAAAGCAGAGATTAAGGACTGCCTCAGCAGATGAAGGTGGCAATTGCAGTAAGGAGCAAGTAGGGAGGGCTGTGAAGGAAGGAACTCAGAGGCAGAAGAACACGGAGACAATGTAAAAGAGGGGGATGTGCTGAGGCACAAACCTTGCTAGTTGCACCTTTGTGTAGTGTAGCAGGTTGGAGCTACAGGGGCTGCTGTGATGCTCCCTGGTGGCTCTATCTCTGTCTCTATTGTTGCCCTCCCTTAACTGCTCACCTACCATGGCTTGTTGTTATTGAGGTTAAGTAGAAGAGCCTGCCAAAGAGCCCTAGAGAGACAGCTTCAGTCCAATCAACCCTTCCACAGGTTCCTCCTGCACCCCATTAGTCTCAATCAACTTATGTGCTAAATAGGTCCTCTCAGCCTGGCAGTACCCCTGCAGGGCACCTATAGCCTGAAGGGCAAGTTGTGGTTTAGGGGAGGAACAGAGCCACACAACTCAAGCCTTATGGGTGTTATCACTTCCACTGTTTGCTTCCCTTAGCCTCTCTCAGGACTCTCAGACCATCTCAGTCCCTCTCTGCCCTCTACCTCTGGGTCCTCATACCCCAAGTTCCTCCAGCAGTCACTGTCTGGGCTAGGGAGCCCTTTGTACCCCACTCAGCCCTTTGTCTGGGCTGGTAGGCTCTGCTTCATTGCTCAAACCCTTCTCAGGGCTGGGGAACCCTCTGTGCCCTGGTCATCTCCCTTCTGGGCTGGTAGGCACTACCCCCTTGCCCTCTACCACCACTCAGTCCCTTTTCTGGGCTGATGGGTTCTGTTCCCTTGGTTCCCCATCCCAGAGGAGGGTTGGACCTCTGTGCCAAGCTCAGCTCCTTTCTCCAGTCTGGTATGCACCATCCCCTTACCCTCTACCCCACACAGCCCCTTGTCTAGTTTGGAAATTTTCTATAGGCCTTGAGCCCATCTCCTGCAGGGCTCAAGTATTGCAACTCGAACTATCATCAACGTAAAGCAAAGGCCCCTTGCCTGCATAAAACCTTTTCTTCTCTGCCCCAGGTAATCTTCTCTAGTTCCTAGGCTTGCCATCTTTCTGCTTCCCCTACTTTCTTAGGTTGTCTTAGGTCCTGCTGCAGAGAACTCTTCTCTTCAGGCTCTTAGTGCTAAGCTTCCTGACTGCCTCAAGCACTGGACTTATCTAGCCCCAGCCTGACCTTCTTTCAGTCAAGTGAGCCTGCAAACAGCCCCCCCACACCACCTGGCAAGGCAGCTTCTCCCCTTAAAATGGCAGGCACACTACAGTGCCCTGCTACATTTGGTTACACCTTTGTATACAAGGGAACAAATCGGTGACTGCAAGTGTATGGAACCTGAGGGTGTCACCTCTAGGTTAGCACCCAGGACTAGTGCTTCAAATCACCCACTCCAGTTGTGCTACTATCCCAGGTCCAATTATAGCTAGGGGAGTGGAGCTAGTAGCTTATCAGAAGGGAAAACCTGCCAAATAATTCCCCCTCCCTTCTTTGCCCCAGCCTTGATATTTTCTCTATGCTTAGAGAAGGTTAGCTGAGAGCCTCAGATAAAGCAGTGCTGCACCACAAGAGCATTTTCTCAGCCTTTAACTCCCCTCTGAGGAAGTCTTGTGGCTGATTGGTTCAAAAAGTATGTGGTGGCTTTTTCCAGCCAGCATTGGCTTTTTTTCCATGGCAACTGGGGTCAAATTTTGCCATGTGATCCAAAATAAGAGTCACAATCGGAAAGCTTCCAGGGCAGTTTCTATCCTGAAGTCATTGTCTGAGGTGGAACTCGACACAAGCCCTTTGCTGCCCATGAAAGGAAACATTCACCAGATACAAAAACAAATGAAAAAGCCCCAGGGGATTACACTTATCTTCCTCTCATTAGTAATGACATAAATGGAATTTTGTTGAAAGGAAGAACAAAATGTTATGCAAGCTGATATTTTCCAACACCCATCTACCCAGTGTTTTTTTTGATTTTGCCCAAGGCAGCATCCTGCTCCTCAAGAGCCCCTCAGCCAGAATCTCCACACTTGGGTAAATCCCATACTGCCTGGTAGGGACTCGGTAACTGTTACCTATAGAAATTTTGAACTGGCTTCATGGAAATTACTTGTGCGAGTAGTGATAACTTGTATAAAGGTTACTACTGCAGGACTAAGCTTGATTGAATGCTAGTACATCTGCCAGTTTACACACTACAAGACACCTCTGGTATAGGATGCACTTCTATTCGTCTCCAGTGAAGTTGTATGTATTCACACCAGATAAGGATCTGGCTCAAATATGCAGTGCACATAATCTCTTATTGCAACATACTGGACACATCGCCATACGGTGATGTTGCTACTGCGACATGCTTCAGTACTTCCTTTTGGAAGTACTAAAGCAAAGCACAGTATGGGCTATTACTGCACCATGCACACAGCGCATAGGTAAACTTCCCAGCTACGTCACCACAGCAGCGCACTATACGGGGGAAACGTGGCTTCAGCAACGTTGCTGGTGATCATGCGTAGACCCACATGATCACAATGTCGCCGTAGCGTGCTGTACAGTGATGTAGACAGACCCACTGAGTAGGCTATTATCTGAAATAGGAATCCAGGTACTAGAAATCTAATACAAAAAGTCTTTAGCCCTGTACAAGTTCAACCACTGAAAAAGGGAGGGAGGCCTTTAAAAAGTTTTCTTTAATTTGCTGGCAAGCTAATTTTCTGAATTATTTTGCATGCATTCACTTTCAATGTTTGTGTCCATTAAAAATGGGTATGTAACAGCACATGAGGTCTCTCTCCCTTGTATACTTTATGTGAATTGCTTTCCATTTTAAAGGATCTATTACTGAATATAATAGACAACACATTTTGGATGGTTTGTGGAACTCCAGGAGGCCAGACACAGAAGTACCATATGAGTAAATTGCATTTATAAATGTTACTACTAAGTTAAAAAAAAAAGTGTAGCAAGCTGAAGCAGGAAAAAAAATCTGGTCTAACTTCTGGGTTTTCTTTTTCTAATATAATTTTAGGCTTATTATGTATGGCATTTCCAAAACCTTCACCACTGGTATTAATAGACTGTTGTAGGCAGTTGTGATATTTCTGGCAGTATTGGACAGGAAACTGAAAACAAGGGAATCCAGCTATAAAGAATGACAGGCTAGAGAATATTTTAAGGACAGATTGTAATTAACTTTCATGTGTGCTATGGAGTGTGGGAAGGTGCAAGCATAACTTCCCTAGGTGCACTGACATGCAAGCAGCTTACTCAAAGACAATTGCAGTCCTTTGCTTTTGAATGTGGGATTCATCCCTCTTTACAGCACAAGAGGATCACTACTTTATTGCCTATGAATCTAGAGATGCTATTTAACCCAAGGAGTATAGAAAGGACAAGGAAGAAGAGAAGCAATTTCCCCTATGTTTACATAGCCTGGGGGAGCTGGCAGACATGTCAAAGGGAGCTATGCCATTCAAAGGAGTGTGCAAGCTAAGATTTGAACAATTACTTCTACTCATTTTTGTTCTCCCTGCACCCTGTCCCCCCAGTTTTGTTAGTGACAAACCCAAGCTGCATAGCTTAAATCCAAAATCTTGTGAAGTTCAGGGATATTTTGATCCAGATGTTGGGAACCTCTCTTTGATTTTCATTTATGTACACCGTTCCAAGGTTTAGACTCAGCCTAAGGCCAAAATATAATAAGAAAAGCCAACTGTGCTTCTGTACCAATCAAAGGGAGGAAGGACCAGAAATCTAGTGAGAGAACCTCTTTCAGCTTTTTAGCCCAGTTTTGTAGACTCAAAACATAGTTAAAGCAGCATCCACAATTTTGGCTGAGTCTTTTAAAGTTTGCATCTCAACAGCAAAAAAGCTAGCACCCATGAAAGATGGCTAATTACTTGCATATGTTGGCATAAATCATCTCCTATGTATTTGTTGTCATGTTTCTATTTATTTTTAATTGATTTTGCAACAGACAACACTCCAGCCTGCACATTTGGCAGGAAATCAGTAGTACCTAAAAAGAGATCATCTATAAATAGATAGCAAATCTCAGCCTCTCACTGAGTTCACTGGATGGAAAGTGACAGCTTTAAAATGGCATACTTCACTATGTAGTCTGGTACCACCATTAACTTCTAGGTGCATGCAGATATGGTAGAGGTGATATCTTAATTAGACCAACTAGATACCTAGGTACACGCCAAAAAGCAGTGGGAGAAAGTACTAAGACAAAATTTATTTACATAGATACCAGTGAATTAATTGCCACTGAGTACCCAAAATATTTGCATGGAGTATTACAAAAAAATAATAGCCTGGATTAAAAGATGGCACAGTGCTGCACAAGCTCAGCTGCAACAGGAAAAGTGAAACTTTTAATGAAGACAGAAGACGCACTGTATTTCTATACCAGGGTCTGTCTGGTAAGTTGCAAGAGGCACAACTGTGGCTGCCAATAAGACAGATCAGGAAGGCTGGGCTTATTTGGATATTTCTCATGCTATTGGGATTTTTTTTTTTTTGTATTTGATTCTAAGAAGATGGAAAAATGAACTTCTATTTTGCTACACAGAGAGTCATACCTGGTGGAATAATGGAACAACTGGAAATCAATTAAGGAGAGGTTTCTGTGCTATTTCAGTTCTTTAAAGAAAACAATATTTCTTAGGGAAAAACTGTGCAACATAGTTGTTTCACAGGTGTTTTCAAGTAAAATAGAATATTTAAGGCAAATCTCTCCAGCATCCTTCTTAGCTATACTACTGAAGAAGGAAGAATCCTTGCTTCATGGCTGTGGGGCTCTCCACATGATGATCCTGCCTAGCTGGCTGCAGCAGCTTCCATTAATCTAGAATTACCTCTCCACAAGGCAGGAAAAAAAAGCCTCAGATTTATGTAGCAGTGGACCTAAGCAATGCCCATCCTTCAGTCGCTCCTGAACTTACCCACATGCAAGGCAACCCTCAGAGTTTTGTGCCACATACCAGCAGAGATGCACCTTATAGACTAACTAAATCAGAGATGTATAAGCTCCTGTGAGCAAGAGCTCACTTCATCAGATGCTATGAAAGGACATGCACAGAACAGGCTATCAAATAGTGATCTGAATACAAACCTGCCCCCCTCCCTGTCTTTTGTATTCAAATCACTATCTGATGAACAGCTCTGTGCATGTCCTTTCACAGCATCTGATAGAGTGAGCTTAGGCTGTCAAAAGCTTATAGTATATATCCCTGATTTAGTTAGTCTATAAGGTGCAAGTCTCCCTTGTCTTCTGCTTGAATACAAAAGAAAGGGAGGGCAGGCAGGGGTAGTGCTGAGAGAGATAAACAAAGAGTATGGTAAAGTAATAATGGAAGTGGGAAACTGGTGGGACCTAAAAAGCTTGGCCTACAAAGTAGTGGAGGGAGAGTTCAAAGTTTTAGGGATCCCAATAAAGGCAGAAGGAAATGGAAATAAAGCATGGGAAAAGGTGACAGTGAAGTATTGTGGTTGTGGATGGGAAGGACATTGCCCTTTGCTGGAAGAGTGGTGGCAATTAAGGCAATGCTACTGCTGATCATTTTGTACACCAGAACTGTTTCCACAATCATTGCAATTAGTGAAAGTACAAAAGGGAAATATTTGTGTCCTTTTGGAAAGCAAAAAAAGAGAAAGGCTAGCCTGAATGGAACTGTATAAAGATAGAGGGGGGTGGAAGATGCTGGACATATGTAGTCGGTGTAAACAAACAACCC
Source organism: Gavialis gangeticus (assembly GCF_001723915.1). NCBI lineage: Eukaryota > Metazoa > Chordata > Crocodylia > Gavialidae > Gavialis > Gavialis gangeticus. The sequence continues at coordinate 1,223,257 of NW_017729005.1, read as the reverse complement.
TAAGTGCAGTATATAAAAGCAGCAATAGAGGAGGAAGGGAAAGCAGCACACACTAGCTGATTTTTGGCAAGTACGATCTTGAAGAGGTGGGGAATGTATGGGGGCTCTTGGAAGAAGCCACAGATGTGGCAGCCTCCTGTTCATTACATAAGAATGGCCCTGGGAGTCTGCCCCTCCCCAGAAATTGGCAGATGGACTTTTGGGGACCCTGAGCAAACAGGCATGAGGGGCCCACTGTGTTCTGTCATGGAAATATCCCCCTCCCCTCCTTTCCTGTCCCTCCCACCATGACTTAGGATACTAGAGCTTTCTACATGTTTCTGTTTTTGCAACTCTTCCCCCCCAACCTCACTCACTGCCAATGTCATGCCTTTTCACAGTCCCCATGGTTTTCTGAGAGGACCAGGCTTTTTCATGGAGATCGACTGAATTTCGTGTTTCTGCAAAAATTGCAAAATAACAAATTTGGTGCCTCATGATGTAATTCAGCTAATTCTGTGGCCATAGAGCCCATGTGGGCAAGGGAATCCTACCCATCAGCCAAATCCCTTATTTTTTTTGCCTTCCCTGATTGCTTGGAAGGAAATTGTGGGGACAACAGGTGGGTGAGGCAGAAAACTCACAACATACAGTAATATATCTGACAGGTCAGTGTGATAACCTTTCTTCCCATAAGAGAAAATGGAATATGCACTCTGGATTTAGCTTGCTAAATATTATTAATACTGATTTTTGCCTGATTCTCATGAAAAAAAGTATTATGTTGTATTAGTTGTTAAAGGATCTAATTAGTTGTTGAAGCATTTAAGCAGCTTCTAGATAGTATGAACAAGTTCAGACTGCCCAAGTTTTAGCAGAGAAGATTAATCATCTGGAGTCATACCTGACAGGCACTGTTCTTTGCTCATTTCTTATGATTCTCAATAAATATAGAGTCAGAGAACTTGAGTTAGGGAAAGACCAGTGGATCATTTAATCCAGTAGAGTGCTAGTACCAGTGGCAAGCACCAAACACTTCAAAAAGAAGATGCAAGTAACATTTTGATAGGCAATTTTGGTATAACCTGCCTTCAGGGATAGTTATTTAGGGTGTATACAGAAATGCTTCATGCACATTTTACAGCACTGTAATTTAGAGCCCTTTTTATAGCACTATAAAATTACAGCACTCTTAAACATAACAGAAGTTCAGTGTTTGAAGAGGCGGAGGGGTGTGTGTGTGTGGGGGGGTGGTATGGGGCTCTAAGCCTCCCTGGACTTTCCAGGCTTGAGGAAAAAGGAGCTCTAAAGCATCCTGGGGCTTCTCCACTGGTCAGAAATGTGACCAACGTATAGAAGTTATTTAAAATGCTGCAGGATGCTAATATTCTGCAAAATACAGCACTTCACATATACTACCTCAGTGAACAAGGGTTAATTTAAAAGCACTAAAATACTGTAAAGCCATTCACTTCCGTTAAGTCATGGCAATAAAGTTGCTTGTTTGCCATTTAAAGCTCTTTTCTACACATCCTGACTTCCTAACCTCAGCATTTAGAAGGGGTCTTAAATACTCATGTCTGAAAGTTTACATTTCCAAAGTACTATTACCTACCCTTCTAGCAGTGTAATTGACATTATGAAGTGGAGATAATTGCAGAATATTTTGAATCCTGCTAAAATCTTGACCTCAGTGATAGCATGGGACAATGAGTTTGGAAATACAAAGTTTTGGTTAACCAGTCGAAGCAAAAATACATGTGACCTAAGAAAACAGGTGTACATCATGAAAAGCAAAGAATCAAAATGAACAGTTTAACAAATCCATGGGATGACCATTGTTCATCTACATTATGTAGCAAATATTTCTTCTTTAATCCTGTTCTCAGTGCTCAAGTCAACAGTGAAACAATTCAGAGTTCTGTGAGTGTATTTGATATTTTAAACTATTTACATGAAATAAGTTAAGCCATCCTTATCTCTAACATCTAACTTCATGCAAGCACTTACGGCCAGATCCTATTCCAACTATTGCGTGTCTAAGCGGAGTTTTGTGCCTTAGTGCCATTCTATTCCACTCTACTCAAGTCATCCTTAAGTAACATCTACTCATGCAATGCACCATCATCTGACCCTAAAGACAATCACAAAAAAGCACAAAGGAGGAGGACCACCCACCCACATTTTCTATTATCCTTTTTTTCAGGGTCTTGAGCAGGGTGGTATGGAAACACACTTAGGCTGGGGTGACCATATTTCCCAAGTTTCAACATGGGATAACCTCAAACTTGTTGCGGGGGGGGGGGGGGGAAGGGGAAAAGGGGGGGGGGGTGGGGGGTTTCTTTTTAAAATTTTT
>NW_017729005.1:1194823-1220742 GCF_001723915.1 Gavialis gangeticus | reverse complement strand
GGGGGGGGGGGGGGCAAGGTGAAAAGGGGGAGGAGCTAGTAGTTTCCTTTTCAAAGTTTCTCCAGTATCCTACAGAGTTTTACCATCCTCCCCCAACAAAAATGTTCAGTTGTCTCTGAGCTTCAGTCTCAGTTGAGCATGCCAGAGAGCAGAGTAGGAATGAAGCACTGTGGGATGCAGGAGAACCAGCAACCCGCCATCACGTTTCTTCCCTGGCTGGAGAGTGCCACCACTGTAACTTGAAAATGGACAAAAGTGTTCATTTAAACCAACAGATGTACAGGTGTTTAAAATGGGACTGCCCCAGCAAAAATTGGACATGTGACTTCCCTAATTTGGACACTTGGGTCCACTTACACACGTAACAGGTGAAATACAACCTGGTTCTTTCTGTCAACCATTTCAAACAAACTGCTGACTTTCTTGCTTTGCTTTCTTCCTGCTTATCTTCTTTTGTATCTGTTCTCCGTCTTCTATCTGATTTTCATGTTTCATTCATGCCATGTTGTATACTTGGAAGCACCACCTCATTACTGGTCTACCAGTTGCTAATTTGCTTCCTCATTTACTTGTAAAAACCCATGAATTTTTCATGAGGCCTTCCATGAATAAGCTTGTCCGTAATAAGTTTCAATGGGCCTGATCCAAACTCCGTGGAATGCACAGGGAGTCCTTCCATTGATATCAAGTAATGCATCAGGCCCTTTGGCTTTCTGCCTTCTTGCACTGCTCTTCTTTGGGCATATTTATGGGTAGACTTCTTTCTCTATATGCATGATGTGGAATGCCACAGGGCAACAAAAATGGGTGTATATGGAGCATATACCACCTCAGAGCCCTTCTACACATGCAGGTGAAGGTGCAGTGGGATCTAAAGTACAATTGACACAATCCCCATCTCCTGCCAAGCCATGTGCATGGCAGGAGGTGCAATTGTGAGATTGCACATTAAATCCTATTGTGTCTTATTGCCAGTGCAGGGGAAGCCTGGGGTCAGCATCCCAGGCTCCCCCTGCACTCTCTCCCATGACTGTAGGCCCCAGAGCGGAGAAGGCCTGGTGGGGCTTGCAGAAGGGGCAGCATTCCATGAGCTGTCCCTGCTGCAAGCTCCATAGCTGACAAGGGCTCCAGGGCTGGCAGAAACCTTCCTGAATGTGTAGCTGGGTCACAACTTAAGGTGTTATTACCTGGTTAATCATGCCTTAAGTGTAACATGTAGAGGGGGTCTCACAAATGTAGAGTGCTCTAAAGGTGATGAAAAAGGGGTGAGAAAGGAAAATACATTTTTCAATGCCTTGGGGTTTCTTTTTTCCCATGTCTATTTTAAAGAAGATCATTGTGATTCAAAACCCATATTCTCTGTTCTGTGTGGTTCTTTTGTGTTTATTTAAAACAACTGTGGTTATCAGGGGAATGGGACAGGTGGCCTGGCTATGGGATGAGTGACAGCAAATGAGATGAATGTGTAAAAACTAGAACAAGTGCTTAAACAAGCTGTTCTTGTAGGAAGTTATTCAGTCTCACTCTGGCATGTAACACTTTTATCTCCTGAGCCAAGTGTCTTTAAGGTTTTTCTAATGAGGGGGTGCCCTCAAACTGCCAGGTCACTCCCCCATTCCTGTCCATCCTTATCCCACCAAAACCATATTGCTTCACATAAATTGGGCCAAAGCCCTGCAACCTCACATTCAAACAATGGTGGTAACTGTTTCTTTTGATTGGCAAATGTGTGACCCAACCTTGTCTGTCAGCCAGTTGAAAGGAAGAGGGAAAAATGGAGCAGGAATTGAGCCCAGAAAGTCACCTGTGATTTCTTTAGTAGAAGTACTGACTGAATCCTATGAAGTGATTTCAAGTCCTGTTTTCTTTTTTGAGCATTGGAAGTAAGGATAAAGGATTTTTCCTCTGGCTCTCAATAGGCATGCATGCCTTCTTAGATAAAAGAATCAAAGAAGCTTTTTACAGAACTTCAGAAGACATCTCCAGTTTTGCCAAGGGTTACACACAGACTTAATTTTACTAGCTATGAAGAGTTTTATTGACTTCAGTGGAATGAGGGTAGAAATAGATCTCACTGAACTGAAATAAATCAACTGTGATGGAATATGGTCTCTTCCCAATGTGGCACAAGGTGTGAGGTGCCCCCCTTGCCCAGAGATTCCCCAGCATTCTTGCTGCCCCCCCACCCCTGTCAAGTCCTGCACCAACTCATGCATCATGTGGAGGCATAGGGTTAGTTCAGATCCTGGTGCAGCACAGCATAGGAGCGTGGTACTTCCCAACACCTTGTGCCTCCACACAGGAACTCATGCTTACTTGTGCTTCAACCTGAAGCACAAGCTGGTGTAGATGCTAGCAGGGAGGCATGGGGCACCAGGGATTCCCTGGGTCCTGTGCCTCCATGCCAGAACTCCTACAGGCTTTCCCTGCTCACAGAGATGTGCCCCTTGGGAACATTTATTTTGTTAAAATAGGCAATGTGAAGCAAATGTAAAGTGGGATTATGAAGTACTCAAAGTCAAGGGCATCTAAAATTAAGCCTGGGGCATGGACTAAAATTTAAAAACAGAATTCATAGAATTTCCAGAAAGAACATCATTAATTTAATTTGAACTAGTTACTCCTTGGAAAAAAAAAGATCAGTTGTACTGGGTTTATGGAAGTATAAAATTATGGAAGCCTTTTTTTTCACTCTGGGTGGATGGTGGCATCGGCATTAAATCAAAATCACCAAGGCCATGCTTTCTTTCTTACCAGTCTTCCCCTTGCAGAAGACTTAGGCCCTGAAGGTGCACTATGTATGCAGTATCTGTGCTTTGCAGAAGGGCAGGACTCTGATTATTTTTGGCTTTGAGACAATGCATACCGAGGAGGCCAGGAGGTGACTGTCTTCCCAACCACAGCATTTCCTCACCTGCTTGTGCAACTGTGTATGGGGCAGAGTGTCTGGCTCAATATGAATATTTCTCCAGCTACCAGAAAGAACGGTTAATTCAGAAAAATGGATCAGCTATTTCATTAACCAGCCAAATGAAACAGGAAAATATCCTAGAGAAAGTGTCTGGTCTAGAAAGTTCTGGTAGTATACCAGTAAGTGGGTCACAAATGACAATACACCCAGCATTTTTTTCTGGAAGTGCAATGGCAGTTCTAGCCAAATCAGTATTTCTGCTTACATTGTCTATAAAATAACGGGACCAAAAGGTCTATAAAATCCTTCTATGAAAACTAGACAATCATTCCATAATCCTTAGTACTGAAACTGTTTTTCAAACGTAAAGTTCCCCACCTCTTTTTGCCACGCATGATAGAAATCACTTATTTCTCTCCTAGGAAGGTTGGGAGGATAAGCGTGCTCTCCATTTTCTGATCAGAAAGCAAAGCATAGAGTGCTTGACTTCCATTTCTACTAAGGCCCCTTTACTTTGCTCTGACAGCATAAATGCAATAAGTTATATTCCCATTTACTTTAAAATCCCTTTACATGGTTATCATAGTGGCAAGTGGCATTAATAAAAAGTTAGAGCCAGGTCCATGGAACACTCTTGGCTAGAGCTCCAAAGCCAGTTATTACAGGAACAAGAATTAAAAAACTCAGTCTCCTGGCCCTGTGTTCAGACCATTTAACTGTGATGCCTTTGTGCTTTAAATCGCTTACTTTATTTTGTGGTCATCCAACTTTAAACTCCCCCCCGATTTTGTCTTTGGCTGGGAAAATTTTTTAAAGTTCTTTGAAATTCTTGTTTGAGATAGCAAGGATGTTCTCTTCAACCCTGCCTACTGATACTTTTTAAAATTCGGTAAAAATGCTCCTCAGGGGCTGCATCTGCACAAGACATTTACTATGGAGCTTACTAAATTCATGGGTAGGATTCCCCACAAACTCATAGGCAGGATGCCCTGGGAAACCAGTATGAGGTGGAGAGGAGTCCAGGACAGCCAGCTGTAGTTTAAAGAAGTCTTACTCAGAGTGCAGGAACGAACCATCCTGATGTGGAGGAAGACAAGTATGGCAGCAGACCAGCTTGGCTTAGCAGGGAACTCTTCAGTAAACTAAATTGCAAAAGAGAAGGTTATAAGAAGTGGAAACTTAGACAATAACTATGGCGGGGTGTAATAGTATTGCTTAGGCATTCAACAATGAAGCCAGGAAGGCCAAAGCGCAATTGGAGTTGCAGCTAGAGAAGACATGAAGGGTAACAAGAAGGGTTTCTACAAGTATATCAGTAACAAGAGGAACACCACGGAAAGTGTGGGTCCCTTACTGACTGGGGGAGGCAACCTAGTGACAGAGGATGCAGAAAAGATTGAAGAACTGAATGCCTTTTTCCACCTCAGTCTTCACAGGCAAGGTCAGCTCCCAGACTACTGCACCTGGCAACAGTTTGGGGATGAGGTGAGCAGCCCTCAGTAGTGAAAGAACAGGTTAGGAACCATTTAGAAAAGCCAGATGTGTACAAGTCCATGGGGCTGGATGGGATGCACCTGAGGGTGCTGAGGGAGTTGGCTGGTGTGATAGCAGAGCCATTGGCCATCATCTTTGAAAACTCATGGCAATCAGGAGAGGTCCTAAATGATGATTGGAACAGGACAAACAGTGCCCATATTTAAGAAAGGGAAAAAGGAGAATCTAGGGAACTACAGACCAGTCAGCCTCACCTCTATCCCTGGAAAAATCGTGGAGCAGATCCTTGAGGAATCCATTTCTATGCACTTGGAGGAGAAGGTGATTAGGAACAGTCAGCATGGATTCACCAAGGGCAAGTCATGCTTGACCAACCTGATTACCTTCTATGAAGAGATGGCTCACTCCATAGACACAGGGAAACCAGTGGATGTGGCATACCTTGATTTTTAGCAAGGCTTTTGATACAGTCTCGCACAACATTCTTGTAGGCAAGCTATGAAAGTGTGGGCCGGATGAATGTTGTAAGGTGAATAGAAAACTGGCTGGAGCATTGGGCTCAGAAAGGTAGTAATCAATGGCTCAATGTCTAGCTGACAACTGGTATCAAGTAGAGTGCTACAGGGGTCAGTCCTGTGGCCAGTTTTGTTCAATATCTTCATCAACAACCTGGAAGATGGCAGGGAGTGCACCCTCAGCAAGTCTGCAGGTGACACCAAGCTTGGGGGAGTAGTAGATTGGAGGGTAGGGCTAAGATTCAGAGTGACCTAGACAAATTGAAGGACTGGGCCAAAAGGAATCTTAGGAGGCTCAACAAGAACAAATTGCAAAGTCTTGAAATTAAGATGGAAGAATCCTATATACTGGTACAGCCTGGGGGCTGACTGGCTGGGCAGCAGCTCTGCAGAAAAGGACCTGGGGGTTACAGTGGACAATAAGCTGAATATGGGCCAGCCGTGTGCCCTTGTTGCCAAGATGACTAGCGGTATACTGAACTGCATTGGTAGAAGCGTTGACAGCAGATCGAGGGAAGTGGTTATTCCCCTCTATTCAGCATTGGTGAGGCCACATCTGGAGTATTATGTTCAGGTTTTGGCCCCCCACTACATAAAGAATGTGGACAAATTGGAGAGAGTGTCCAGTGAAGAGCAACAAAAAAAATGAGAGATCCGGCTGGGGTTGCCATGGAGGCCAGCCTGAGCTGCGCTGGCAGCACATGTAGTTGAGTGGCACAGGGGGCTGCTCTAGAGCCACTGGGAACTTGGGATGGGGCAGCTTGCTAGGGTAGGGATGGCTGGGAAATCTCAGTGGTGGCAGATGACAAAATAAGGAGCAACTGTCTCAAGTTGCAGCAAGGGAAGTTTACACAGGTTAGATAGTAGGAAAAACCTCTCTCACTAGGGGGTAGTAAAACACTGGAACAGGTTACCCAGGGCAGTTGTGGAAACTCCATCCTTGAAGGTTTTGAAGACCCAGATAGACATAGACAAAGCCTTAGTTGGGATGATCTAGTTGGAGATGGTTCTGCTTTGAGCAGGGGATTGGACTAGACGACTTCCTGAGGTCCCTTCCAACCCTCATTTTTTATGATTTTATGAGTTAGCTCTGCAGTAAAGTCTCAGCATGTACACATTCAGCCCTATCAGGTCCTAGTAGACTAACAAACACCACCATAGATTATTACTTGTAAATACAAGTACTATTTACTGTGTAGCAATGCATGTGTAGACACTGATCAGCCTGGCTAGGGCACAAGGGTGCTTCAGTGCATGGGCTACCTGCTGTCTAGCCCCACACTGGAGCACCCATGTGCCACAGCCAGCCCCTCTGAAGTACATTGAGCAGCCTCAGGCTGGCAGGCTGACCCCCCGAGACCCCTGCTAGCTGGGACTGCTCTGACCTGGCTCAATGTGCTGCAGTCCCAAGCACACTTGAAGACATAGCACCCAGAAGCAATAAACTCTGGTGTAACATGTGCTGGAGTTTTGCTTTGTGCTAATAGCATGTGTAGATGCACCCAGAAAGAGGCAGTCTGTTCATCCCAGTGCTACAAACCAGAGTAAAAACAGAGCCTTATCTATATCTCCATAAAACCAGTACAGTTGATTTCCTCAGGAGTAATTAATTCAAATGAAATTAGTGTTTTTTCTGAAAGTTTATGAATTCTGAGGCTATTACTTCCTTTTCATTACATACTATCAAGAGAAACATTTTGTCTGGAAAATAAACCTTACTATAGACCTGTAAGAACTAAGTGGTGAGGAGTAAACTGCTAAGACTGCAAGCATAGAAAAAAAAAGGCATGAGACAGCAGTATAATTTGTAGTCAGTGGATAACTGATCTGACTGAATTAGGGCCAACTTTTCAAATATGATTAATTTGAGATATTTAGGAATCCTGGTACCATTGAAAGTAAAGGACATTTTCAAGGTTGCTGAGTCAAGTTGGTTGGGAATTTCTTAATTTCCTCCCTTAGCCAACACATGATGATTTCATCAAAACCGAATTAAAAATAAACATTTTAATTTTGATAAAAAAGTGCCCATGGGAGGGAAAAAAACCCAACCAAAAAAAATAGGCATTTTTCATCACCTTTATTTTGAAAATTTTTGGAATTGCAAGACTACTTGATTTCAGGGGTATAGGTTGTAGCTGTGTTGATTTAAGGACATAGGCAAACAGTTCTTTGGGTAAATCCAATATCTTAGTTGGTATAATAAAAGATACCAGATTTACCCAAATAACTTTGTCTGCCAAGACTTCTTGATAGCTTTTGTCACTTGTGCTTTTAGTTCATTAGTTATTTTTATTTTAAGCCAGTAGTAGTGGTGCATATTCTTTTGGTTGTAATGAAACTGGTTGGCATATAGACCAAAGTATCTCTTATTTTTATTTTAAAGAAATGTTGATAAATAAAAGAGACTTTGATCTAGAAGAGATGATATTTTGATCAGCATTAAGGAGAAACTGCTCTTAGTATTCTAAAGTTAAAGGGGCCTCAAGGATCCCAACTCCCTGCACAAATTCACGTGCTATTCCTAAACTATCCCAGAGACATTCTGATACAGTCTCTTTGTGAAAGCCTCCAATTACGGAGTTTTGAGAACTTCCTTGGGCAGTTTATTCTACTGTGCTACAGTTGGGCAGTTTTTCCCGAGACTCAAGTCTGATGCTCCTTTGCTGCAGACAGACAACTACTTTAAGTCCTTTCTCTCTCTCTCTCTCTCTCTCTCTCTCTCTCCTTTCTAGCATCCTTTCAAATATTTGACAACTGATCTTATGAACCCCTTAACTCCTTTGCCTCATTTTTTTAAAATGAAAATGAATATAAAATTTCACCTATCATAGTATGTTACATTATGATGCATCAATAGTACAATATCATCACATATCATGAAACTATCTAGAAAGTAAAAATCTACATGGAACAAGAATTTTGAGAAAAATATTCTAAAAAAGTCAGGAGGTTCCAGAGGTTCTGTGTAATGGGAAGTTTTGAAAAGAATTTGCTAGGGTTCTAAATCTGAAGGTAAACCAGTGCTGAAATGTCAAAAATCACATTGATATGACATTCTGAACTATGATCAGTGCCAGTGCTGAGCCAGTCCCCATTAACTTTAGCTGGGCTTATAGTATGCAACTCTTCTGAAAAACATCCTAGAAACAAAAAACCTCCACTTCATCTTGGTAGTCTATATAGTTCATCCAATTACACAAAGCACTTGAAGCTTAATTACAGGTAAACTGGATACCTGGGAACTTCCTAACCACATCTGCCTTGAGCCAATCCAGAGAACATCATAGCACAACTGCCATCTAGCTTCAGCAAACCCCTAATCTGTAACAGAATATAAATTTAATGCACATAAGCCAGTTTCAAAATGGCTGAAACTGGTTTAAGATAAATGTAGTTGAATGTAGTATCAGACTTAGCTGATCAGGGTCAAACCAGTTTGTGCAATGTCTGTCCCAGACCCCTTCCTGATTTAAGTTAAACCAGAGTTCTCTAGCATCAACACTCACTGTGGAAGGGAAGGGAAGGCTGCTGTAGTACCCCCTGGCTTCTAGCCTGAGCCACTCCAGGCATGTGCCTGCATTTCCTCAGTCCAGAAGGAATGTCTGCGAAGCTACAAACTGGTTCAACCTAGCCAGATTAGACTAACCTGCAAAGACTGAATCCATTCAGGCTCAGGCTTTTTGAATGTCTGTCTCTAGCCTTAGGCTATGCCTACAGTATATCCACTAACAAGCTATAATGTAAATTCCTTAACCCATCCCACACAGCCACATTCAACTCTGGAAGGTCTACTCCATTTCTAGTATAAGGCCATCCCTGCCAAACTCCCCTACCTGTTCTTCAGAGAACTTAGAAATTATACAGCAGTATAAATCTTTAACCCAGAAAGTCAGATAACAGAAACTCACAATTTGCAGTGCCTGAATTCCAGCCCCTCCTGCCCACCACTTTCTCTTTGCAAACAAGATATCTACAGACCTAAGTGTTCTGCAAGGGAATGTGGTATACCTGTTAATGCCATGCTCAAGAAATAAGAAGTTCACTACAGAGAACTGTGGTGTGGGCCATAAACATAGGAATGGATAGCTCTCATGTCAAGACTGAGAGATGGTCACCATAAATATCAGGGTAGAAATACCCTTGAACTACGGGACAGACCTTCAAAAAGCCTGAGCCTGAATTGATTAAATCTTTGTAGGATAGTTTAACATGGCTAGGCTGAACTGGTTTGAAATCAGACAGACATTCTCTTTGGACTGAGGAAATTCAGGCACATGCCTGCAGTGGCTCAGGCTAGACGCCAGGTGGCGTTAGAGCAGCCCTCCCTTCCCTTCTGCAGGGAGCCGAGACAGGGCAGCATGGCAAGGCCCCAGCAGGACTCTCTCATTAGGGAGGTCTGCCTGCAGTCCCAGGGTTTTCCCCACTGGCTGCTCAAGGGGCCAGAGTGTTGCCACAGCTCACAACCCCCCAGGCTAACACTCTGAGGCAAAACAGGGGGTGGAGGGGGGGCAGTAAAAGGGGTGTGCAGTCCATGCATCTGATGATGATACAGAGTTTTTCAATCCCTCCTCCCTGATTTGTCATACTGTCTGCAGCAAATTGACAGGCAAGCCAGCCAGCTTGGAGCTGATGGTGATAAGTCTTTATCACCTGATTAACAGAGAGGCCATTGTTTTGCTACTTTAAACAGTTTACCAGCTGACCTGTTGATTAGCTCCAAATAGCCTTAAGTAGTCTCTGTTCTGTCTGCCTGCTCAGTGAAATTGGAAAGAGACATATACAGACACCTCTCAGCATTAGCTAGCATACCACATGCCTAGGGTCCATGAGGCTGGGGTCTGTGCTGTGGGAGATGGGAGGGAGGAGATTTCCTGCTTGAGCAGCATGTCCGCAGTCTCTGCTGGAGTTTATTAGCTAGCATACCACACACTGGCTATGGTCTGTGCTGTGATAGAGAAGAGGAAAGGATCCCTGCTTAAGCAGCAAGTGGTGAGGGGGAGGGGGAGCTAGCAGACCCAGATGTGCCTGAAAGTCTCTGCCAGAACTCTGGCCAGGGAGCAGAGTGGAGGGGCCACCTCTGCTGTGGAGCAGAGAGCTCTGCCCAGCCCAGAAAGCATGCAAAGATGCTGGAGGACATCTGATTTAACTTAAACCAGCACAGGGTCTGGGGCAGACATTGCATAAACCGGTTTGAGTCAGATTAGTTAAGTCTGATGTTACATTCAACCAGGTTAATCTCAAACTGGTGTCAGCCATTTTCAAACTGGTTTATGTGCACTGAACATCTGTTCTGTTACAGGTTTAAACCAGTTTCAGATCACTTAAGCCAACTTGTGTAATGTCTGTCCCTAGCCTTAAGGTACTCCTTAGTCTGTTACCTAATCAGGGCTTCAAAAGTCAGTGAAAACCTACTTTTGTGCTCCTTCCTCTTTTCAGCTACATTGAGCACTCCTACATAACTGGGAACTTAGTCCAGAGTATTAAAAAAGTTGAGTGTCCTAAAACCTAGCTGATTTGTTGCTCATTATAGTTTAAAGGCTAGGAAAGGACCCAAACCAATGTTTACATACAGATATTGTAAACTCTAGTTTCTCTTAAGAGAAAAGAGGAAGAGCTGAATTCAAACAAAGTACTTAATTTAGAAACAAATACACTATAAATGAAGTTAGTTCTTTACATGCATACACAGGACAGTTTTGATCAGTTACTCAGTTGAATTGTGTGTCAGTACATGATTGTTAAGTGCTTGGCCCACAGGAAGAAATTTAAGTCACTTCTGCAAAGAGAGATAGAGCTCTACAATGAGACTTCAAGCTTTTACCTGTTATATATTATTGTCCAGAAATATCACAATGCACAGTACAAGCCAGATAATATACAGAAGGGCTCGAAATAAAAGATCTATGGCAATTGAGCACCTTTAAACCCAAGTATCCCTTAATCTCACAAATGCCAAGTTCAATAATTTAGAAAAAACCCCACTTATGTCTCTAACATGGACATCCAAACCTCTTTACAGTCATAATCTGCACTCCCAAAATATTTTTGAATTGATATACTGAATTTACTTTTTACCCACTGCTTCATATCCTGAAGAAAAATTCTAAAGAAAGGTCATAAGTAAAGCTGTTTGTATCATAGCAAATATTCCTGTAATAAAAATCAGTTACTTTGTGTCTTCCAGGATATTACCAAGCAAAATTATTCTATTTTTTAAAAATATTCCGCTTTGATCAAACAAAACAAGAACTGAACAAACCTATAGAAATAGTCCACTAACACACTAAATCAGAGGGAAAAAATAATATTTACATAGGACACAGATGATGAGGTTAATATTCATGTGATAAATGCCATTTTGACTGGGGATTATACTAAGTGGGGGAATCTCAAGAACTAAAACCATGGATTGCTACAGCTTAATATAAAACTTTGAGGCAAAAAGTGGAGCCTGGAATTTATATTTTTCAGTGAATTATATAGGCCAAGGGTGAGTGAGAAACCTATAGCAAGAATGCTACAAGTGGCACAGGCAGCTTCTGTATGTAGCATGTGGCAGACTAGTGAGGGGCTAGGCAGCACAGGGGCATATAAAGCAGGGAGCAGAAAACAGAGCAGCAGATTGGGCAGGAGCTCAAAAGCAGAAAGCAAACCAGCAGATCAGACAAGGGGCATAGGGTAGGGAGCAGAAAGCAGAGCAGCTGATTTGGAAGGGAAAGAGGATCACAGTGGGTACATCTACACAAAACCCTTTCATGTTTATTAGACTAATTTAAATGTGCAGTAAAGCATCATGTCTACACATGTCAATTCATCTGCCTGTCCCTAGACTGCACACCTGGATCCAGAGGCTCCACACAGGGGGTGTCCCCCCACCTCCCCTCTGTTCCCCACCCTTGCTGGCAGAGTTCTCCCCATGCATGTTGGAGTTTTCCTTCCCCCACAACACATAGGAAGGAGGGAGGCAGTTCAGGACTTTGAGCAGACAGTGGGCTCCAGCTAGCCAGCCAAGGGCCTGTCACATGCAAAGAAATTCATTGATCGCAGTGGTGATCTCCTCCTCAGCTGTGGGGGGTCAAGCAATTGTAGTGTTCACAGAGATGTCCCTCCAGGTAGTAGTGCATAGTATGGGAAACTGTGGGGTTGCCTGGGACACTGTTGAAGCTCAGGTTCATAGCTGTGCCCAGGGTACCATGGTAAGCAGCAGGGCATAGTGGGTTAGGCAACCCTCTCTGCACTCAAACTCATCATGGCATGCCTCGATGACTGACCAGGGTCACACTTGGGGCATAGTTCATATGTGGTGGGAGCCCTGCGTGGTGAGAGCTCTGGACAGGCCCACCGGGGGTGGGGGGGGGGGCCATTACCAGCTTCACGTCTGAGCTGAGCAGAAGCCCCTCACTCCCAGAACTCAGGTGCCAAAGGCCCTGTGGCATGAGAACAAACTACCTGGCCTATAAGGAGATGGGAGGGAGCTAGTCCAGAGCCACTATGGCAGCTGCCAGCAGGAGCCAGCCCTGGCCCAGCCTGGGTAGGGGACATTGAAGAGAGGCTGCCTGTGGCAAGCAGTCCACCTGCTCCCGCAGAGGAGGCAGGGTTGGAGAGTTTGGCCAGTTGCTGCCTGTGGAATGGCCCACCTGGCCATCTTACCATGGCTCCTCAGCACCTGTGCACACACAACCCCCAAAATGAGGCCAAGTAGTGCACAGCCCCTTGGTACAGTGCATGTTCTCTCTGAAATGTTTCAAACTCACAAAAAGCTTCTCTGTCCTTGCTCTGCAGGTCTAGCAGCTGCACGGTGGGGAGAACACTAGCTGCCGGCAGAGATGCGGCTGCAAGGACACTGCCACCGTTGGCCAGCACCCTCTGCATGCACCACCAAACCCAGGACTGGGCCCTGCTCCTGGACCAGCTGGTCACTGTGGAGGAGAAGCCTGTGGACTCTAGTGTGCATGTTCTTGGGGTAGCACTGTGGTCCCAGGATACAAGGGCAGCCACCCAGGCACCCTACTGCAGGGGCTGGACAAAGTGGTCAGCAAGCACCTCAGACAGTCCTTGGACACCACTATCGGGGAATGGCAAGGAGTGTCCGTGGTGATCCTGCCACTGGCTCCCAGAAAAATGTCCCCTGAAAGCCTGGGGCTGCCCCTGGAGCCCCGTGCCAGCCTGAGGCTATTGGAACCTGGAGCTCACCTGGGATACTGCAGGGAGGCAGAGCAGGGCAGGAGCAGTCCTGGACCTGATTGTTCCTGTTGGGCACAAATCTGCATCTAAAAGGGAGCATGTAGACACATTCCTGGCCAAAGCATAATGTGCCTGAATTTAATGAGCAGTAACATTCAGGCACATTCATTGCATGTGTGGACACACCTGCTAGCACTCAAGAAGGTTCTCCCCCTCCCCCCCAACTGATATGGGCAATGTCTATGTTAGAAGTGATTTTTTTTTTTTAAGGTATAAAAATACATACATACATATATACATTCAGTCCAAGTGGCCTGTAGCATTATAAAGAAGTGATCTATTTATCCCAAGTGCATTTTAAGAAGTATTTTATATTATATCACTTTATGAAGGAGCAGTAGGCAGGCACGGTTGAAGAGAACACTCTCACCATCTCGAGTGGACATTTCAAAAACCTTTCAAAATTCTGCTACCCAAATACAAAAATCAGGAGAAAGAGTTTAAGCTGGATCACACACACGGACATTTCCCCATGAAAAAGTTGGCAAATTGTGGCCTCAACTACACCACAGTTTGATGGCTGGGAAACTGGATCCGAGGTCAGACCCAGAGAATAGTGGTCAATGGTAGCGAATCATTATGGTGCTCTGTGACCAGTGGTGTTCCCCAAGGCTCTGTCCTTGTACCGGTTCTCTTCAAGATCTTTATCAATGATGTGGACATTGGTGTTAGAAGTGCACTGGCTAAGTTCACCGATGACACTAAACTTTAGGGCATAGCATCCACACCTGAGGACAGGCTAGTGGTCCAGGCTGACTTGGATAAATGTAGTAAGTGGGCAGATACAAACCTGATGACATTCAATACCAATAAATGTAAGGCTCCTTATAAGTACATAAGGGGTGTGCATCAGGGCCTGGGAGAATGTCTATTCACCAGAGCGCTCCAAGGAAAAACAAGGACCAACCATTGTAAACTCCTCAAAGACTGTTTTAGGCTGGACATAAGAAAATATTTCTTTTCTGTCCCAGCCCCCAAAGGCCTGGAATAGACTCCCTCCACAAGTGGTGCAAGCACCTACTCTAGACTCATTCAAGAAACGCTTGGATGTTCATCTTGCTGGGATCCTTTGACCCTAGCTGACTTCCTGCCCCTGGGGCAGGGTGCTGGACTTGATGATCTTTAAGGTCCCTTCCAGCACTAACATCCATGAACACACACACTTATACTAGGTATAAGAATACTAGCAAAGGTTTATATAAGTATTGTAAAATCATTTAAAGGAAAATAAGCTATGCCTCTACTGCAGGTGCTGGTCCTACACAGGGATTTAAGCTGCACCTCACCTTTAACTGCATTGTTACCTTCAGTTGACTATAAAAGCCAACAATTGTACCAGCTGGGGAAGAGAACAAGAAAAAAAAAAATCAAGATTGCTTGCAACTGGACAAGTGAAGAAATACAAAAAAAGTCAAGTCTCTGGTCTCTGCTTTGGCTAGCAAACTGGCTTTGTTTCTTTGAAGAATAGCCTATGCATTGAAACAAACAAACAACCAAACAACAAAAAACAAAAACAGACACTGAGCATGCTGTTAAGTTCTTCCTGGGCTGGGGACCTGAGCCATGAGCATTATTGCTGGTAAAAGAACATTTTAACTAGTGGCAGATATTAAAATAGATCAATTAGATTCAAATTGCTGTGGAATTCTGCTATGACCCAGAGAGTGAACTTTTTTCAAAGTAGCCAAGATGTTTTAGACACAACTTACATTTAAATGTAAAGTCTTTATATCCT
Organism: Gavialis gangeticus; assembly: GCF_001723915.1. Taxonomy (NCBI): domain Eukaryota; kingdom Metazoa; phylum Chordata; order Crocodylia; family Gavialidae; genus Gavialis; species Gavialis gangeticus. The sequence continues at coordinate 1,205,840 of NW_017729005.1, read as the reverse complement.
CTTGGACTCTAAACAAAAACTTTTGCTTGAGCTGTGGCTCAGTCTCATCCCAGTCTCTCCATTGTAAATAGGATCATAAGAAAGTAGGGCCAGAAAAGACTTCACAAGGTCATTAATCCAGCCACCTGCTCAAGGCAGGACCACCCCCAACTAAATGATCCCAGCCAAGCATTTATCTAACCTGCTCTTGAAAACTTCTGAGGGTGGAGATTTCATAACTTCTCTTGGTTCCAATTCTTGACCACCTTCACAGTCAGAAAGTTCCTCCTAATCTCCAACATACATTTCCCCTACTGCAGCTTGAGGCTGTTGTTCCTAGTCCTGATCCTGTGGCCACAGAGAAAAGCCCATCTTCATCCTCTTTGTAACTGCCATTCAGGAAAAAGCTCCCTTGATGTAGGTTATTTGGTGTCAAGTGGAACAACCTATGAGATAATTTTGAATACTCCTATGATTAACATAAACAAGTATTTTTACACGCAACTAAACACTGAACGCCAAAATTTACTAGGATTATAAACACTGATTTCTCCTTGCCAAGTCTCCCTGGGACCACAATTATTAAGTTTCTTTTGAATGATTAGTAAGATATAGATTTTAGCTGTGGACCTTGAGCAATACTGTTCTGCAAAGAAATTCTCAGTGAGAGCTTTTAAATACTGTTTTGTTATACTATACAATCTATTGTTTGATTAAGAAGATAATAATCTTTCAATCCCATTGAGGAATAGTAGGCTTCAATAGACAATTAAGAGAGTGAAAACATGGTAATGTACACAAGGAGCTTCACAAGTGTCATTTCAAGATTACATGGTGATATTATTAAGCTTGATACGAGATACAAATGTGATCACATGAATGCACGTGAAAAGAATTGAAGAGGGAAATAATCCTTGGAGTACTAGCCCCTTATTTGGCATAAGGTCATTTATTATACAAGTATACTATTAAAAAAATAATAATAATAAATCAAGCACTTCCTCTTCCTTAAAAAACAAAAAAAGGAAAGACTACTTCAACGATTACTGGAGAGAGTGTGGAATCTAAAGTAGCTCACAGTAACTTTCCAGAGTTAATAAACATCAGGCAAGGATTTAAAATAGTGTGTTTGATTTAACAAAAGTGAACTTGTCATCGGTAGGGACTCTAAGTAGAAGATTTACTCTTTCCACAGAAAATGCTTCAGCTAAAGATTAGTGAATTGAGGTTACTTTGGTAAAGGTTTTTACTACTTTGCGAAGTCAAATAGCTCAGCCATAGAAATTCTAAAATCTGTTCTTTAAAAAAAAGAATACTTGATACATTCTGCTAGCTCTGACTGACAAATTCTCATCAGTTCAGATATCCAATCCTGCCCAGACTCCAAGCAGATACAGAACATTGCATTAGCACATCTAAGCAGATGAGCTGGGCCTTCTGTTAACATAGTCAGCAAGCCAAGAAGCTCCTTGAAATTGTTTTTCTTTATGAAGTCCATTGGATTAAGTGTCTAAAAACCTTAACACTGAGAAATCAGAAGGCAGGAAGTTCTGGATGCCATAGTAATGAAAATGGTACAGGAGCCTAAACAGAATAAGATTCAAATGCTAGGTTTGCTTCTACAGTATAGAAGCTAGGAAAACACATTTTTCTTCATTTTGCTTAATAAGAATCTGAATTTATTAATTCTGCTATTAATATATTTAGGGGATCTCTGCCTTATGATATACTAGTTCCCATTTAAGCTGTTTTATCATTCTCCCGTTTTACAAATATTCTGATTCCTTCATTGTAAGCCACCCTGAGTCTTATTAGGAAGGGCAGCACATAAATCAAATAAATACATAACATGCATCCCATAAAATACAGTACATTGGATGTGCCATATAACTAAATTAGAATTGTGCGTTCAACCTGACACTGATACAGACAGTTTTCTTTTTGATATACTGTCATTCTTCAATGTATTATTTTGGGTTTCCTTTGTCAGCCTCATATTTAAATGAGAAATTTAAAAAAAGTAGGGGGCTTGGTCAATTTTTAAGGGCTATACACTGAACATGTAATGTTTAAATCTGGTCTATTAACAAGGATAATACTGTAATTAAGGCTAAGATGAGTAGGAACTTCTGATTTTGCACTTGAGATATTACTGATTGGCAAGGTCATGGGCAATTTAGCAAATCCTTCAAGTATCAAAGTTTGCTTGATTCTTTAGGAGTCAAATCCAGTGCCTATTAAAATTAAACTGGAGTTTTCCATTCACTTCAGTGTTCTGTTAAACGCTGAATCAGGGCTTGGTTTTGCAATTCTTTTGAAAAACCTGCCCAGGAGCTTTAGGGTCATAATGTGCAAGAATGGCTGCAAAAATTACCGTATATGTAGAGCTGTACTTTGAGTTCCTAAAATTCTTCCTTCCCTTTTAAAAAGATTCTTTGTATCACTTGATATGAGCTTTTTGGTAGATAATCTTTTAGGGATTGAGAACTCAAAAAAGTGAGGTATTTAATGTAGTGAGCCCTGTAGCAGGATGGGGTACCTAGGGGTGGCTGTGTTACCCCCAGGTCCTTAACCATGCCAGTTTTACCCCATAAGCACCCTCATTCTCACCCGCCATGTCTTGGTGGTATGATAAATATAGGGAGGCTGCCCTTGAGCTTTAGTTTTGGACACAGTCAGACTAGACCTTATTAACCCTGTTGTTTCTGTACCCCTTATGTCCCGCTTCACTGTAGATGGTTTCCAAGTCTCCCAGCCTTACGGGTCATATGCATGGCTCCAACCACCCCTTTACCATGCCCCAGGCTTCACAGATGGTATTGGCATTGTCTTGCCTAGGCCTCGTTACAATTCAGCCCCTTATCCACGCTGGGCTCTCCTCAGCCCTGGCTCAAGTGCCGCGCCCTCCCTGGCACTGGGCTTTGTTCCCCCCCAAATGCTGCACCCACTCTGGCACCAGGGTCTCCACACTGCTGTGGGCCCCTATGACGCCTCCTCCTTCCCCAATAGCCTTTCCCAAACCACCAGTTTTTAATCAGACAGCACACACTCAACCACCAACCCCCATAAGTCCCTGGGCTGTAACTTAACACAGAACTCACGCCATGCTCTGCCACTTTAAAAGATTAAAACCCCACTTCTCTGAGGCTCAGTGCCTAGTAGGCAAGGCTACCTTATGGGCTCCTGGTGTCCCCTTTGTTCTAAGGGTAGCGCATCTGCCGGCTACCACCTCTCCGGGCCCTTCCTTCTCCTGGAGGCTCCTTCCCCTTTGGTCCCAGCCCTCAGGTTTATATGGGCCCAGGGCCCTGCCTCTTCCAGCAGCTGACCAGGTGCAGGTGCAGCCAATTCCCTCATTAACCGGTTGTCTTGGCAACCTGCACCTGGGTTCTTGTCTCTGCTCTAAGAGGAGCAGGCACCTTAGTGCCCTGCTACAAGCCCCTTAACATAATTACAGAGATTTTCAGGAGTATAATAGTTATCTAGTATTAACAGCTACTCAAGTCAGGAAGCCTGGTGGATTTGACTTTGTTTTTCCCAGTGGCATGCTACAGAACCCCTACTGGCCATTCAGTTTCCTTGAACCTCAGTTTACCTAACCATAAAATCAGTAACTCAACTAACTCAGGAATGGTACTCATTGCAGCTTTGAGTTCTCTAATGAAAACTCTGTAGCAGTACAAAACACTGCTTACATTAAATACTGAATATTAAACATAATAAAGATATATAATATATAATATTTCCACTGTTCCTTGCATTACGCTGGCCATTCATATCAGTATGTCTGTCTGACAACAAACCTCACACTGGTGCGCTTTAGGTGCATTATTTGTATCTCTTGATGAATGATATGCATAACCTGACCACTATTTTGAATTTACTGTGCAGGTCCTTTAGAAAAATGCGGCTTGTACAAGGTGCTTTTTTTTGTTATCAATAATGGCTGATATTGTCATTTTTTTTCCAGGAGAATCACCTGATTCTTATGCATACACACGTCATTTGTCCTCATAGCAACAAGAATAGCATCACTACAGTATTACAGCACTGAGTCAGAAGAGGCTCAATTCCATTTCTTTTAACAAAGGTAGCTAAATCTGGAAGAAGCTTTAAATTTTGCTGGAATTCTTCACTGTGTATTCATTAGTACTTACTGACCACCATTTGGCTACTGAAAAGGAAGATAGGAGCTGGACATAAGACAGAGCATCATATTTAAGTACAGTAAGCATCTCTATAGTAAATTATCTTATGTTAAGAAGGTTTTAGTTTTTCCTGAATTAGTCTTGTCTGCTGCACCACTAATCTGACCTATTGGATTATGTGGATAAAAGAGAGAATGTTTCACCTCTACCAGAAGGCAAGCAGTGCCCACCCATCCCCAGGGAACATTGCATTAATTTCTTTTGAGAGCTCCAAATGGCTATGCCTCCCATCCCCTTCAGCATAGCATTATTCTTTTTAACACCGTGCTTGCTACCTGCCAGCCCCTCACCCTCAAAGAGACAACACTTGTGTGACTATATATCACACTTCCTCAGTGAACCTCTCCCGGTATCTTTATTCAGGATGCAATAAAAGTGCAATGTAAATTGTAATTTTATTGACGTCATATGAGCTAAACCTAATTACACAAGCTGATGATCTGACTTGTATCACTTATCTCTTGCTGAGATGTGAGATTTTTAATCCTGTTTAATTAACAGATTTTACCTATGGGATTTATTCTGGGCTTTGCATGGATACATTTACTCTGTTTATCTTTTATTTGAATTAATTGATTTTCTCAGTGCCCTGTCCTAAATAACTCCTGCCCTACTTAAGCCAGTTGACTTGGCTGTAAGTGAGAATACCCACTAGTGGAATATTCCAAAGAGAAGAAAATCCAAACTCAGCCCCACAGGGGGAAGGTATTGGAACACGTCTGAGCACAGATTCACATAAACAGGCTCACAGTCTTCTTGCCAAAGGGTTGCTACCAAAAAGCACAGAGAAGTCAGGACGTCTTGCTCCAGAGATCTCATATTACAGTGTACCTTTGAGTCAGATTCCATTTCTAATGCACTTGAAATGCTCCAATCTGATTATGCTAATGATTTGTACCATACAACACTTTTTTCTGCTCTGATTATATTACAGGTTGTTCATTGGGATAACGAGACTGAACAGTCAGCATAACTACAGTAAATGCTATTACCAAATTAAGAAGTTTAGATCTCTGAAAAGTGCAACGGAAGAAACAGCTCAATAAGTAAATACAGAATTTCTCTCTAGATATAGAAATATATATATATGTGTGTATACACTATTGTTTTGTACATTTATTCATAAACTTATTTATATTTCACACAGAAACCTACATTAAAAGAACTTAATGAGGGCTACAAGCCAAGCACCTGAAAGTTATGAAATGCTACTATTAAGGTTGTTCACTTCACAATAGCTCAGTCCCCTGTGCCCCTGTCCCTAGTCTTATTAGACTGTTTTTAATTACGTGATTGCATATTATTTTTTCCACAATACCCCTGCTTCCTTCTGTGCACAAAGTAGCCAGAGATTATTTAATGAACTACTATTCATTATTTTGCTTTCACTGCATTATTCAATGTGTGGTTCTAGGATTTGTTTACTGCAAATTACTCAGACTTTGTGCTGAAGACAGAATTATTAATTTCCTTATGGGCTTTTTTATGGTGTTCATCATTTTAATTGCTTAGAGTTTCAGAAACATTAGTGGATTTATCTTGATAAAACTCTGGAGAGATATAGGGACATGATTACCTAGATTTACAGTTTAGGCAATTGAGAGACAGAGGTGATGCTGAAAAGCATCCAGGCATTTAGGGTGATCAATATGACACTTGATTTTTTTAGGGTATTTAGCATTATACTGCACTTCATATATTCAAAGCACAGGCCCCATTGTCTTCAGGTACAGCTGTAAGTGTTAGGCACTTCTGCAAATCAGGCAAGTTGGCAGTTAGAAAATGAGATGCGCACAATTAGTGGCTCCTGAGAAATATTCAGTTTAAGTTAATTGCATGGTGAATAACTTGCACCCCACAGAAACTCTGGAAGATTCATGATTAAAAACAGATTTTCCAGGGCAGCATTCAACCTCCATAGCTATGGCAAATCCATCCCTTAACATGCAATTCTGTGTTTGATTCACTACACACCTTCTTTTGCTACAAATAAAGCAATGCTCCTATGGACACAAGAGTCTCCATTATTCAACCTTGAGTTTTCCCTAGCATAGATAATCTTGGACACTGAATAAGGCAGAAGACCTGTGGAAAAATAGCCTGTGATCTTCTAATTAAAAGTGGTATCACAAAGCATTTGTGCAATGGAGATGAAATAAGTGTTGCACAGAACAGTTCTTGGGAATATTTTTCTTGGTGTTTTAAGGGTTTTTTTTCAAGCAGATTGTTAAAAGAAATTTCATCCTTTGGCACCTGTCTCATTACTGGGATTTGAACCTTAGGATCCAAGTGCAGACCTTTGCCACTTGAGACAATTGAGTAGCTCTAGCTAGGTTGCCATCTTCACTGTGAGCCAGATACACACTTTGCTGGAAAGCTTCACAGATATTAACTGAAAATATTGAATGTTTAGAGAATGCAGAATTACATTTCTGGCTCTGAAGGAATGTGTTCTCCAGTGACACAAACTGACCTGTCCATTTCCTCCAAGTTTTGACCTCTTCTAATCTGACCCTTTCCTATATCTTCTCCACCTCTGGTTCCTTACCTCAGTTCCATTCATTTTGCTTACCCCGTCCCTTTTTCTTCCCATCAGGGCCTCTCATACAAATCCCATGTCCTTCCTCAGAAAATCCTAGAGCAGAATTCAATTTCAGCTATTAGGCATGTAAATGAATCTAGGCACCCAAGTGTGATTCTATTTCACTCCGCTTTACTCTCTAAAAAAAAAAAAGTAATACAAAAGATAGGTGGGCCATCCTCCTCACTGCTTTTCTGGAAGGTAATGGTAAAATGGTACATTGCAAAAGGGCATATTACAAAAGTAGATGTATTAATGGATTTTCAGGGATTTGAATAGTGTAGGATAGGATAGTTGTCATTTATGCACATAAGTCCATTTTGATGCCCAATAGGTGGTGTAGAATTTGGTCTATAATGGCCTATAATGCACTCCCCCACCCCAACAGGCTCACTGTCCGAGACCTGATCTCCTCCCAGGTCCTATCCTCTTCCTCCTCGTACCTATTCCTATCTCCCATTTCTACATTTCAGCTTTTCATCCAACCTGTTTTCCCCTTACCCCACATTAGTTCTCAGTCAGCCTCCCCAGGTTTCTCATCCAATCTCAGTCCCATGGCTCCCTCTTTGGTTAGTGACCTGGTCCCTGCTCAGCAATAAAGCCTTCCTAAATCCTTCTCCTATCTCAAGTCTGCCTACGTCTTCTTTTAAGTGACTGTTACTTTTGGGGAGATTTTTTTGTTGTTGATCTTACCCACTATAGCTGTTGAGCTTGTGTGAGCAATGAGTGAATTCAGCCAGTGTTGTCAGGATGAGACTGTAGCTATCTGGACAGTAACTTGGCAGCTCCACATACATCAGGTGCCAAATCATTTATCTGGGTTTCTACAGTATCATGCATTAGATGTATTGTATTTTCTACATAGACATTTACAAGATTCACAGGAAGGAAATCAGGTTGCGATGAGGGAGAGAGGAAAAAATATGAGGCTGAATGTCAGAAAAGCAAACACTGAGTAATTCCAAAAATACCTAACATGCTGATGAGTGGAAAATTAATATGAGTGAGAGAAACCAGAGAAGAATTGATTGCAAAACACTTACTGGGAGTGAGAAGCATAATAGGAAAAAAATACTAACAAAATAAATACTGCTACAGCCAAAGGAAATTACAGATATGCTGAAGGAATACAACTGGCACGAAGTGGCCAGTGGTGTCCCTCAGGGGTCTGTGATTGGACCAGTGCTTTTCAACATCTTTATCAATGATTTGGATGGGGGAGTGAAAAGCTAGCTGGCCAAGTTCATGGACAACACCAAGTTATGGAGCATTTTGGACACACCAGAAGATAGGTTGTAAATACAGGTGGACCTGGACAGGCTAGAGAGTTGGGCAGACCACAACCAGATAAAGTTCAACACTTCCAAGTGTAAGGTGCTCCATCTGGGGGCAAACAACACTCAACGTACATACAGGCTTGGTGGTGACAGCTTGACATGCACCATGGCCGAAAGGGACCTTGGGGTAATGATTGACCATCACATGAATATGAGCCATCAGAGCGATGCAGGGGGCAGCAGGGCAAATAACATGCTGACATGCATTGACTGATGTAATCTTGTGTAAAATTGAGGAAGTGATACTCCCACTGTACTCAGCACTAGTGAGACCGCAGTTGGAGTACTGCATCCAGTTCTGGGTGCCTCACTTCAATACAAACGTGGAAAAACTTGAGAGGGTCCAGAAAAGAGCCACCCCTATGATCAGGGACTTGCATGGCAAGCCATATAAGGAAAGGCTGAGGGACCTGGGCCTCTTTAGCCTAAAGAAGAGAAGGTTGAGAAGGGACTTGATAGCGGCTCACTGTTATATCAGAGGAGTGCATCAGGAGCTCAGTGAACAACTGTTCACTAGGGCACCCCTGGGGAACACCAGGACTAATGGATGCAAACTCCTGCAAGGCCATTTCAGGCTTAATACCAGGAAAAAACTCTTTCATGGTCAGGGTGTCCAGACTTTGGAATAAACTCCCTCCAGAGGTGGTGCAGTCACCTACCCTGGTGGTTTTCATGAGCAGACTGGACAGTTGTCTTCCTGCCTAGCCCGGGGGTGGGGGTGGGGGAGGAGGGGACTGAACCTGATGGTCTGCGAGGTCCTTTACAGCCCCTAACAATCTATGAATCTGTGAAACTAGAGGAAAGGAGTGTTACCACCATGGCAAGCTCCACTGCAACCTAGTCATTCTTCTATGGCTAATGACATCACCTCAGGAGGTATACATTTGGGCTATGATGTATTCACCTAGTTCAGTAGTTTTCTCACAGTGTAATAATTTGACCTTGGAGGTTCAAGTGTAGCTTTGCCATAGGTTAGGCAAGAACTTGGAGCTGAGCAAGAATTGGATACCTCACTGAATTGCTTCCTCCTTCCCACCCTACTCTGAATCAGACCTAGAGTTAAAATATCAAGCAGATGCGTTTGAACAGAGAGGAGTAAATGATTTATCTATTTCCTTACCTGTCTGCATGAAAGGGTGAGTATCTACCCTTCAGAGGTTCCTCTTCCCCAATTCTGCTACTATGCAGGATTTTCCCAGGCTGCTTATATCCCTTATTCCCTTATGCAAGTGAATAGTCAAAATTATGCTGTGACCCTTAGAGATATGAAACGTTTTGTAGTAAGTACCACTGTCATAAAGTGTATGACATACTTTAATAGTATGATGAGGTTTGTTGTTTTTATTTGGAATACAGTGGCACCTAGATCATAGCTTAGGGTCCCCTTGTGCAAGGTGCTATACAGCTATCAGGGTTGCTAACTGTCCCAGATTCTAACTCCAGTTGATGGGATTTTAGCTAGGGATGAGTACAAAACAATACAAAAATGTCAATCCTCTGTCTGGTACAAACCGCCTTTGATTGGCTGGCTGCCTCAGTTTTCCACCTTCTGTGGTAAAAGCAGCTGCTCAAGACTAATATCTTCATATCTCCCTCAGCAACCCCATGCCTTTCTCATGAAGAGAGTAGGAAGCAGGAAGAAGTAGGAAGAGCACAGCAAGCTTCTGGTGGTCCTGTTTCTTCTTCTTATTCCAAGAACAGTGGGGTAGCTCCTCTGAACCTCAGTCCAATTTTTCCCCCTCCCCTTCTCTGATACCTTTGGTCCAGGCTGTGAGAGGGGACTGAAGAACTGCAGCAGGGGCAAGGAGGTGAGAATGGAGAGAACAGAGCTGATGGTGGGGTGGGCAACGTGACTAAGATGCTGAACTGGTGAGGCAGCGTGGGCACTAGGGATGTGCCAAACTGCCATAGGGATGAAGATGCAAGGCTGAGAGCTCCTACAGCAAACAGCCCAAGTCACTTAATTCTAAATGCATTTGGGAGGGTGAACACACATTTTCACTCTCATACCCTAGGGATTAGTGTGTGCGCATGTGTATGTGTGCATGCAAAACACATACAATATAAACCTTGAATCAGAAATTATGAAAGCTTTTTACTGTAATTTTTTAAGGGAAAGGGAACTGACTAATGATTTTGAATTGTTTGAAGCCTACACTGCCTAGTCTTTGCAGTCTTACCTCAGGACTGAGTAGACAAGGCAAACACAGAAAGGGTGAATGAAAAAAGTCACAGAATCAAAAGTAGGACAAAATATACTCTTGTATTATTTTTAACAGAGTGGGTAACTACTGTTACCATGAAAGATGATGGCTAGAAGTTAACTAGGTAGAACCGTCTAAGTTTAAGCCTCCCCTTCTCCCCTGCCACTTTCAAAACTATAACCGATTGTACAATTTAGCATCAGGACTTTTCTTAACAAGTGTAAGAATCATGTGAAAATATTGTTTAACCTTCAGTTGATCTGCTTAGTAAAAGTAATATTTTCAAAGTGGGGAAAAATAACAAACATTTATATCTGTAATGAAACACAGATGTAAAAGACAATACAAAGATTAGAGAGAACGACTAGTTATTAATATAGTTAATCAACCTAAAAAGGCCTGTCTGCCTACAATGTTGAACAAAATTAATTGCCACATTAATATGCTGTAAATCTGAGTATCAGCAACTGGAGTAATTAAGGGAACATAATGCAGGTTAAGTTGTAGCAGCTCCTTTCTGTAATCAGATTGAAATTAATGTTTAGAAAAAGCAACCACTGTCATTTTTATGTCATTGCATAAAATATGTTAATTCAACTCAGGGGTATTTGAGCCTATGCTTATAGACAAGGTACGGGGTAAGTGTATTTGCAAACATACATCCAATTTCTATGCACAAATATAAGCTTTTGAGCATGCTTGACATACTTG
>NW_017729005.1:1180606-1189823 GCF_001723915.1 Gavialis gangeticus | reverse complement strand
ACTCAGGGGTATTTGAGCCTATGCTTATAGACAAGGGAAGGGGTAAGTGTATTTGCAAACATACATCCAATTTCTATGCACAAATATAAGCTTTTGAGCATGCTTGACATACTTGATGCACACATTTAAATAACTTGTTATATGTATGCCTTTTCCACAAAGAAAGCACTAGCTCGTGCCATTTGCACTTAGGCCTGGGTAAAACAACTGCACTATTTAGGGAGCGCCCAGGAGGCAGTTACTCCTAGGCCTAACTTTTGCTTTAAGAGGTGAGAAATTCACCTAGTACAGCTTTCCCAAGACAACTGGGGAAAAAAAAATCAGAGTGCTTCCCCTGTTCAGGCATAGCAGCCATAACACAAGCAAATAACCTTATTTTCCTTTTGGCTATGTTGTAGCCAATAGTTACCCCTAAAACATACAGTTTATTAGCACTTAGTCTAGGAGCCTTACAAGGCAAAGCCTTATATCCCATCATACATTGCAGCTATACAATTCTGTCAGCCATCATATGACTTAATCAGAGAGGAAGACTACTAAGTATCATGAGAGAAATGGGGGGAAGCTAGATTTTCCTTAATCCACTCTACTAAGGATGATTAATACCCAAGATTACCAGAAGTAAAAAAATATAGGACTTTCATTACTTATTCAGTCTTTTATAATCTCTGGGCACTGAAGAATATTTTACAAAGATACTTTAACCTAATTAATAAGGTACACCCTGATCCTGAAAACAGAGTGCTTTATCACAAGCATGATCACAGGAGCCAAATTAAGGATGTGTATGTGTTTGTAAATGTATCCCTTGGTAAAACAAACCTGTACAGAACAGTAAAAAAAAAAGTAATGATTTTTTTTTTCCAATTAAAATATTCAGGACACTTGATTTAAATGCCAGTCAATCAGAAATTGATTTATTTTTAGAGAGAGGAAACTTATGATAATTTAAATTACAATATTCCTTTCAGATTCTTAAGTTTAGCAATCAGAGAACTTACCCTGAAGCATTATGTTTCCCATGGTTTATAGTTCCCTCTTCCCCATCAGAAGCATTTAGAGATGCTGGCATGTATGACTGATACTGAAGATCAGAGAATTTGTTTGTCATTTATCAATTGTCATTTCATTCTTCATAAGATTTAGGATACCATTTTGTTGGGAGAAGTCTTTGGATCTTTGTTAATTTAAGCTTCTCTGGCATATATAGTATTAAACTCATAATTCAGCTTATTGGAAGCTCATATATAAAACTTAATGTACTTACAAATAAAGGTTAAACTTTAACTGGCAGTATTCCATTCACCCAATTACCCATTCACATTAATAATTCACCTCACTAGAAAAATGCAATTGTTTTAAACTGACAAGTCAATTTTGTATTTTTCCAGTGACCTCTTGAAGTACTTTAGCATTAGGGGATGTGCCAAAACATTCCAATCGCTTTTGAAACTCAAACTGGTTGAGAAAGACTGGGTGTGGTGAACTGATTAGTATCTGAATTGCTAGAGAAGGTGGGTCTGAGAAGAATGTGTGCATGTGTGTGTGGCTCAAAATGAACTTGGAGTCAAAAGATCTGCAATCAGCTCCTAATGTTACCACAACCTCTGTGTAGCTTTCAGCTAACCACTTTACTTTTACATGCTTTACTTCCCCATCTGAAAAATAAGGAAAAATTTCTCTCTCTCACCCTTCACCTTTCTGTACTGTTTAGGCCTTAATCCTAAACAAATATGCAGTCAAGAGGACCCTGTGGCTTTAACTGGGCTTTATGGGGAGTCTGGGGCTTCCCTATGCCCAAGTCTTTTATAAACTGTAAAATTAGCACACAGTGATTATTATCATGGATGGACCTCTAGTTTACATTATAAAATAAGCAACTACTGATTAAGCATCGTAGAAAAACGCTTTTCACAACACAATAACTTCTATCATATCACCTAATTTATCTGTCTTCTCCTTATGTCTATAACTTAACTCAGTAACAAAACAGGAAAAAACACATGACAAGACAAAGAGAGAGCCAATTGGAAACTGGAAGTATTGCCTATAAAGAAAAACTGCATGAAAATTCAAATTAAAAAAAAAAGAGGGATATCTGGAATTTACAGTATTTCAATCCAATGGAAGGCAATAGAATACCTTTAATCCCACATCTCTTCCCACAACTACTAATTCTTTATGAAGTCAGCATTCAGTTGGTGTTAGCCATCTTCTTGCACAATACTGTTAATTGTCATCCGCATTTTATTTATTCCTTATGAAAGAGAGAATCATAAACTCAGTGACAGAAGTGTTTAAAAAAGCTCGCAGATAAGAGGAAAAAGAGGGAGAACAGAGTACAGAGAACAGAGGAGGCCAGGATATCTAAAATATACCAGAATGAAAAGAAGAATCAAAAGGGAAGAGAGAACACCAGAAAGGAGGAGCAGGAGAAGAATGGCATTTGGTGAAGACTCTGAAGGTTTTTGAGAAAGATCCAGTTTACTGAGTCGAAATTCTAACAGATTGTGTGTGCTGCATAACAAGATTTGAGAACAGCACCCCATACCTTCCTCTCCCAGCCAAGCTTCATAATTATAGTGAACAGTCAATATTTACATAAATGCAGAATTCCAGACACAGATAACCAAATTATTAGCTACATTTACCAACAATATTCAATCAGTCTCTGAGGCCGAGTGTCTCACGAAATAGTAATGCAACTGGCAGTACCAACTAGTGGTAAATCCGAAAGTGGGACCTCATTTGCCTTAACTCACTACGATTGCTCTGTCTGAGATTTTTTAAAGCAAAACACCAGACTGCATGCCCCCAATCTGCCTCCTAGCCACAAACTCCACTATAATTTCACCTTGTTTTTATATTCACTGATTAGAAGAGTCTGTCATTGCTCACATTTCAGTTCTATGTGTAATTCACTAATCCTCAAAATGTGTATGCTTTTCAGCTAACTAGTAAACCTGAGTGAACTGAAAACTATTCAGTGTATCAAGTACTTCTGACCCATTAATTGCCAAAAATAAGACTAGCTCCAGACTCTTTTCCTTTTTACTGAGAGAAGCAAGGATTTAGGGGCAGGGGCATGATATCTTTTACTGGACCAGTTAAACTGCAGCTGGTCCAACACAACATATCATCCAAAAAAAATCCTTGCTTCCCACATGATTCCTGGACCATCACGGCTACAACATTCCTTTTAACTGGAATCCACTGTTTGAAAATAGTGAAAAACTCTTTGACCAGGGGCTTTCTTTTCCAGCTGTGGTGGGACTTTACATTTTCCATTCTTCTATTCAAAGTCCTTTTTTTTTTTTTTTTAAATGTTTTTGTTATTCCTGTACCATATGATGTTCAGGAATCACTTTAAGCCAAGGTCCTAGCCAAAGATCTGTTTCATTCAGCATCTCAAATTCCAACTACATTACTGGTTAAGAGCTTCTTAAAAAAATACTCTCCCCACACACCATAAAAGAAGATTACGAATTGAAATGCCACATTTCCTATCAGATCTGCAAGATTTTGGAGCAAGACAGGAAATGACTAAGGAGATAAGGTTGTAGAGACCACTGAAGCTACAGAACCTGCCAGGATTAGGAGGAACAATGGTATATTCCATGCAAGAGAGAACCTGAATGCATGCTGCAAAGAGACTGCATAACCCAGAAATCATCTACACCTTAGAAAAAGGAAAATAAGTTGGCTCAATTCTGCTTCAGTTTCACAGTTTTAGTGCTCAAAAGAGTGTGTGGGGCAGCATTTGACACTAGGGAGGTCTAAGGTACAAAAACGAGAGCGTCCCTACATTCCAGGGATTTATTGGGTAGCCTTGTTGGTCTGAAACAGAAAGAAATCTAGAACTCCTGGTTCAGAGATGATACTTTTAATAGACCAACTAAGAAACCATAAAAAAATATATTTTTTTTCTGCAAGCTTTTGAGTGCACACATCCTTCCTTAGGCTCAGGGAAAATTAAAAATGGTGAAAAGTCCCCATAGGTATAAAATAAACTTTCTTTTTGCAGAGAGGAAGCTCAGGTGGAAGTCTGTTCCTCTGGATCCATGAGAGTGTCTTTGTGAGTTGCTTTTTGATGTGCAGATAAGGCAGGATTCCTTCCCTGGTGGTGTCAGATGGCAAAAAGGCAGAGGTGTAGAAATCTTTCTTGTTTCATTCCATCCATTTTTAGTGCATCATAGTCCTCTCTAGTACAAATCTGTTCAATACTTTCTTTTTACTTATCTCCAAGGTTTCTAGCTGGTGATGTTTTGGTATGCAAGGGGTGCGTGTGGGGGTAGGGGGAGGGGGGAGTTGGACTAAGCTGCACTTCTTGTGCAACTTCAATGGAAGGGAAAATTTCGAATTTGTGGGTTGATTTCTTTATATACATAAACTCAATAATCCTCACTGAGGTCAGTGGCAGTAGAATTTTCACTTCTTTTAGTGAAAATTAAAAGCATTTGAAAAAGAGTGTGAAAGGAAGAGAAAATATGGCTGAAATTAAGGAACATGTTCATAATAGCCCTTCAAAATCAGAAATACTTCTCATGTTTGCCCTTTAAAAAAAGATTTGGGAACACTAAAAAGAAGAAATAACTTCCACCTTTTTTCCACCATTGACTTCATGTTAGTTTATTAAACCCTTAGATTCTGGGAAATCACTTTTGGAGAGGGCATTGATTCAGGAAGAATATACTACTATTTCCTGGGATATAATTTCACAACCTTGGGGTGGATCCTATATTCTTTGTATTTCCTAAACTCCCATCAACTCCAGTGGTATTTTTGGCCATGATAATCATAACCCATTGGGGCCTTATATTTATTTTTCTTTTCTAAATTATTGTTCTTGCAAAAAATAAAATGTAAATTCCCAGAGTCAGATCAACAGATCGCTTATTCCCAGAGATAAAAAAAAATATTTTCTCAGGTTAAAGGGAAAAAACCAAAAATATTTCTCATTCTTGCTTCAAACTTTCCTGCTAAACAAAAGATGTTATTTTTCCCCTCTTTGACTTTTTTTGTAGGTGGAGTACTATCATTCTGTCTCAGCTGGTTTTTCCATTTCTCTGACATCCCTCTTACTGTAGCTATTCATTAAATTTTAAATGGACATTTTTCTATCTATTTTTCTCTGATTATAACCTCTCTTTCTATAGTATTCAGGAGCTAAGGGGAATGCAGAGTCTCAATTTCACTTTTGTTCCAAATGAATTCTGACCAGCATTGTGTCAGCCAACTCTAGCAAAATTACTGACAGAAACACACAACAGTTGTATAGATTCACTGTCTATTTTTCTTGCTGATGCTGCAAATCATAGAAGTACAGCCTTTGAAACACCTGGAGCCTTAATTAATTTAATATATGCAACCAGTTTAAAAAAATATTTCAAAAAGTATCCATGAAGTAACAATGACCACTGAAAATGCTACCAATAAAACTGGGTCAGAAAGCAGGGATATATAGCATGTGTTCTACATATTGACTGTGGTTAGTTAGTAAGGTGCAAATCTACCCTGCCTTCTCAGTGAGAAGGGCCAAAAGTAATAGCTAAGGTAAAATAGGCCTCTGGCTTCTCTCTTTATATCTTTTTCAGAAGCTCTATGAAACTCCTGAGGCCTTCTGGCAAGGTTTCTTCCCGTTACAAGGGACTGATTCGATCTGAGCTGCAGCTATATTTTGCTATTGTTGAAACCCATAAGCAAGATAAAATTCCTTGGTGGAGGAGACAGAGACAGAGACCACATGACTAGGCTCTTGGCAATCTAGTTTACTGGAATGCTCCTAGGGAAAATGTGACCAGGGAAGTCATTCTAACAACACCTGAATTTGTCTTTCTGACTAATAGCTACATAATGGAATTTACCCAGAAGATGAAATTGAGGTGTGACTAAAGGGTGTCGTGGATCTTAAATCCCCTCATAAATTTGTGTCTTTATTGGCAATCACAGCAGAGATTAAAGTAGCAAAGTAGAATCAATAGTAGAGGAAGGTTTTCCCTTCATTCTTTTTGCAGAAGACTCATAGGGCCATCTGGGAAAAAAGTACACAGCTCCTACTCTGGTAGTACATTTTCTGAGCAGATTCCAATATCGTACCCAGTACTGTCAGCTTCCCCATCCATTTGAGCAGCTTTCAGAATCACTGCCTTTAACAATTAATGATCAATGACAAGAACATTCAGTAAAAAAAAAAAATGTATGTCTAAAATGTTTTGTATTGATCTGTGAATGACAAGAACAAATGAATATTTTGCCATTGATTTTGACATGGGTTTTCACCCTTCCAGTTTTCAATATTTCTCAGACAACATTTCCTATTTGAGACCACAGTAGCTAAATGCCAGGCCCCCCTGGAATTTCAGTTTAATCCTAGGGGCCTATAAGAAGCTCTTTATTGCTGACTGTAGGGTGCAGTATGTGGTTTTTGGGTAAATTCAGCTTGTGATGTGGTGAGATGAAATAAGCACTCAATGTTCCCAGAGAGAACTTGCATGACAAACAGTAGAATATCCCATGCTCATTTGCATTGAAGGTATGTACACTGCTGGCTTTGTGGCATCACTGCAGCAAACTGTGACTCATGTACAAAATGGAAAAATCCTTGCACTTTGAGGGTGAATATAGAAACCATGGTGTCTTGTCTGCTCTGGATTTTATACACAGATACATCCCTTTCAGCTCATACAGTGAGAAAAACCCAGGCAGACAAGAGAATCTTCAGGGACCAAATGAAATGTCGAAGTCTCAAATTTCAAATACATCCTTTTTTTTTTCTTTTTATACTTTCAAGATCCCATGTGTACCTTCCCCAAGAACATTTAAAAGATAATAAATAAATCATATTTTTTAGAAGTCAATAAATTATATTTGGAAGGTTCTTTATAATGTGCATACACACACTATATATAGCGTGTGTGTGTGTGTGTGTGTGTGTGTGTGTGTATTCACACACACACACACACACACACACACACCTGTGCACATATTCATATTCAGAGTATGGGTTCTGTTTATCCTCTGCACACACCCACCCACACAGACCAGCTGGTATGGAAGATGCAGTGTTGGCTGAATTGCTATCACATTGAGAGAAAAACCAAAATGGCTGCTTGAATTTCTTGCAATAAATTAGCAAGTCTGTCTGCAAAGAGAGGGAAGGACACCTTCACAGACCAGCTCACTGACCTAGTGAGGAGGGCTTTAAAATTAGATTCATGGGAGGATAGAGACCAAAGCCCTAAGGTAATTGGGGAATTAGGTAAGCTGGAGAGGTCAGAAAGCGGTTGAGTGATCATAAGCAAAAAGAGAAGGGAGCAACAGGGGAGGCCTTCCTGTTCTTCCTGAGAGAATAGGGCAATTGACTAGTTACCTCAGATGTCTGTACATGAGTACATGGAGCCTGGGAAGAAAGAGGAAGAATTGGGAGTCTTTAAACAGTCCCGGATCTGGGACATGTTTGAAATAACAGATTTGGTGGGATAGCCGTCCTGACTGGAGTAATGTTGTGGATGACTATAAACTGTTCAGGAAGGACAGGCAGGGGAAAAGAGGAAGAACAATTGTTCTTTATGTAAATGAGCTGTATGACTGCTCAGAGCTCCAGCATGAAACTGGAGATAGTCCATTTGAAAGTATCTGGGTTAGGCTCAGAGGGAAAAGCAACAAGGGTGACGTTATGGTGGGTGTCTGCTATAGACCACCAGACAAGGAGGACGAGGTGAATGAAGCTTTCTTTAAACAGCTAAAGGAAATTTCCAGATCACAGGACCTGGTTCTCATGAGGGACTTCAAATCATCCTCGGTGCTTGTACGTGAGGAGGATTTAGTTCTGAAGGTTGCATTCTATTCCCCTTAAATTGAAACTGTGGGTTTTTAATTGAAACCCACTGTTTCAATTTAGGGGTTTCCAATCACTGTTACAGTGAGGAACTCAATCCATATTTTTCTCCCCAGTACAGCCTGCCCACAGCTGGGGGGCAAGCTGCTGGTGGGCCAAGTGGCCCCTGAAAGGCAGAGGACCCATGTCCTTCCCTTCATGGTGGCAGCACCGCCTGGGGTTGGCCAGGTGGGCTGCTAGAGGACCAGGTGCTGCCCCAGCTTGGAGGTAGCACCCAACCCAATCCATTTCTTCCCCAACCCCAAGCTAGGGCAACACCTGGCCCCCTAGCAACCCACCTGGGTTGCCCTTTGGGGCATTGCTTCTGTGGAGGGAAAAAACTAGGGGACCTCCACATCTCAGAGGGCCCCAGTCCTTCCCTCCATGGTAGTGGTGCCCCCCAGGGCCACCTGGGTAGGCTGTTAGCAGGCTGGGTGCTGCCCCAGCTTGGGGTTGAGGAAGAATTGGATCAATCCAGGTGCTGGGCAGGCTCTACCAGAAAAAGAGATTGGGCCCCTCACCCAATCCTTTTTTTTCTGTAGAGCCTGCCTGCCTCTCCCACAGCCAGGAGGTAAGCTGAGTAATAGCTGCAACACATTGTTGCAATCTAAACTACATTATGATGTAGTTCAGTTTCCAGTGATGAAAACTCATTTAAAACCCCCAAATTCCTGCACGTGTACAGTGTGACACCATTAACCCACCCAAAGTGACATTTTTCATCACATGGTACATGTACATGGTAATGGTGTCACGTGTACAAGTGCCCCTGACATCTGCTGGGAGGGCAATATAGCAGTGCACAGGCAATTCAGTAAGGTTTTGAAGAGTGATAGGGACAACTTCCTAGTGCAAGTGTTGGAGAGGCAAACTAGGGGTCATGCTCTTCTTGATCTGCTGCTCACAAATATGGAAGACTTGGTGGGGAATATAGAAGTGGATAGCAACTTGGGCAGCAGTGACCATGAGATGACTGAGTTCAGGATCCTGAGGAAAGGGAGGGGAGAAGCAGAGTAAGGACGCTGGACTTCAGAAGAATGGACTTCAACTCAAATGGAAAAAATAATGATCAGGATCCTCTGGGAGGAAACTCTAAGGGGGAAAAGGAATCCAGGAGAGATGGCTGTATTTTAAAGAAACCTTACTGAGGGCACAGGAATGAACCATATGGATGTGGAAAAAAACTAGCAAGTATAGGAAAAGACCAGCTTGGCTTAGCAAGGAATTCATCAATGAGCTAAAGTACAAAAAAGGAAGCTTACAAGAAGTGGAAACTTGGACAAACAACCAGGAAAGTATATAATAATATTGCTCAGGCATGCAGGGAAACCCCTCTCCCCC
>NW_017729005.1:1175186-1180471 GCF_001723915.1 Gavialis gangeticus | reverse complement strand
GGAAACCCCCCCCCCCCCCCGACGTGGCACGGAGTGAGAAGGGAGATGAAAGTGACAGCCAGAGAGGGAGAGAGCCAGCAAGCAGCATGGTGAGCAGCTCAGAAGAAATACGAGATTCAGAGATTGAACCCGGTCGAGGACTCTTAGAGAGAGAAAAGTGAAAAGACATAAAAAAGTTCAGGAGTAAAGCAAGAACTCCATGAAAACAAATAAAGTTTTTCCTTTAATTTGTTTTTTTAATTGAGAAAACAACAAGAATGGAAATGAAGTAAAATTTATTAAACTTTACAAAAAAAGAAGAAGAAAAAAGATTTGAATTCCAGAGGCAGATAGCTGGAAATTAGTCTTGTTTTGTAGCTGAACTTAATTTTGATAGACACAGGACTGTGCATTTATCTGAGTTGTGAGATTGTCCAAAAAGAACAAGAGAAAAATTCAAACTATGAAAAAAAAGAAAAACCATAATAAGTTGTGTAATAAAAATAATAAAGGAACCTTAATAGAAAATATTGTATCACTGAGCTTTTTTGGAATGAAAATAGTGAAATTTCCCTACATTTAAAAGAGGATTTCCAGAATTCAGCATTGAAAGATAAATTAACATTATCTGGTGATACATATATAGTGGTGTAAAAATTACATCCCTCCCAAAGCATAATTTTCCATCAAGACATGGCAGGTGAGAATCAGGATCACCACAAAAATCAACCAGTAATAAGAAATCTCATTAGTCGTTGGAAATTTAACTGGAGAGCTATATCTTTATAAAAACATGATTAGACTCACTTGATCACAATGTGGAAGAGGCTGAAGTATTCAATGCCTTTTTTACCTTAGTTTTCAAGGCAAGGTCAGCTCTCACTTAGCAGCACAATTTCGGGGGGAGGTCAGCAGCTGACAATGGTGAAAAAACAGCTTAGGGACTATTTAGAAAAGATGGATGTGGATAAATCCATGAGGACAGGTGTGATCCACCCAAGGGTGCTGAAGGAGTTGGCCAACGTGATTGCCGTTCCACTGGCCATTGTCTTTTAAATGTGTGGCAGTTGGGAGAGGTCACAGATGATTGGGAAAAGGGCAACTATAGTGCCCATCTTTAAGAAAAAGAAGAAGGAGGATCCAAGGAACTACAGAAGAGTTACCTTTACCTCAGTCCCTGGAAAAATCATGTAACAGGACCTCAAGGAATCCATTTCTATGCAGTTGGAGGAGAAGAAGGTGATTAGGAACAGTCAGCATGGATTTACCAAAGGCAAGTCATGTCTGACCAAACTGATTGTCTTCTACGATAAGGCCGTCTCTGTGGATGTGGAAAGAGCAGTGGACATGATATAACTTGACTTAAGCAAAGCGTTTGCTATGCTGACCCACAACATTCTTGCAAGTAACCTAAGGAAATATGTGTTGGATGAAGGGACAATAACATGGATAGAAAACTGGATGGATCATAGAGCTCAAAAGGCAGTAATCAATGGCTTGATGGAAGCTGGCAGCTGGCATCAAGTGGAATGCCCCAAGAGTCAGTTCTGGGGCTAGTTTTGTTCAGTATCTTCATCAACAATCTGAAAGATGGGATTGAGTGCATCCTCAGCAAGTTTGCAGATGACACCAAACTGGAGGCAGTAAGAGATATGCTGGAGGGTAGGGCTAGGATTCAGAGAGACCTAGATAAATTGGAGGACTGGGGCATAAGAAATCTCATGAGGTCCAATAAGGACAAAGTACAAAGTCCTGTACTTAGGATGGAACAATCCTATACACCAGTACATGCCAGTGACTCACTGACTAAGTAGCAGGTCTGCAAAAAAGGACTTGGGAGTTACAGTGGACCCCCTGAATATGAGCCAGCAGCGTGCTCTTGTTGCCAAGAAGCCTCACAGCATACTGGGCTGCATTAGGAGTATTGCCAGCAGATCAAGGGAAGTGATTTTTTCCATCTGTTCAGCACTAGTGAGGCCACATCTGGAGTTCTGTGTCTAGTTAGGGCCTCCCCCTACAGAAAGGATGTGAACAAACTAGAGAGAATCCAGCAGAGGGCAACAAAAATAATTAGAGGGCTGGGGCACATAACTTAAAGACAGCTGAGGGAACTGGACTTAGTCTAGAGAAAAGAAGACTGAGAGGGGATTTAATAGGAGCCTTCAACTACCTGAAGGGTGGTTCCAAAGAGGGTGAAGTGAGACTTTCCTCAGTGTTCTGATAAGACAACAAGGAGTAATGGTCTTAAAGTTGCAGCAGGGGAAGTTTAGGTTAGATATGAGTAAAAAGTTTCTCACAAAGAAGGTAGTACAAGCTACTGTGAGAGGTTGTGGAATTTCTAGAAGTTTTGAAGACCTAGGTAGACAAAACCTTGGCTGGGATGATATAGTTCGAATATTCCTGCTTTGAGCAGGCAGTTTGACAAGACGGCCTCCTGAGGTCCCTTCCAGCCCTAATTTTCTGTGATTCTATGAAGCCTTAGCTCATGTCCCTCTTAGAGAGTCATTTGTGAGGTGTGAAACAAGAACATTGACTCACCGAGTGACGAACAGGTCAGCAACTCTCAGTGTTCTGTTATGGATAAAGACATATAGAGTCCGATTACAACCCCTTTACACCGGTGTAATTCTGGAGAAAGTGCACTAAGTGAAAAACGTTGAAGTAAAGAGAGGTATAATTAAAATAAGAAGTAGGCCCTTTGTGTCCAACAAATATTATTTCCCTCCCAGCTCATATCTGCATTCTGTTTAGCAATCTAGTGACAGCAATATGTTTGTAGCATTATCAAGTTGCCATGGGAATAGTAGTGTTGTCATAGATTCAGCACTGCGAGTTCAATGCAGTATCAAATAAGTCATAAGAGACAAAATCTATATTTAAACTGTTTTTTTTTCTTTTCTTTTTTTAAACAAAGGAAGCCATAGGGGAAAATAATGGAAATAGATTTAATTTTGAGCAAGGTACAATTTGGTGCATTTAAGCCTGGAAGGCTCTCTTTAGAGATAAATTAATTGC
Source organism: Gavialis gangeticus (assembly GCF_001723915.1). Lineage (NCBI taxonomy): Eukaryota > Metazoa > Chordata > Crocodylia > Gavialidae > Gavialis > Gavialis gangeticus. Next base: position 1,177,477 of record NW_017729005.1, on the reverse strand, counting down.
TGGCCATTTCATCATATTAGGAGATTAATGTCTGTGAGGCTGTTAGCACTGGTGAGCCTCACTTGGGAGTACTTTGAGTACTGATCTTCAAGAAAGATGTGGATAAATCCTCTTGGAAAGAGGCAAGTGGGGGACAACAGAAATGATTAGAGATTATAATATTGATCAGCACTTCTCTTTGTTCACAGATAGGAAAATGAGTAATGGGTTTGCACTGCAACAACAGAAAATTTAGGTAGGATATTAGAAGAATGTTTTAACCACGAGGGCTAGGGACAGACATTCAAAAAGCCTGAGCCTGAATTGATTAAATCTTTTCAGGTTAGACTAACCTGGCTAGGCTAAATCAGTTTGTCACAGGGCGGGGACCCAGGAGCGGCCGTGATCTCTCCTGGCTCCCCTACTGTGCCAAGTTGGATCTCGAATGCACCCTCTATCTCGCCCGCCACAACTTTGATGATTCTAAACTATTAATGGGAGGCTGTCTTTACTTGACCCCTTGGACCCGGTGCTCTTGCCCTGCTGGTCCCTGCCCCATCCAAATGGATTCTTGTACCCCAACCCTATGGGCGTCGTGTGGCTCCTTCCGCCCCTACTACCACGCCCCAAGCCTCTCAGGTGTTCCAGACGTTATCGTGTCTCTACTCTTCCTTAGTGGCCTTCTCCACAGCCCCTACTCATACGTCCACCCTCACCGGGCTCCTTACTCCCGTGCTTGCCCTCACTGGGCTATAGTCATATGCTCACCCTCACCGGGCTCCCCAATCTTGGACTGGCCCTCACCGAGCTATAGTCGTCCGCCCTCACCGGGCTCTGTAGTCTGGTACTTGCCCTCACTGGGCTCTGTAGTCATACACTCGCCCTCCCCTGGGCTTCTACTCGTGCGCTCGCCCTCTCTGGGGCTTACCGCAATGCTCTCGCCCTCCCTGGGGCCTTGCCTCGCGCTTCCCATGCTCCCTGCCCACACCAGGGCCTATGCTTGCGCTTCCCGTGCTCCCTGCCCGCACCGGGGCCTATGCTTGCGCTTCCCGGGCTCCCTGCCCGCACTGGGGCCTATGCTTGCGCTTCCCAGGCTCCCTGCCCGCACTGGGGCCTATGCTTGCGCTTCCCGGGCTCCCTGCCCGCACTGGGGCCTATGCTTGCGCTTCCCGGGCTCCCTGCCCGCACTGGGGCCTATGCTTGCGCTTCCCGGGCTCCCTGCCCGCACTGGGGCCTATGCTTGCGCTTCCCGGGCTCCCTGCCCGCACTGGGGCCTATGCTTGCGCTTCTCGCACTCGGGGCTCAGGCAGCCTCGGCCTTACCTGGCCCCAGACCCCTTTTCTGGGTCTTACACCCCCTGGGCCTGTCCCGATAATTGCCCTACACTGGGGTTTCGCTTCTCGCACATCCCGCGGTCAGGGATCAGGTGGCCGTAGCCATACCTGGCCCGCAAGACCCTCTTCTCAGGGTCATACACCCCACTGGGCTTCTCCAGATACTGCCCACATGGGGCCAGGGTCACAACACCCCCAAACACAGCGCTGCCTCGGCGCCAAACTGTGGTGCTTTCTCAGGGCACTAGGAACCCCCACACTACTGAGGAGCTCCCCGAGGCCTCCTCCAACCTCTACAGCCTCACCCGGTCCTCCGGTGTAACACAAACAACCAAGCCGAAAACATAAAAACATAAGCCAACCGGCTGTAACCCAAAATAAGCTTCCTTGCTATAACCTCAATTCTGCGCCACCCTGGCCCTCTTTCAATACCTCCCTGTCGGGGTTTTCTTCACCCCGTATCATCATGCCGACGCTCGGGCGGTCGGCTGCCCTGCCCTGCCCTGCCCTGCCCTGCCCTGCAGCAAAGCTCCTGCTCTCAGGCTGCCAGAGGGGAACTGACTTTGGCCTCAGCCTTGTCTGTTTATAAAGGCCAGGTCCTGCCCCCTTCCGGTCAGCTGACCCAATCGGTTGCCTTAGCAACCGCCGGCTGTGCTGCCCTGTTGGCTGGCAGCTAAGCCCGAATCACCATTGCCAGTAGCAAGCACCCTAGTGCCTGCTACACAGTTTTATAACCAGACAGACATTCCAGAAATGCAGGCACATACCTGCAGTGGCTCAGGCTAGAAGCTATGGGGTGCTAGAGAGCCCTCCCTTCCCTTTCACTGAGCTTAGCTGAGGGGAGTATGGCCAGGCCCCAGCAGGATGCTCTGATTATTTCTCCCCCCCTCCCCAGGCAGCCCAGCAGGGAATATTTATCACCCCTAACTCTGTGTTTAATCAACCTATTAAGAAAACAAAGCCTCTCTCCATTAACTA
>NW_017729005.1:1169184-1170186 GCF_001723915.1 Gavialis gangeticus | reverse complement strand
ACATGGGGCCAGGGTCACAACACCCCCAAACACAGCGCTGCCTCGGCGCCAAACTGTGGTGCTTTCTCAGGGCACTAGGAACCCCCACACTACTGAGGAGCTCCCCGAGGCCTCCTCCAACCTCTACAGCCTCACCCGGTCCTCCGGTGTAACACAAACAACCAAGCCGAAAACATAAAAACATAAGCCAACCGGCTGTAACCCAAAATAAGCTTCCTTGCTATAACCTCAATTCTGCGCCACCCTGGCCCTCTTTCAATACCTCCCTGTCGGGGTTTTCTTCACCCCGTATCATCATGCCGACGCTCGGGCGGTCGGCTGCCCTGCCCTGCCCTGCCCTGCCCTGCCCTGCAGCAAAGCTCCTGCTCTCAGGCTGCCAGAGGGGAACTGACTTTGGCCTCAGCCTTGTCTGTTTATAAAGGCCAGGTCCTGCCCCCTTCCGGTCAGCTGACCCAATCGGTTGCCTTAGCAACCGCCGGCTGTGCTGCCCTGTTGGCTGGCAGCTAAGCCCGAATCACCATTGCCAGTAGCAAGCACCCTAGTGCCTGCTACACAGTTTTATAACCAGACAGACATTCCAGAAATGCAGGCACATACCTGCAGTGGCTCAGGCTAGAAGCTATGGGGTGCTAGAGAGCCCTCCCTTCCCTTTCACTGAGCTTAGCTGAGGGGAGTATGGCCAGGCCCCAGCAGGATGCTCTGATTATTTCTCCCCCCCTCCCCAGGCAGCCCAGCAGGGAATATTTATCACCCCTAACTCTGTGTTTAATCAACCTATTAAGAAAACAAAGCCTCTCTCCATTAACTAATGGAACTCTTCTTAAACAGCTCCTCCAGGAAGGGCATTAGCTACCTGTTGATTAGCTCCGAAAAGCCTGTCTGCCTGTCATCTCCCACAGCATGGACCCTAGCCAGCATGTGGTCTGCTAGCTAATGCTGAGGTGTCTGTGTAAGGTAGAGGGGAGGGGGAAATAATCCCTGCTTAGTAGGGAGAAGCCAGGC
>NW_017729005.1:1151995-1164184 GCF_001723915.1 Gavialis gangeticus | reverse complement strand
TTCACCCCGTATCATCATGCCGACGCTCGGGCGGTCGGCTGCCCTGCCCTGCCCTGCCCTGCCCTGCCCTGCAGCAAAGCTCCTGCTCTCAGGCTGCCAGAGGGGAACTGACTTTGGCCTCAGCCTTGTCTGTTTATAAAGGCCAGGTCCTGCCCCCTTCCGGTCAGCTGACCCAATCGGTTGCCTTAGCAACCGCCGGCTGTGCTGCCCTGTTGGCTGGCAGCTAAGCCCGAATCACCATTGCCAGTAGCAAGCACCCTAGTGCCTGCTACACAGTTTTATAACCAGACAGACATTCCAGAAATGCAGGCACATACCTGCAGTGGCTCAGGCTAGAAGCTATGGGGTGCTAGAGAGCCCTCCCTTCCCTTTCACTGAGCTTAGCTGAGGGGAGTATGGCCAGGCCCCAGCAGGATGCTCTGATTATTTCTCCCCCCCTCCCCAGGCAGCCCAGCAGGGAATATTTATCACCCCTAACTCTGTGTTTAATCAACCTATTAAGAAAACAAAGCCTCTCTCCATTAACTAATGGAACTCTTCTTAAACAGCTCCTCCAGGAAGGGCATTAGCTACCTGTTGATTAGCTCCGAAAAGCCTGTCTGCCTGTCATCTCCCACAGCATGGACCCTAGCCAGCATGTGGTCTGCTAGCTAATGCTGAGGTGTCTGTGTAAGGTAGAGGGGAGGGGGAAATAATCCCTGCTTAGTAGGGAGAAGCCAGGCAGACACTCTGTGCCTGCAAGTCCCTGCTAGAGCTGCAGCCAGGGAATAGAGGGGAGGTACCAGCTCTGCTGTGGAACAGAAAGCCCCGCCCAGCCCCGAGAACATGCCAGGATGGTGGGGGTGTCTGGTTTATCTGAAACCAGCAAGGGATCTGGGACAGACATTGCATAAACTCGTTTGAGCCAAATCAGTTAAGTCTGATACTACATTCAACCAGGTTTATCTCAAATTGGTTTCAGCCATTTTCAAACTGTTTTATGTGCAGCGAACACCTGGTCTGTTACAGGTTTAAACCAGTTTCTGATCACTTAAACCAGTTTGTGTGTAATGTGTGTCCCTACCCCAAGTGTTTAAGTATTAAAAATATTAAATCAAGAAAGGTTGTGGAATCTGAACCCTTGGAAATTGAAGTCCAGGTTAGCTTTCTGAGATAATTCAGACAAGGATGTTCTTGCTGGAGCAGAGATTCAGGGGACCTCCTAAGGTAGGGAGGTCCAGCTCTGATTTTTTATGACAGCAGGATGCCCAGTGAAAGGGGGCTGATGGAAATTCAACTGTATAACAAACCTAGAGGAAGGGATAGTAGATTTTACAAAAAAAAAAATCCTCATTCTAATTAATGTGTTTGTTTATTATTAAGAGAAAGCAAATTAGAGCATGGGCAAGTCTCGCATGTTACTGAGAACCCATGATATTTTGTTTTGTTTGTTTATTTTTTTTTAAAGGCCCCATTTCATGGAATAGAGTAAATTTGAAAATCTCAGCTTTTATTTTAAAATGGAATTTTCTAGCCCTCATAGTTGCAGCAAGGAAAAAAATATAAAAATACAAACTGGCTGCACTCAGCAGGTTAGAAAACAGAAAGTATTAAACAAGAGACCACTGATTTTTATTAATTTTTACTCCTGTGATTTGCAAGGCAATCTCCTGATTGTTGAAAGTTTGGGGTAGGCAAAATTACAGCTGTTTTTGAGATCTTTTAGTTGTCTTTCAGTGCCATTTTGTCCCTTATTCTTTCTTCATCTCCTCTTTTAGTGTGTTTTTTATATTTTATTTTTATGTTTATTCATGCCAGTTTTCACAAAGCTACTATTTTAGAGCACTTCCCTCTGTCTACACTCCAAACTGAGTATACCCAAATTCAGTGGGTAATCAATACCAGTGAGCACAGTCCGACAGACCCAAACTTCTCTAAATTACTTCTGTTTATCTTGAATTTGCTTAGGAAACTCTCACTCATTAAATTTATAGAGCATTTTGAACTAAGAATCTCCCTAGTACATTAATAAGGAGCAAATCTATAGTTCTTCCTCTGGGATTTGTCAGTTACTTGGTGCTATTATATTCATCTTTGTAATCTCTGCATCACATAGATATTTTGATCAATAGTAGTGACATTATGATTTGTTAGTGCTCTCAGTCCTTCAACAGTAAAGATAAAAAAGAAAAAAAAAAAAAGATTACTACAACAAAACTTTGCGTTTTTATTGACATGCTTTCATTTTAGGGTTAAGAGGGGTTTCTCTTTCAATTTGTGCACGCTGTTTCTTAGAGCAGAAATAATGAAATGATTCACCCACCAGTTCCTCCCTCTCCCCGCCCCACACAATCTGTTACTTACAAAATGTGTGAATATTTTTCCCCTACCAACTGTCTACATTCAAAATAGACCTGAGCTGCATATCTTGGGTTGAAACCTAGATCAACAATTCTCCAAAGTTTAGGGAATTTGGATTTAATAGCCTCATTTAGGACAATCTACCAGATTCAAGAATTTGAAAATATTTTTATGGATCAGTCCTATTAAATTTAATGCATTTGGAAAGGACATGTGCCACTGTTAAATCCTATAGATTTCCTATAGATGAGAATTTCTTTGGACCCTCTAAATACTTTACCAATAGGGACAGACAAAAATTCAAAGAAATGTTTGTATTTTAAAGATGAAACTAATTTAAACCATTAATCAAACTGAAGGATTTGGCACAAAGGAGTACTTATGAAGAGGAAAATATTTTAAGCAAGCTGGAGCTCTTGTGGGCCTTAAAGCTGTCCAAACACCAAGAAAATAGTCTAATTCACAAAACACTTAACATTTTTCTTTTCCATTTAAAATTGGACATGTAAAAAGTAAGTTGGGTTTTTTTTGCCTGAAAGACAAACAAGTTTACACACACAATATTTTTGGCCTATTAGTCATCATCTGAACTTTTATAGCCCAGCAAGACCATGTTTCAAACATAGGACTATAATTTATCCCTACAAGCTGAATGAGCATGTAAATTCTACATATTCATACATAAACATCTGTAGATTAAAGACAAGTACAGTTATGGTCAATGTAATAGCTGTCCATGGAAAATGTACACATAGTTTTCTGCCTATGCAAATTCAAACTGCATATTGTGATGGCTGCATGCCGTATTTTGTATGTAAAACTTACTCTCCCCTCCTTCCATTTGCACATTCTTTCTAAATTTTGACTGCCTAGTTGAATGCATTCACGTAAATATACTAAACAATTTCTCTACTTCCTTTTTACTGAACAAATCTTTTGGCAGGAGACTTTGCCAGGATGCTAGAAAGTCTTTCGTTATCATTGGGGCACTTATACAAATCTAATTTTTTGCAGATGCCTGTTTTCTCTTTCTCTCCACTGCTAACCCACATCTTTCCATTCACGTGTCGAGCCACTGCTTTTCTCCAAGTTCTCTGTCCTATTTCAACAGCCTCTATTAGCTAGTACTTACTATTTCTGATGTTTCAGCTGTTTGGCCTAGACTAACTGTTCCTCTAAAACTTCTCCTTGACTATTCTCGTTTCTGATCTCTCTCATCAGATTCACACTCACATTTTTCTTCTCTCTCTTCTTACTGGCTGGCAAGCAACTTTCACTGTAAGAGAAGGGCCCCGGAGAGAACATGAACTTCACAAGATATCTCATTCTGTTTTGATATTTCTAAACCAAGAATGTTCCAGTTGGCTTTAACTTTACCAAAACACACCTTCCCTCCCTCAAACAATTGCGTGTTCAGGGTACAGTACATGTATTAACCAATACACATGGGCTAACACATCTAGCTACCTCCCTTTGCTCAGGGATTAACTGTCTTCCTATATGTATTTAATTGGCCTACATCATGATAGTGTCTGAATTTTTCCTAAGAACATCCCCAGAAAGGAAGCTGGTAGAGTTAACCTCATTACGCAAAGCAGGGAAATGAACCCTAGAGAAGAACTGACTAAGGTCACACAACAAGTATCTGGCAGAGTAGCCCCCTGAGCCAAAACTCTGACCCTTACTTATTGGTAAGTGACAGGAGGTTCTTATTACTCTGTGTATGTGTGTGTGGGAGTGTCTATTAGTAGGACAAACCAAACAACTGCATACCAGAAAGAATGCACACCAAAAATCCATCACAGTAAAAAATATCCAGTTACCTGTGGGTGCTCACTTCTCACATGAAGAAAAAAACAAAAAAACAAAAAAAAATCACTTCTTCACCAAATTCCCAGTTCTAATCCTCAAAGGGAATTTACAAAGCACCTTTCATAGATGAGCCTATGAACTTCATTTCATAAATCTACTGGATACAAAAAATCATGGACTTAATATAGACATTGGATTTATGTTATATTACAACCTGCCTGACATCTGATACTCCAGGTAACCTGCCTCCAGCTGACCACCTGCATCCCTTCACACATTTCCATCCCTTCTCTCCTATTTCTACACTGTCTTCCAAACTTTCACCCATTTGCATTTTCACAGATATCCGTGTTGTAAATTAGCTTTTCTACCTTGGAGAACACATAACACCAGCAAAGTCTCCCTATGCCTGACAAAGGGTGTTTGTGCCCAAAAGCTTGCAAGGAACTTTTCCCCCCAACTATTTAGTTTGTCTAATAAAAGATATCAGATCTACCCAAAATATCTTGCCTGCTTTTCCATAGATCTGAATTTTAAGTCTAAAGCACAATTTATGCTGTCAAGAATCTTTACTGGAGCATAATGTTAATGTACCAAGTAACTAAAAATGTAGTGTCAGCTGATGAGGGAACAGATACAGCTCAGCTGGGATTATTTTCTAAATTAACTTCTGTTCATTTGGCATGGAGATGATTTTTTTTTAAGGTGATGTTAAATATTTCGTGTCTTCAGCATTTTGCAAGAAGATTTCTTTTTGGTAATAAAAAGGCTGTGTTAATATTACTGACTCTTATAGTTGCATTAAGTCAATATTTTGCCGAAACCAGATAAACACTTGATGCCCCTAATCCTCTCACATCACACACATAGCAGGGAAGGGGCTTGGTATTTAAGATTAGTTCTCCCCCACTTATATACTTCTATTACAGTAACACATGGGAGACCAGTCATGGACCAGGACCCTATGATACCAAGCACTGTACAAAGAGAACAACAGCACAGTCCTACGCCAAACAACCTAGGGCCAGATCCTACTCCACCTAAGTCCACTTTGGTATTTAAATTGTGCTCTTATTTGACCCTGCTTAAGCCCCTGAAAAGCTATTATAAAAGGTGCAAGGTCCCTCTTCTTTTGGTGCTTTTTTGTGCTATTGTTTTAAGCAAAGATGACAGAGTAATACAAGAGTGAATTAGTGTATTTTTCAGGGACTCGAAGCAGAAATAGATCACACTTTGGTATTTCAGCCTACTTAGATACTTGATAAGATGTGTCCCTCACTGTTAGAGGGCACCTTCCTTGTCCCCTTCTTGGTTTCATGAGCCAACATCCCCTTTGGACTCTCCTGCCACACCTTGATGGGAGAAAAAAAGAAAAGAATATACCAAAGGGGAATGGGCAACTCATATAGGACAATGGACACCTGGTGTGTTGGCCTCCGTTGCAGGGCTCCACCACCCCCATACCCTGTCCAGGCCTGACCAACTGAAGTCCAGGATATTTTGGTCTTCTGGCAGCTGTGAACACTTCACTCAGCTTGCAGACTCAGTGGGTTTGGTTTGCTGTCAGTTGTCTGTGACCTCAGCGGAAAACAGTCAAACTCTTGTGTCATGGAGTGATCCCAAACTAGGTCTTCAGTAATTCTTAGGGGAACCTGTCCCCCAGTTGTCAATGTCCCTCCCCACTATCACAGTCCCTTTGTAGCAGGGGTTAAAAGGGCCTCTTTTCCATCCTTGTGCCCCTTTCCTTCAGTTGCCCCATTCCCGGTGCCTCACTGTCAGAGGTCTGAATATCCCTCATGGCTGTTTTGTCTTTGCTGCCATAGATTTCAATTTTCTTTAGTCCACAGATTCTATGCCTCTGCACAGACTGTTCACAACTCACTCCATTGCCCGGTGGTCCCCTTTGCAGGGACATTAACCAGCATTACCTCTTTTATAGGATGTTCCAGATGGCTCCACCACTCAGCACTGCTTCTTGCACAGGTACCTCCAGACTGCTTTGAATCCTCCTGCTGTGGGATGACATTATCAGGAGGTTCTGAAGGCCATGCATCCATCTTGAGTAATTATCTTGCCATGGTTTCTTCCCTCAAACAAGGCCATATACTAGTCCCCTGTTATACACTCAGTCTAGGATTCTAAACTGGAGGTGTCATATTGCCCCCAAGGTAAACTTTGGCCAGGGACCAAAATGTGTGTAAAAATCAGAGATCAAAGTGAGGCTAGGAATAATTTATGGTGTTTCAGGGGTTTATGAAAACAGAGCTATTTATTGCAATGTGGGAAATTACAGTAGAATGGAGGGAGAGATTAAATCATTCACTAACCTAGCAGATACTGTGGTTAACACAGAAAATGATGGAGAAAAGAAAAATCAAGCCTTTTCCCTAACTTTGTGGGGAGATTGTGCAGTACTTCTAATATCTTGTCATTGTGCACATAGACTTAAAGTATGCCACCCTCTTTATGCTTTAAACTTACACAACATTGGTGCAATTATTGTTCTTAGTTGCAGGAGTGTCCAGAATGGGCTAGGAGCTGTAACAAGAAGACAGGTTCATGAAGAGGGGAGGCACTGAGGGCCCAGAAGGTAGAGGAGATGGGAGTCCATGAGGGATGGTCGTATCTTAAGGGGGCGATCCTCCAGGCCCAAAGGGTAACAGTCCCTGAGAGAAGCAAGGGAGGTAAGAGTGCTCAGAAAGCCCCATGGCTCAGCAAGGGGATTCAGGAATGTCTGAGGACTAAAAGGGTGTCGTACAACCAGTGGAAGGGAGGGGCTGTCACCAAGGAGGAGTACTCCTCCTCGGCCTATGAGTGTAGGAGGGTATTAGGAAGGCCAAGGCAGAGATGGAACTTAGGCTAGAGTCCAGGATTAAGGACAACAAAAAGTCCTTTTTCAAGTACACTGGGAGCAAGAAGAGGGCACCAGGCAATGTAGGGCCCTTGAAAGACACAAATGGTAACCTTGTGGCTATGCCAGATGAGAAAGTCAATATTTTTAACAGTTTCTTTGCCTCTGTTTTCTTGAGCAGGGATCGGGGCATCCCTCCTGCCAGAGGTAGGGACAATCTCGGGGATAGCTCTGACAGGCCTTGGGTCAGCACAGAGGTAGTTAGGGATCTTCTGGAAGGGCTGGACATTTTTAAATCTGCAGGTCCAGATGCCTTCCACCCAAGGGTGTTGAAGGAGCTTGCAGGGGTCATTGCAGAGCCCCCCTCTTGAAAGCACAGAGGTGGAAAGGGATCTTGGAGTCATTATTGACTCCAAGATGAATATGAGCTGCCAATGCCAGACCTCAGCCAGCAAAGCCAGCCATACCTGGTCATGCATCCAAAGATGCATCCCAAGCCGGTCCAGAGAGGTGATACTCCCTCTCTATGTGACACTGGTAAGGCTGCAATTGGAGTACTATGTCCAGTACTGGGCACCACACTTTAAAAAGGACGTGGCCAGCCTGGAGAGAGTTCAGAGGAGGGCCACCTGTTTGGTGAGAGGGCAGCAGGACAGGCCCTTTGAGGAAAAACTGAAGGACCTGAACCTGTTCGGCCTCAGCAAGAGGAGCCTGATGGGGGACCTGGTGGCTGCCTACAAACTCATCAGGGGAGATCATCAGCAAATAGGAAGAGCCCTATTCTCCCCAGCACCACCTGGGGTGACAAGGAACAATGGTAATAAGCTGATGGAGAACAGGTTTAGGTTAGAGATCAGGAGACAATAGTTTACAGTTAGGGTGGCCAGAATCTGGAACCAACTTCCTAGGGAAGTGAGTCCTCGCCCCTACCTTGGGTAAATTCAAAAAGAGTTTAGATGATCACCTGTCTGGGGTCTTGTGAACCCAGCATTCATTCCTGCCTGTGGCAGGGGGTCAGGCTAGATGATCTGTTCAGGTCCCTCCTAAGCCTAGCTACTATGATACTATGAAGGGGAAATGGTTATGCTTAGCTAGTCGCAGAGTGCTAGGCTGGGACACAAGAGAGTTGGGTTTGGTGGCCAAGGCAAGTCACCGAGGACAAGTCACTTAAAGCTAGATGCACAAAAGGATTTTTGCATTGTGGTGCAGATCGTTGCACTTTGGGGATCTTGATGCTTAATGGAATCCAAAGTCTGGAGTTAGGTGCCTAAGCTTTGTCTACAATATGGATGCAGACAGAGAGATAGGCATCTAGAAACTTGATCCATAATGTTAAAACACATGGGGAGCTACCTAAGATAGTCTATAAGAAACACTGGAGATAGAGGAGCATGCCTTAAAGCAGCTTACTCCAAGCTGCAAGGCAGTGACTACTTCCTATTGAAATTCACCAACCCAAACAGCCAGTGAAAATTAAGCACCCACACCAGCTTCTTCTCATAGAATAAAGGAGAAAGTGGAGTTTTAGGCAGTTCCAAGTATGTCCAGAATTAGACCCTATGCCCCCAAAGAACTTTACTTATGAAGGCTGAGGTGTCTAAGGATTTATATTTGTCTACTTCAGTAGCTAACAGGGGACTGGAAATTTTGAAGATCTAAATTCTAGATTTGACACCTAAAGGGGCAGTTAGGTGGAACTAAGGTGCTTACATCCCTTTTAGATCTATCCCTTAGCCTCTGTCTCAGCTCCATCTGAGAAATAGGGATAGTAGTATGTTCCTACTACACAGGAATTTTATGAAGATAAACAGATTAAAGACTTGTGAGGCAATTATAGGCTGATAAGTGGGTGGTGGAAGAACTTTTAAACTAGGAAATAAAGATGAGTAATCTTTTTTCCACTACCCAATATATACAACAGGACTGTCCAGCTTTAAGTAGCCAGGGGCCACCCAGGCTGCAGCATCAGGGGCTGCACACTGCATAGCACCACTGACCCCATAGGCTCCCCCAGTGCACCAAACCGTGTAAGCTGTGTGCTCCCCTGGGCCCACCAACTATGCTGCCCTGCACCCCAGAAAGCACAGGAATTGGACTGCCCTTGTTAGGTGCCCATATCTAGGAAGAGGGAAGCAGAAGCTGAAGGAAGAAGGGAGAGCTGGGAGATTCTGGCTGCTGCTGCAACTGAAACAATGCAGGGGAACAGAGGCTGGATGGGATCCTGGGGCTACAAATTAATTTCTTAAGGGCTGCATGCAACCCTCAGGCCACCAATTGGATAGTCCTTGATAACAACATAACAGTGAAATAGACAAAGTAATGTGTAGCATGTCTTGATTATACAAAATTTTTTGGACGATAAATGTACATTCTCATCTGTCCTTCGGCCTCTTGACTGGTGGAATAGCTAGTCAAAGGTAAGGACTTCATTTCAACACACATGGAATCTGTGCATAGGTGCACCAAAAATATAAATATCCTTTCCCACAGGATTCAGGAAGGAAGAGAGAGATGCTTCTGCCTAGATGCTCCAGCAATAATATATATTTGTGTTTCCAGATGGAAACCAATGTTTGTTAACAGTTGGGAACAGAGGCTTCCAGTAAGGCTAACAACTCCAAATGAACGCAGGCTGTACTGCAAGCTTCTGCCCAAAGATTTATCTCCAATAGATCTAAAAATCAATATAATTTTCCCAGGGTGGGGAAAAGGTCAAATAGTACTGGAGTAATGTGATTACCATACACAATCAATATCCAATTATCTCAAGATAATTCCTCTCCAATGACATGGTTTTACTAGGAAATTCTTCAGTTTTGCAAAGAATGATGACAGAATGTCTTATATTACTGACAACAGGAGGCAACAAAAAATCTTTTTTTTTTTTTTTAATTGTTTTATCCAGTCTCAGCATCATTCACATGGTTAAACTTTGGCATTAAATTCCTGCCTTATTCTGTCAAAAATGGCAATGTAAATTCATTTATAGTCAGTCACACTGAAGGAAGTTCTGTCCTTACAAGGTCATTTCCTATGAATAGGAAATCCACTCCCCCTCTGGAAATTAGCTTCAAATTTTAATATACAAATCTCATCCATAAAGGTGAGTAATCCTATTTACATGTAAAATATCCTAAATGCAAGAACTTTGTCCATATGGCTTATATATTTGTACATCCTTTAAATAGTTGTGGGTGAAAGAAGAACCCTAAGGTAAAAAATATAAAACCATAGGAACTACTCCCCCATAACCATAATTTACTAGATGATTGGAAAAAAGGAGCAATGGGATGTATTTTCCTTGCTAACTAGATGAAATATAAAGAAAGTGTTTTCAAGATGCTCATTTTGGTTCAGTTCTAGCTATAAAACTGAAATTATTACAACACAAAGCAAGTAGCACAGTAATAATGAGACGCTAATGGCAGAAAGCCTAAATGTCAGGCAGATTCTCCTCATCAATAAGAACAGCCTGAAAGTTGCTCTAATTTGTGCCACCCGCTAACTGTTGACATAATAACTGGGAATTACTACAGTGTAGGGATGTCTGGGTCATGCTCCTCCCCTGCAGACTTGATCATTGTAATGGGAACAACAAGAGAAGCAACACTTCCCCTCATGATGTATGAGGCGGCTGTGGCTTTCAAACCTCTTTTTGCTGTGACACAGTTTGAAGCAGACAAAGAATGGCCCAAGATTCAAGGCCATTTAAGTAGCTGAATTAGGAAGGAACAGACTGAAGACTGAACAAGCAGTGAAGCAACAGTCTTGAGACAAGAATAGAAGTCAAAATGACATCATATGCATTAATGGAGTTAATGCAAAAAAATATCATTCCAAATTTAGGAATTTGTTAGACAAGACAGGTAGCAAACTTTGGTCTAAAAAGTTTAATGTCACAAGTGAATATTATTTTGACATGCCAAAAACTTGTTATAACCTACAGACTTGAGAGGAAAATTAACAAAATAGTAAAGTATATTTCTGACAGTATCCAAAAATATTACATTTCCCCTTTGAGATGAATTACCTTGATTCAAGCAATTGTCTGAGGAACAAAGTTGATAAACTTCTCATTTTCCTTGGCAAGGGCAGCAGTTTGTCAAGCAACTAACCTATTTAAGAAGATTATAATCATATCTCATTCGTAGAACAGAGCACTTGCTTACATTGAAGGAGAGCCCTTTGCACACAGTTTGAGCTAAGAGGTACTTTAGAACCTTGAATTCCAAATAAATCTTTATTCATTAAGGCATCTAATTCCAGTGCTCTCTGTCAACGGTTCTGTTAGAGCTTTTTCACTAAGTGATATCCCTTGACAAAGAAAACCACTGTCTAATGCCAACACAGAATTATAGTAGCCACTAAAAGTGGACAGGATATTTTCGTATCTGGATCAAGTTTATCTAAGGAAAATAATAAACAAAACAAGAAATAGATAAAGTTGCTATCTATGAAACCAGAAGCAAATAATAAGCTACTATAACCTCCAAACTGCCAACCTAAGTCACAATGACTTCCCTAACATACAAGAATTTACCTAGCCTTCTCTGGTCTGGATCTCAGATAGGAGCTAATTAATAGCTCCATTAAATATCTTTTAATGTAAAGTTATACGTTACACTTAGACCACGTTAAGGGTAATTAAAGCACACGTGTCCGCATTTTAAAGCATGTTCCATAGACTTCATAGACATTAGGGCTGGAAGGGACCTTGGAAGATCATCAAGTCCAGCCCCCTGCCCCAGGAGCAGGAAGTCAGCTGGGGTCATAGGATCCCAGCAAGAAAAACATCCAAGTTTCTCTTGAAGGCATTCAAAGTAGGTGCTTTAGCCACCGCCGGCAGCAGGCCATTCCAGACCTTGGAGGCTCAGACAGTAAAGAAGTTCTTCATTAGCTCCAGCCTGAAACGGTCTTGCAGGAGTTTATAACCATTCAACCTTGTAATCCCTTGGGGCGCTCTGGTGAACAAATGTTCCCCCAGGTCCTGGTGAACACCCCTTATAACCTTGTAGGTGGCCATCAGATTGCCCCTGAGCCTGCGCTTTTCCAGGCTGAATAGCCCCATGGCTCTCAGCCTCTTGTCATAAGGTCTGTTTTCCTAACCTCTGATCATGCATGTGGCTCTCCTCTGGACTCTCTCAAGCTTCTCCACATCCTTTTTGAATTGTGGAGCCCAGAACTGG
>NW_017729005.1:1127184-1146995 GCF_001723915.1 Gavialis gangeticus | reverse complement strand
ATGGCCTCACCAAGGCTGAGTACAACGGGAGAATGACATCCTGGGATTTTGCTTGAGAAGCATCTATGGATGCAAGCCAGGGTTTTGCTAGCTTTACTGTCTGCAGCATCACATTGCAGGCTCATGTTCATTTTGTGGTCAATCCTGACTCCGAAATCCCTCTTGTCCGTAGTGCTAGTCAGCATAGCACTGTCAAGCCTATAGACATGCTGCACGGTTTTCCTCCCAAGGTGAAGAACCTTTCACTTTTCAGTGTTAAACACCATCAGGTTCTCACCTGCCCATTTCCTGAGCCTGTCAAGGTCAGCCTGGATTACCCCCTTGTCCTCAGGTGTGGATGCTTTACCCCAAAGTTTAGTATCATCGGCAAACTTGGCCAGTCTGCTTCCAACTCCAATGTCCACATCATTAATAAAGAGGTTGAACAAAATAGGTCCAAAGACAGAGCCTTGAAGGACCCCACCCGTCACAGGGCACCATGACGATTGACTTCCATCAACCACCACCCTTTGGATCTGTCCACAGAGCCAATTCCCCAGCCAGTGGATCATGGTGGACCCGAGGCCACAGTTGGCCAGTTATGCCAAAAGATGATCATGGGAAACCAGATCAAAGGCTTTTTTAAAGTCAAGATATATGATATCAACCTCTTCCCCCTTGTCCAGGTGATAGGTCACCTGGTCATAAAAGGAAATGACATTGGTCAAGCATGACCTGCCCACAACAACCCCATGCTGGGTATCCCTCAGGATGTTGCCATCAGTCAGTCCATTAAGAATGGCCTCTTCGATGATTTTTTTCTAAGACCTTCCCCAGGATAGAGGTCAGGCTGATGGACTTGTAGTTTGCCAGATCTTTCCTCCCTTTCTTGAAGACAGGCATCACATTGGCCTTCTTCCAATCATCAGACACTTCACCAGAGCGCCAGGAGCTCTTGAAGATCTGTGCCAGGGGCTGAGCTATGATGCAGGTCAGCTCCTTGAGTACTCTGGGCTGTAAATTGTCAGGGCCATCTGACTTGAAGGTGTCCAGCCTCTCAAGCTGTTCCTTCATGAGGTCAGCATTGATGGAGAGCAAGGAACCACCCTCGCTTAGGCATCCCTGTCCCATAATGGGCAGAGGCATCCCGTGAGACTTGTGAAAAACCAGCGCAAAGTACCCATTTAGCAAGTTGGCTTTTTCCTGGGCATTGGTCATCAGTTCTGGTTTAGCAGGGGTCCAGTGTTGCCCTTGCTTTTCCTCTGGCTCCCCACATGTCTAAAAAAGGACTTTTTAATTGTTCTTGATACTTGTAGCCAGTTGGAGTTCCATCGCAGCCTTGGCTTTCCTGGTTTGCTCCCTGCAGGTCCGGACCTGTGCAGAGTATTTCTCCTTGGAGGTGGATCCCATCCTCCATCCTTTTTAGGACTGTCTTTTTAGATGCAGGAGGTCTGCTAGTTCATTGTTGAGCCAAGGGGACTGCTGTGCCCTCTTGCTGCCTTTCCTCCGAAAAGGAATAGCTTTAACTTGTGCATCTAGGATCACTCCCTTGAGGAGCAAACACTCTTCCTGGACTCCTCTCCCTTTGGGTTCATGGTCCCTTAGGGCCTCACCAACAAGTCTCCTGAGTTTTTCAAAGTACTGCTGACTGACTTGACAGCTTTTTGGCAGATGGTGAAGATGATCAGTTCATGGTCACTGTCACCCAGCTTCCCTTTGATAGTTAGGTCACTGATTAGGTTGTCCCCGGTTGCCAGTACCAGGTCAAGCAGCGCTTTGCCTCTTGTTGGCCCGTAGACCTCTTGACTCAGGTAGAGGTCATCCAAGCACATGAGGAAGCTTTGCAACCGTTTGGATTGTTAATTCATGCTAAGTGCCCTCTGAGTACCTCCAAGTTAGGCCACTTTACTCAAGGAAGGGTTAACTCTGTGTGGTGCCACCTAGCTCATGTTAGGGTTACTTCAGTCAGCTCCAGTGAGATTAAATAAGCAATCTGCAGTCCTCCAGCATCCCAGGATGCACCATTTCCAGAGTGGGGATAGAGCCCAGGTGCCCTGACTCCTAGGTACACCCCTGCTTGCCAGTTCTCTAGTAGCAAGTCAGAACCATGCAGCCAAGAGACAGTGTTAACATATGACTGCTCACAACACATTCTAACTTTAACAAAACTTAATATTCTACAGATTTAGTATGGTCTAAGTGTAACATGTAGCTTTACCTTAATTAGACAATATGTACCCACATTCTCCAGATAAAATAGTGATAAACCTAGCATGCTCTCTATGCCAACATATCAGATATGTATACTGATTGAATAGGAAGAGCTATACAATGTAGAAGACTCACCATGAGGCAGGTTACTCATTCATTATTAGCCTTTAGGTTCAGAGACAAAGATGCAGAACAACACAAGAGTGACCTTAGCCATCCATTCTCTATGTTCTAAGTCAGGAGATCCTGAGTTAAATCAAAGGGTGTCATCCACACTGGCATTTTTCTGACCAACTTCAGTCACAGTGTATGGAAATGTGACCCTCACTGGTGAAGGGAGTTTGACCCAATGTTTCCACAGACTGTGTAGAAGAATAGATAGTCATAAGTTTTAAAATATGAGAATCAATTCTAAGGATGTTGCAGGTCTTGAATCTGGATTTTAACAGGAAGGTTTTTCAAAGGCTAAAAGGGTTCTTCGCCAAGTGTTGATTTGGTGGATTCAAGCAATTTCACTGGAAGCAAAGAATACTGGAACTCTGAGTAGCATAAATTTTGCCCTGAAAAAAACAAACTGAGACTTGGGATTCATCAGTGAACAGCACCCTTACGGTCTAGGACATTCAAAGAGTAAAAGCAGTGAAAAAAACCACAATCAATCTTCTAATTAATTATTTCTAGTTCATGGAATTTGAACTTGAAATGGGCCTTATTTTGGAGTTTTGCATTCAGTTTGAACATTTTTGCATAGCTCTTGCTTCTCCTTCTTTTGGATGATTATTTCACAGTTAAATATTTATATTACATTGGCATAGCAATATCACATCCACTAGTATTCAATGCCATACTCACAAGCCACACCAAATTTTTCACGGGAGGTTCAACAACCAGTTGGCATCAACTCAAGTTGTTCCCTTTTCTGATCACTAAACACATCTTACCAGTCTCATTGCTGTGCTGGAAAAATTTTACTTATATTTGTAAAGGATCACTGAGATTTGTGCTTTTCAGTATTTTTCTCTTTCTTGTGTAACTTAAGTACAGGTGGATTTTCTTTAAAGTTTGCACACACAAATGCACTTCTCAGTTTTCAACCCTGATTTTTTTAAAAATATGTAATGAGGAAGCAAACATAAGGCACCCATATGGAAACTGGGTGTTGTATATACATCTAATGCTATGAATGCTACAATACATGAATAAATACAAGCTTCAAAAATTCCATGGTTAGAAACTGACAAAAATTACATTAACTTGCAAGATCACTGAAGAAAATTATGTAAAGATTGTTCTCATAATAGCAAGTATCAAATAAAAATAATCTTGTAAAATGACTGATTCCACATGTTATTTAGGTTACAGTTGGGCAAGATTTCTTAGCATAAGAGGAGCTGAAAGTTCAGAGTGAGTAAAATAGGTCAGTAGAACAGCTTTACCAGGTTAAAAAAAAAAATAGAACATTTGGAATGTGTCTTGCCAAATAATGTCCAACCTCTTGAACCTTTATCCTTATGGAGAATCATCTCAACATTTTCATGCATCTACTCCTGTATTTTTCTCTTCCAAGCACTTTGTACAGCATATTTCAAACATGCTTTTATAAATAAAGAGAAAGTAAGAATCAGTATATAAAATTAACGTGGTAAAGGAATACATTGATCAAAGATCTAGGCTAGATTTTGTTCAAATTATCTAAGCATTAATATTCTAGACAGCCATCATTATGAATATTAAAGCAATAGATTAAAGCAATGGCAGGTAGAGATGGCAAAATCTGGGATTTTTTAAAACAACACTCTCTTTGATCATGGCTCACAAAAGTCCAGGGGAATTTGGATATGTAGTTGTGATTTTCTAACTGAGGTAAAGCAAACTGAGACTGCAAAATTTTGTAGGACTGGATTTCCTTTTTTGTAAAAATCAAAACCAATAGTTATAAACCAAGGTCCAGTTTCAACTGATGCATAGAAACTGGGAGTATAAATGAAGCCATTTTCTAGTTTGGGCTCATATGTAATAGCTGTTCACAAAACCAGTCTACGTATATTTCAAAAACCAGTTCACATTCAAACTTTATGCTGAGTAAACAGGAGAAATGAATTGAAAGAACTGGTGCTTTTTATTTGAATACCATTGTGATTTTACAAGGAGAGAAGCAGACATTCAGGTTTGTTTTTACAGGAGTACCTCAACATCTGGTCAGCTATACATTGGCTGAAAATGAAGGGCAGTTCAGAGCTTGTTGACATTTTATAACTATTCTTTGTTGCTTGGAGGTTTGTGATGCTGATTTAGAAACAGAGCTATTATGCTCCAGACAGTGTTATGAGTTTGATAAAAGCAGCAATATGATAGATTAAAATAGCCTTCTTTCAAGCATTGAGAATTGCCAATGCAGTTGTGTTTAGACTCATTGGGCCATTCATCTTCAAACTACACAGCTGACTCTGCACTTGGAGAGGTTGAGAAGTAAGTGGTTTTGACATTTAGCAGCCAAAGGCTTCTTTTCTCCTTGAGAGGATTGTGTGTCAGCTACATTAGGTTTTGTCTGTTGTTATTGTTTTGAAGCAGATGGTGAAATCTCACCTCAGCTGTGTAACTGGGACCCTTGTAGCATTTAGCAATGTCTACCAATTCAATTGTAACTGATTGTGCCCAAGGGTTTCTGGTAGCATATATGATTTATGACTATGGACTTTGAAGCCTAGTCTGTGGAAGATACCAGAACGTATCACAGAATATGTTCAAAACAGCAACCCTTCCTTCCCCCACATTCCCTACTCATGAAAAACAGGACACTTTAAATGGGACTGAGTAACTCCCTCTCCTGCTTTAAAAAAATAAATTGCAAGTATTTTTTCACTGTACATATAGAACCATATGTATTTAGTGTACACAGATTTTATTTAAAGCACTTAAAAGGAGGGATCGTCACTGATACATTCCATCTCTGAAATGGAATTTAGTTCAGGAAATGCAGCACTCAATGCCAGAATTGTATTTATGATGCAGAAGTGACACGATTGCAATAGACAAGCATTTTCAACAAGGTTATTATAGCAGCACCTCAGTAAGTACTGCTGCTCAGTTAGACATAAAGCCCAAGTGTAAAATAACAACCATTGTGAGATCAGCAGTTCTATGTTTAGTCAGCTCATTTTCAAAACGTCACCCTCCTCAAACACAATATTTTTGGCCAATTGGAACCTGAATAGTTACAAATCAGTCAAGTCCTAATAGTTAAAGCACTTCAGCATGATTGGTGCAAAGTAGCTTCAACAGAAACATGTTTCTTCCTCAGAGAGATGCGACTTAAAATGCAGTGAAAATGTGCTCATTTACAAGGAACATTTCATAGTAAATGTGTACAGGAGGGATTTCTTTTTTTCCTGCTTCATCATTCTTTCCACAAGCACCATTTAATTGCGTCTCTCATATGACATTTCTAATTAAGGGTTTGAACTATATTTGTTGAAACTAGTAAACTTTTAGGAAGCGCCAATTAAAAGATGCAGAGCATTTGTTCACAAGAACGGAGGGCCTGGATATGCACCACATTAACAGCAGTGTAATTTACATTAATAATAATATATTTTTTAATATATTGATGTCACATGGATGTCATTAAAGGGCTTCCAGATCCTCATTAGCAGACTCTAAGCTCCTATTGCAAATGATACTTTGAAGTCAAGTTTACATGAAACACTCTACTTTTCCCTCGCTTGGGCAAGAGGCTGCAAAGTTGTGCAAACTGAGAATGAGAGCAGGGAGAACTATTTACCACAATAAATATAAAGCCAGATCCAGACAGGGGTTGTCAGTGCTCAGATTTTGGGATACCTAAAAAAAAAAACAGGCATCTTGCCCCATGAAAATGGTCTTTAAAGGATTCTATTAGGCCCCTAGGCTCCATATATAGACTGAATAATGAAGACCTGGGCACCTCCAAGGGGAAACAGGAGTATCTAGGCATAGAGCTGGAAGCATCTAGGCTAGGGACAGATGATATACATAAACCAATTTAAGTGACCAGAAACTGGTTTAAACTTGTAACAGAACAGAGGTTCAGTGCACATAAACCAGTTTCAAAATGGCTGAAACTGGTTTGAGATAAACCTGGTTGAGTGTAGTATCAGACTTAACTGATTTGGGTCAAAACAGAGATGGAAAAAAAGGCAGACAGGACTGAGGCAGCTTAGGGCTTTTTGGAGTTAATAAGCAGGTACCTGGTAATGTCTCTCTGTTCCTTCCTTGGAAAAGCAGTTTAAGAAGAGCTTGAACTAATGGAGAGAGGCTGTTGTTTTCTTAATGGGCTGATAAACATTGAGTTAGGGTTGATAAGCACTGTGTGTGTCATCAACTTCCTGATGGGTTGCTGGGTGGGGCGGGGAGGAGGGAGTCCTGCTGAGGCCTGGCCATGCTCCCTTCCCCTTTCACTCAGTATTATAAAAAGGGAAGGGAGGGCTGCTCTAGTGCCTCCTCCCGGGCTTCTAGCCTGAGCCACTGCAGGCATGTCCTGGCATTTCTTCAGTCCAGAGGGGGTGTCTGTACAGTTACAAACTGGTTTAACCTAGCCAGTTTAGACTAACCTGCAAAGATTAAATCAATTTAGGCTCAGGCTTTTTGAATATCTGTCTCTAGCCCTAGGGTTACTAACAGAAAATACAAGGCACTGGAATGAGTTTTGAACTTGGCCCTGTACAGGAGTTTAAGTGCCTTAATCCATTCTATGCAAGTATTATGTATAACTATAAAACCACTTCCTATTTCAAAGTAATCCCAACAATTCTCTGTGCTAGCCTCAATCTTTCTGCAGCAAATGGAAACAGTTTAGGAACACACAATGCTCACAAACAGCATAGCTTTATTAAAGAGAGCAATGCATTATAACCTTAATATAGAGGTCCTATTGCTATATGGAATTTAGACTGCCCAGGTGCCACTACTATTTAATTGAACCTATAGGTATTATTACAGACAGGACACAAGCCATAGAAATCTTCAGTCATGCAGATCTAAAGGTTCTCTGCCCTGCATACAGATCTGGAAGGTACGTGGCTCCCGGGCCTCTGCCGAGGCGTGTACAACATGAAAGCCCCCCGGCACCCCTGGACAAGCTGCCCAGGCTCCAACCCTCCCTCAGCCTGGCCAAAACCCCACTCACCTCTGCCCCTACCCCATTCCTTCCCTCACCATAGAGCGTGGTGAGTGGGGCAATTCCTCTCCCAGCCCAGCCCCAGTGGCAGGGGATGCAACTCAGCCCAGGCACATGCATCCCACAGCTATTCTGCCCTGGCAACTTCACACATGCCTCCCGCCACTCCCAATCACAGAGCCACTAACAATCGATCTCAGCTCCCTCCCCCTCAAGCTGAGATAGACTTTCAGAGGCTCCATGGTCAACTAGTCAATCGGGATCAATTAGCTGGTGACCACTGATTTAGATCCTAGTAAGCATTACTGTAAAAAAAGTTAGAATGTGTCTAAGCAGTCACCTAGTAATGCTATCATCTCAACTTGCTCTGGATAGGGCTGTGGTCCACCCCCAAAACATCAGGCACTACAGCTCACACATCTGCCCATGAGGATGTGCAATCCCTATGGCTGCATCCTTTGCCCTCTCTGCCACATGGCCAGCACTGCCCAGCTCAGGTGCTCTTGTCCATGGCACACCTGGGATAATGCCAGAGGTCTCTGTCACTGGCCAATTGGCAAAGGGAAGTACAACTGAATCTGGGAAAGGGTGCTGCTCCTGCTACTGGCTCTGCAAATTGAGTTAGGTCTTTGCTGCTAGCAGTCTTGAACCAGTTCCAGTGCAGTGCTGAGGCTGGGCTGACAATCAGCTAATTACCAGTTCCAGCCCCACACTGAAAGTTTTTAACTTTTCATCTCTGTGGAACAGCTAGATGATAGATGAATGTGTTCCTCAGTATGATCTGAAAATACTCCTCCCACAGAAAAAGTTGTAAATTTGCTGCAATGCCTAGATACTCCTATTTCCCCTTTTGTATGGGTTTTACTGCTTGAATGCATAGATGTTTTAAATGAAGTTAACAAGTCCGTGTAATGTGCAACGTGGCCCTAATATTCACTACACAAGGAGAGAAACTGATCCAAAGCCAATGGGACAATTAGTTCCTAAATGGAAAATTTGTCCATTGACACTTAAAACAGCCTCATTTTATATCAAATAGAACAGGTCTCTAGAGTATTTAGGGAAATTATCTGGCTAACTGTACTTTTGAGTGCAATAACAGAGTTCGGCTCATGAAAAAGTAGTAACACTTGCACATTTAGGAATTATGCAGTCAAACAGTGCATTATTAAATAGTTAAAAGTGTTACAGTTAAAATGCATTTGACTTGTGATTTGATGCATTTCTCACAAAACGTAATAACTTGATATCAAATTTTTCCCTGCTGATGCACCTACTGCTAAAAATGCATTTAGCACTCTCAGTTAAAATGTTTCTATTCCATGCCTTTTACATTTATTTATTTATCTTTCAGCATGTTCCCCATGTATTTCGCTAGCACTAGCTGATGTCACATGCCTAGCCCTCCTTTCTGCTTGGCTGCTATACCTGCACAGCTGGTTTCTTAGCAGGCTGTGAAGTTTAAATTAGAAACGGACTGCGCTCTGTAAATTCTATTTGAGGGTAATTTGGCCAAAGTGTAAATTTTAAGTTTTTATTTTCAGACATAAAGTTAAGAAGAAATAAATGTTTCTTTTTTAACTGCATATGGCATATAGCTGCCATTATCACAATTTCAATGGGATTTGTCTAAATCTGTAGCACATCCTATCTTTTTTTCCCCCTAAAACAAGGTAATGTTTTATTCAAGCCTATTCATCTCAGCTTTAGGACTTGAACTATAACAGAGATCTAAAGTGATCTTCGTTTAAATGTCAGGATAAACTGAACTTCGTTTGTAACTTTTAACCAAGCTGGTATTGTGGAAATATATTGTTTCCTTCAATTTCATTTTAAAAAGTACTTCACTTGCAGAAGCATGAATGTTCACTGTGGTCAAAAGCAGGGCCAAAATTACATCTTTACAGTACTTCAGAATTTGGAGGCCAATCCAGTACCCCCAGAATTCAGCTAGAATTGGGCCAGGGCATTAGAATCCTCAAAAATCAGGATGAAGTGGGCAGAGAGAAGCACAGTAATTTCGGTGTTAGTCTGAACTCAGGCAGAAGGCAAGGTGGGGCTCCATGTTATGACATAAAGAAACCTTAGGAACATTTTCAGTTAGATAATGAAGAACCTATCACAAAAATATAAACCCATTCAGACAGGCTCTACATCATAGGTTCACTGCCCAAAGTCTAGTTGGACAGCTGGACCCAGTTAGAAGGTGGCATGAGACCCACAGCTAAACAGAGAGAAGGATGGCTGAAGGTGAAAGAAGTTAGCTGGTACCTGGTAGGAATATGCAGAAACTCCCCAAGACAGTAGCTAGCCGAGATCTGCTGAGAGAGCAGCTGAGGGGCATGCTTTTGGGCTTTCCTGAGGCAAGCAGGACTAGAGAAGGCTTAAGTGGGAGGAAAGTTGACTTGTTGGCTTTGCCATGCTGAGGAACTGGGGATGGCAGTCTGGTGAAGGCTAGGGGCAGGAGGCAAGCGGCAGTATTTGGCTTATGGCTTCACCTAAGCCTGACAGGTGGAACTAGATGGACCAAGGAAGTTGACAACCAAGGGATTAAAAGGAAGGGCTTACCAGGTGACTTGATGCCGGAGTCAGAAGGCTAGAGGAAAAAAAATGAAGAAGGAACTTCCAGGTAGAGAGTCTGGGACAGAGCAAGAAAGCAACTGTACATATTTGACACTATGCATTCCTGTTTGAAATCTCTGGATTTGTTTTATGAATCATGCTTATACATCTAATAGTGCAAAATGTGGGGTACCCTGAGACACCCTTAAAAGGATTTCATGGCTTCCTTGTTGAGAATCACTGACCTAGAGCCATAGGTGAGTAAACAAATGGCCACAAGATGTCCTTTCTAAGGACTGGGTTGATGGTGCATCTGCATCAAATTAATAGATGTACTATGAAGCATTTTAGCTGTACAAACTTAGGGCAGGCAGCTGTGGGGTTAAGAGCTAGTACCTTTCTTGCTTGGAGTGGCCAGGTGTTTGTAGGAGTAAAGCAATGTGAGGCCAGGTGGCCTACAGGATATGGAGGACATCCACACATGGAAACAAACCACACAGCTAATCCTCTAGGGAGACTGCTTCTGTATCACACCTAGCTCCTGAATGGCTATGGACAGGGAGTCTCCCCATGGCATTCACCTCTCCCAACCCCAGCAAATGCCAAGTGGTTTGCCCAAAAACATAACAGATGATAGGGTTCTAAAATATTCTATTAATAAAGACCTACAGTAAATCTCGCCATCAGATGGACAAGGATCTTCTTAAGTAATTACTAAACCTCTCTAAATGTGATTCTTCCACAGGGAAAAGGCAATCAATATGTTAGAGGGACACTGATTATAATCAAGCTGGGAGTTGTGTCTCTTCATATCTCAATATTGAAAGCACTATATAAAATTATTCCATTGGACCTTGTCCAGCCATTATAAAATCTCAGATTTATAAGTTTATTAATATTTTGAATTAATACCTCTTCATAGATTCAGAGGTAAATTTTCTGACATTACCATTTTACAGAATTTATGTTTCAGTATGAATATTTTCTGTTCTTTCATTTAGTACAGGTGGCTAAGGTCTTTTCAAAGCAATGCAGACTGTTAAAATTGTCACTTTTCATGATAAAGCTATAAAACAATGATTTGTCCTTATTCAAAAAATATGTTCCTTATATCTACCTAGTCATATCTGCTTATTTTGGAGTTGGAAATAAGGTTCTACTACAGAGCATCCCTGTTATGGATGTTGTCTCTACATTGTTAAGGTGTGAGTATCTGTATTTTATTCTAGGTAAATTGTTGTGTACTTGGATGCTTAAATCATCATCCAATAATCATAGAATTAAAGACCAGATTGGTAAGCTCAAAACAGTGGCACATTTAAAAAGTAAAATATCATCATATTTTCAGTCTCACCATGCTTAAATGAAGTACTGCAATTAGTACAAGAGGTATATGATCACATTGACTCCATCTCTCAAGTTTCCAAAAAAAAATGCATTATCAGTATATTAATAAAATTCAAAGTGACACTGTTTTTAAACAGCAAACATCAGACAATTTCTCAGAAAACTGCATCACTTGTGTCTTAACTTTCTAATAACTCAGCAAATGAGTTAGTACATTCCAATTTAGAGTTCATTGTTCAGAGAGTTAGTGTGCTTTTTAACAAATCAATGTTTGACCACTTTATGATTATGAAACTTTCATAATAAAACAGTGGCATTAACAAAAGAAATTATACTTAGTCTAATTGAATTGGAAAATTATTCAGAAGTATTTCTTTTCTTAAACTCAACAATACTTACATCCCCTTGCTATGTCCCAGAATAGAAGCATGCAAGTTGTCAATAATAGAACGCTGGAATGATAGAGACCATGGATCATGCATAGACAATGTGAAATTTAAAATGATAGTCCAATACATTTAGAAATGATTGTTTGCTGATGATTAAAAGCCCCTGTGTTGGAGGTGAGTGCAGAGCTAAAAATGCCCCATTTGCATTCATAAGTCTATCTAGCATTTTGTAAAGTGTGTGGAGGTGAAAATGGTGTAGTGCATCATTACATATATAAACAATATATTTTTTCCAGTTAAAGAAAAACTAGAATCTTCACTAATATGCTGGAGCCTCATATTCAACTCCACTGAATAAATATAGGCTCCAGCTATATTATAAATTTAATATAGCTGGAGCCTATAATTTTTCAGTTTTAGATCAAGTGAAAACAAGTATAAATTTCAATAAAGTTTAAAGTTAGTAGATTATATATTAAGTTTAACAACACAAACTAAGTAAAATGTGGTCAAACGATATTGTTTCATTAGTCCTACACTCATTATAATTAAATTCACATCTCTTACTCAGATTCGTAAAATGTAATATAGCCTCCTTGAGTGTCATAAAAGTGCATCCAATACTTTACTGTCAGTGATTTCCACACCCAAGTTAATATTACCACACCCAAGTTATGGTTTCTAGTTCAAGCTAAAAAACAGTTTATGGAGCTGTGAAATGAAAGACATTACTAAGATTGGCTAACACACAGCAAAATTAAATGGAAGGCTATTAACCCCTGTGAAGTGAGGTGAAGAGAGATTAGCAGGAATTAGGTAGATTATGAGTCATGAAGTCAATCACCACCGTCAGTGCTGCCTGAATAGAAGTGCCATTTCCCCTGCCAGGCAATTGGTTTTAAAGTTTGGGTGGAGCAGAAATCAAGGAATGGGGACACTGGTGCACCACCCCTGGATCTGCCTGCCCATAAAGTGATTGTGTCCACTAAAGCGTAAGAGATTTCCTTCGGTTTCACCAGCCATTTAAATGCTCCTCTTTCTTCAGTTGGCCAGGGTGAAAGATGGTACTTTTTATTCTAGGTAAGTTGCTTGGCCCTCCAGGTTAAGTGCTTTGACGTGACCAATGCCACTGTGGCAACAAGAGACTGACCTGATGGCTTTGTGGGCTGAAAAAGTAACTTCAGCAATGATTTTAAGTAAGTTGGTTAGCAGTAAATGAGAAACATTAGCAGGCATGTAGATATAAGCCATATCAATTTAGAAAGCCTGACAATGGTGTTACATGAACAGAAGATAAATGCCCTCAAGCTACAAGAAACTCATTTAGCAAACAAACAAAAAAATTAAAAAATGATGCTGCATTCCAGGATACCAAGTAGGGACAAGTTGTCACCACCCAGAACAGACTAGCATTGAACTAAATGAGATGTCTTCTGCTGTACTGAGCTTAGGCAAAAATACTTTCCAATATCTCAGAGTGATTCTGGATCCTAGATTTGAATATCTGTAACATCTATGAAGACCACTGCAAAGCTATGAAGACCACTCAGGAAAGCTGAGGAACAACAGCTGAGATTGCTGCTGTCTCTTATTGACCCAGGGACTGGGGAAGAGCTCCAGAGCTGCTGCTGCCCCCCCTCTAGCTGGCTTGCATGAAGCTGAGTTCAGCAGTGACAGCAGTGGTGGTGGGCAGGTTCCTCCTCTTTGTCCAGTCCACCCTCTGGTGTTCCCCAGCAGCAAGAAAGAACTGCACGTGGGGCAGGACAGGAGCAGTCAGGAAAGCAGGAGCAGAGCTACAGCAACCCATGCAGCACCCATACCTCCCTTTTTTTTTTCTGAATCCCGGACCTGCCCATGTATACCAGTACAGACAGGTGACATGCTCTGGAACCCCACTGACATGCTGCTATGAGTATCCTCACAGGAGTGCTGAATTCAAACACTCACTGTCTGGCACCCCATTGTCATGCACATTTTACTCTAAAAAAAAGGGGGGGGGAGGGAGGGGGCTAGTAATAGGAGTATCCATTAGGAGTATCCATTGATGAAACAAACCTAGTCGTTTTTATCTATTATGAATTCCAAAACCTATTAACATGTCACTTTCAGGCCAGGGACCCTTGCTGACAGTCCAGGACTGACCACAAGACAAACGGTAGAGGTTGAAGAGAAAACAGGAATTAAGATGAACCTTCACAGATCAAACATCAGGTTTCATGCCATGTCAGAGATCACTGAAAACTTCACTAGAGCTGAGAATTTCAATCAATTACTATACACATAGAAAAAGAAGAACGGCCAATCAACAAATCTGATAAGACGTTTAAACCCACGGACTATTTAACAACTCTCTAAGAGCTTTCCTCAAAGCTGAATATTCTCTCTGTCATTATAAGCCTGAAGATTCAGCAACAAACTTGGACATCAGCCTAAAACGTTGATCCCCAAGTTGACATATGACTGAATCAAGGGAGTCTGCTCCATTTCTGATGCCTGGACGAGCGATGCATGAACTGCAAAATAGTACAGAAATGTCCAAAAGTTTTCTGTACTTAGTATTTCCCCTCGGCTGAAAAGCGTGTATTAAAATCTTTTCAAGAATTCTACAGCAGAGAGTTCACTGAAGTGGGTACATATGACCACTGGAATGCTATTAGATATGGCTACATTCTCATTTCATGGCTGAGCAAAGGGCTTGCTTATTAGCAGCAGCAAACTACTATTTGCTTAATTTTCTTTTTCTATTTTTTTTTTTTTTGCGAGGAGGGGATGATTAACAAACACTCAGTAATATGACAACTTGTTAAGTTGTAGTGCATCTGACAACTCAGTAAGTGTACCATTGAAATGCAATTGAATTAAGTTGGTGAAAGTGAGTGATTGATTTAGTACCCAAATTCTGGGGAGAGGATTTGAAAAAAGAGTGCTCCGCAAGAGCCCATAAGCCTATTAATCCTCAGGTGCCCCGTTTGATTTTTTTCCTCCCACTTCTGAGGCCTTCTTGAACAGAGGCCACATACTGCACCCATTTGTGTGATCTTTCTCAAAATGTACAATTGGAACAGGACAAGCATCTGTTTTATGAACTTAAAACTGGGTAGGTCAGAGGCAAAAAATGAAACAAAAAAAAAAAGTATTGAAAGCCAAAGTTCTTGACACAAAACAATCCATTTTCACAGCCAGTTTTACCAAAGTATGCACACTTTTTAGACAAGAATCCCAGTTCCATCTGCCATCATTGCTTCCAAAGATCTATAATAATATTTCCTCAGCCTCCAGCAAATTTAGTTCATTTGCCCATCATTCAAGAACAGTTCTCCTCCAAGGCAGGACAACGGTCTTTATGAATCACTTTAAAGGCAATAACTTCTGCAATTGCTCTGACAGAAATATTAAGCAAAGGTTTCACAGGGGACTTTTTTGATGTTTGAAGGGGTCTCTTCTTACTACATTGACCATTAATCTTCCTCTTTCATTGGCCGAAACTGTTGTGTTAGCTTGTGGCTCAGGAATAGTCTAGTACAATAACTCTTGCTTAAAATGATCTTTCCATGAATACTGTCAGTAGTACAGCACACATGCATGAGAGATATAACTGTTTTTTACATTTGAACAAATAACATTTTTCTCCTTTTGGTCAGCTGTTCTTACTTTTACCAACTCAATGAGAAACATGGCAATTGGAAGAACTTCCACTCAATTTAGAAATGGACTAAAACACTAAAGTTTGCAAGGACAGAACCCAGAAAAATCAAACCCCAGTCAAAATTCAAATTTCACAAACTGTACCTAATAAAATGGTACAAACCAAAGCCTATGAATCTAAAGGTCCCAGATTTTGGAGCATTTACAGTCATAGCTGGAGTTTTGTAGTTGCAACAGCAAACATTCACTGTTGGGTCCAGGGGGCTGGGGGACTGAACTCCAGTTTGGAATGGCTATAGGTCTGCAGTTGCTCTCACCTAGCTCCACCTGCCCTGTTCCAGCTCTGAGAGAAAAATAGAGGACATAAAGGCATTAGGTTTCAATAGAGGACAGAGTAGCAGAAAACCAGAATGTCCTCTCTACCAGGGCAGGACTTAGCTGCATCAGCCCAGCCCTGATCCTGGCAGGGACTGACAGAAGTCAAAGTGGAGCATCTTCATTGGAGTGACTTCATTTGAACCCTCATATAATAAAGGTTCAGGTTGCTGCATGATTAGACACTTTTAAAGTGCTCTGTAGCCATGCACTTCTGTCAGGGTACAGCTGTAGAGTACTTCATGGGGCTGATCACACAACAAAGCATCACTTCTGTCAGCACCCATAGTTGTTTCTATCACCTGACAAAGCATAATGTTTTAGGAAGAGCTATAGATACTGATATCAGGTGTATGTTTTCTGCTATTTTATGTAAACGAAGGACCAAATCCTGCTCACTTTAAGTTGTCCAGAAACCCCACTGATTTAAATGGGACTCATTCTGAGGAAAGTGTGCAGTATTCAGCCCAAGCTGAATAGAAAGGCAAACTGGACCCTACCCAAGGAAGTCATCTCTATTGTTACTGATCACCGGGGTCAAATACAGACATACATGAATGAGATCTAATAATAACAACTTTAATTTGTGGAGCAGTAGATGAGCATCTGAAGACCCTTTGGCTCTAACTGACCAGCATAATTCAGGGGCCATCTCCTAATTCCAAACTCCCTCATTCTCCTGCTAGGGAGCACAGGCAACTCATTGGCAGGACACATGCTCCTCCCCCCCACAGCAAGACTGGCCACTGCCAAAGCTGCCACTGGCTTTGCAGTCAGTCACCACCACCCCCGACCCCCCGTTGCTGGTGGCTGTGGATGGTCCTTGCTCGCCACCCACGCGTGTGCTGCCAAGACAGCTGTGGCCACCTGCAGGTGATGCCCACTCAGCTTGCCTTCACGGCTGGTGTCACTGTGGCCACCCACTCAGCTTGCCCCCACCACTGACATCACCACAGCCATCTGCAGTTGGTCCCCATTTGCTGCCACCAGGCCCCCACTGCTGCCCCCTGCAGGTGGCTGCCATGCCCCCCAGCCTCCAGGGGCACATGTCATTCATGCTGGGGAGCATCTCTAATTTACAGCTTCTATCACTACAGTCTCAATATTTTACACTCACAAAGAAAGCAGAGACTTAAAACTACTCTTGATATACTAGACTGAAGGTCTGGATTACTCACAAATCCATGTTTAGCTGAGGCCTGTCTCCAGAGGCCAATATCTATTGGCTGCAGGCAGCAAACTGGCTGCCTCCAAAAAAACCAATAGTCTCAACTAAAAAACATTTAAAGATACTGTGCATGTTTGTATTAAACAAGCAGAAGCAAGTAGATAACTCAGAATGAAGGCATTAGACAAACAGAAGAAAAATGTACAGGTCTACTGGGTATTGTATACCAGAAGTCTTTGGCAATTATCTCATTGAAACACAAGCTTGGCTCAAAAGCACAACAGCAGAGGCATATTAACTCTAGTCTTTGACTTACTTCAAGGATTCAGTAATTTTCCAGACACCTTCCACCCATAATGGGACAGATTCTGCACTCACTTGCCCCACTCTAAACACAGAGTGCCTACTTTTTTCCCCTTAGTGTAACAGTGTATGAAATATGCCCCCCAGAAAAGTGAGTTCCCCTTTCCCACCCCTCCTTCTGACCCTACGTCCTACACAGCACAAAGAAAACAAGACTCTCAGTGGATCTTCGTAACTGAATACTACCTTTTTGTCCAAAATATTGTTCTAAATTAGAGGATACTGACAAACTATTATACTCCCAATAGTGAGGAGAATGCCTTTACTGTTTGAATGGCCCCTCAGGGCTTTGTTACACCTTATGCTGTAACCCATACAAATGTTGATCAGCTCAGTGCTAGCTTGGAGCTGATCTTTAGTTTAGAAACCTTTTCTGACTGTCCCCCACCTACAGAGCTGTGAATTGCCACTAGAGGCCTGGTGAGCAGGGAGGTCCCTTCTAGCCCTATTTCTCTATAATTCTCTATGCTTCTAAGGCTGAGGCTGAGGCTGAGAGGGAGGGTGCCTAGCTGCCTGAGCTAGCAGAAAGAGTCTAAACTTGCTGCAGGGTGGCTGGGAGCTGATGGTGGTAAAAACCAAAGCAATTCCCATGAAAACCAAATTAGCAGGTGGCCACTGGGATCATTTCCATGAGGCTGAGGCTTGACACTGGCTGCATTGAGGTGGCCCAGCAGGAAGGCTGAGCTTTCCTCAGCTCCCCTCACGGTTGGCCGGTCCTGTGATCCAGATCTGGTCTGTAGTTTGCTGGCAGGTGTGGAGGGAGAGAAGGAGCAGGGAGCATTGCGGAGGTAAACAGTAGGGGTGTGCAAAATGGGATGTATTTGATTCAGATTTGGCCCAAATCGGGACAGTGATTTGATTCCTTGATTCGGATCACTGTCTCAATTGGATTTGGTCGAATCTGAAGATTTGATACAGATTCAGAGAAAAAGCAATTTGGCCATAGACACAGCTTTAAATGTTTTTTCTACATACCTCAAGGTACCACGCATGGCGCCTGAATGCCGAGATGGTGGGGTGGATGGAGTGTCCCACAGGAGCATGGG
The DNA here is from genome assembly GCF_001723915.1 of Gavialis gangeticus. Lineage (NCBI taxonomy): Eukaryota > Metazoa > Chordata > Crocodylia > Gavialidae > Gavialis > Gavialis gangeticus. The sequence continues at coordinate 1,128,755 of NW_017729005.1, read as the reverse complement.
GGACGGTGGGGGCTGTATGCTCAGCAGTGAACCCAGAAGTGGACCGGAAGTACTTCCAGTCCACTGCTGGGTCTGCTGGGGAGCACACAGGGGGGAACCCCTGCACTCCCATGGCTCAGCAGTTGGCTGTGTGGGGACCCTGGATGCCTCCCCAGACCCACAGCGCACCAGTTGCTGAGTTGGTAGGGTACAGGGGAGCCCCCCACTCTCCTATGGGATGCTCAAGCTGCCCCACCATCACAGTGCTGATGAGCCACCTGGTACCTTCAGGTATGTAGAAAAAACATTTAAAGTTGCATTTATGTCCAAATTGCCGAATCTCTCTGAATTGATTCAGAGGGTTCTGATTCAATTTGGAGAGATTAAAGGGTCTCTTGATTTGACTCGGAGTCAGAGATTCAGCCAACAAATCAGGCCAAATCAAATCAGCGACTGAAGCTTCACACAGCCCTAGTAAGCAGGGCTGGCCAGAGCATGCCAGCTCCTCCCCAGGTTGGCTTCACTCCACAGCTGGGAGCAGAGTTTGCCTGTAGCAAGCTCCCATGTCCACGTGGACAGCAGCAGAGCCTTATGTCCACCGTCTGGACACACCCGCAACTGCCCTGCCTCAGAACAGCAGGTTTTCCAGCAGCAGGCTTCCATCAGCCCCGCAGCAGCCACCACAATTTCTTGCTGTGTTGTGTGTGGATTAGGTACATGGAACATGGGGCTGCTGAAGCAATTTGCCTAGCAGGGGAGAAAAAAAGCAAGTTGTGGCATTGAACTTGGCTCCTCTTTGCAGGGGACAGTGATGCCTGGAAGCAGCCAAAGCTAGGGAACTAGGTATTCCCAGCTCTTTGGTAGTCCATGGAACTAAGTAGCCTGGGAGCTTCAATGTGAAATCTATAGCTATACATCTATATGCAATATCCACCTACACTTGTGCTGTGTATGGCAATGTGTGTGCCTTTAGTCATAGGAAAGACATAGGGGGGCCGTGGAGGGGCACATGCTCCCCCTGACAGTGAGCACTCTGGCTTGTAGGGGAGAGCACAGAGAACACTAGTGCTCCCCATGAAATTGGCTCTGCCAGTGGCATATCAGCAGTGGAAGTGCCAGCACTTCCATTGCCACTATGCTGCCGACATGCTTGGCAACTGGCTGCTGGGGGAACCCCTGCCCCCGGTCACTCGGCTGACCCCCGGTGGGACAACGCCCAGTCATGCCATGCTGGTGCCCCCCCAGACTCAGGAGGCGCCAGTCACCCATGCCTTTGGTTAATGTGTATTGTGTGTTTTTTTCAGTGTGTACTCCTCCCCCCCCACACACACTTTTGTTCTCTGGCCATTTGCTTTAAGGAGAAAACATGCAGTCTGGTCATGTGGGCAAGATGGCCCCTGTTGTTCTGGCCATGCGTTCTGCACGTGAAAAGCTGGAGCCTTGCATCTGATTGGCCAGGAGGGGCAGAAGCTTCTCCAGGCAGATTGGTTGAGAGAGAGACTGAAATGTGATGCTTCCTGACTGGACAAGGCTAAAGTGATATCATGCTAAGGGATATGGAGTCACTAGACTGGTTTGGGGGGGGGGGGGGG
>NW_017729005.1:1109829-1126807 GCF_001723915.1 Gavialis gangeticus | reverse complement strand
GGGGGGGGGGGGGGAAGAGAAGCTGCTATGAGCTGCTGAAAAGAAACCTACAGCTACTTCCAGCCGCCCCTGAGAGGATGGAAGAACAATTATATCCTTGGATATTGATGGACTTCATCTTTAGCAAAACGTCTGTGGAGAGTGGCCATACCTCAATGGAACAGAAGCTGGATTGTGCAGATCAGAGATAACCCTGCCCTGGAGTGGGGCAACTTAAAGCACTTGTTATGAGGCTCAGAGTCACTTTAAGGTGTTAACATGCAGACAGTCCAGGAGCTGCCCAAAACTACTGTGTTACAAGACCCTAAATCAATTCAGCTGTACTGATTTACAACAGCTTAGGAGCCGATTCAATACTGCAATGCATCTAGTATAGTTACTTGCACAAACAGGGGAAAGGGAAGGGAAGCAGTGCTAAACACTAATGCTGGTGTAAAAGAGGGTAAGTTTTCTTAAAGTAACAGGTTATACTCTCTTCCTGCTGTGACTACATGAGATAAGCTGGTGGAAGTCAGGGCTAAAGTATGCATGGGTGTGTTTCCATAATAAAAAATAAGCCATAAGGAGTGCAATTATTTTTCTTTTCCTTAGGACTTCCATTCCAAAAGCCATTATTAAAAAAACCTAAGGTGCTTTAAACTCTGCTTTAAGGTAGGGCACCTTAATGAAGGCTTGACTTTGAATTGGGCCTGTTATGGCCCAAAGGCCCACCTTCTGCAAAGAAAAGCTTATAGAATCCAGTGACAATATACTGGAACTACTGGGTGCATCTACACAAGATGTTAACTGTGCAGTTGCCTAATTAACGGAACAGTAAATGTCTCAGTATCTAAACACAAGTCCTACCCTGCTGCCGAGTTTTTTCACGCACAGCAGCACCCATATAGACACTAACCAGCTTGCCAGGGCACAAGGGTGCTTCAGTGCCAGGGCTGCCTGTCAACTAGCCCTGCACTAAAGCGCCCTCATGCCCCAGCGAGCCCCTCTGCAGGACACTGAGCCCACTCAGAGCAGCTTTGATCCAGCTGGCTGACCTCCCAGGTCCTATGCCAGCTGGGGCTGCTGCAACTCTGCTCAATGCGCTGCACTTTGAACACAAAGACAGACACGTGTCCAGGACCCTCCCAGGAGCAACAAGCTCCACAGTTTATTGCTGCCTCCCAATAGCACATGTAAACACACCCACTGATTTTTAGATAGACCTCACATCACTTTATGGGCTACTTCCTGGACTGATCCAAGTTCATGAAATGCACAGCTCAGTAAATGAGAAGCACAGATGGCTCCATTGCACCCTTCTTTCCCAGGTAATGGGGCAACTGGGAGTGGGGTTGAACCCATCTCGGGTGCAAATTTGAGCATCCACAGGCTGTTATAAACTTGTTCTATCAGACATGTTCTGCTAGCCCAGAAGTAGTGGAATGTATTCTGCTCTGGCTCCCAGCCTTCTGAGGATTCCCAAAAGTGCCTGTATCCTCAGCTGCCTTATTAAAGCAGCTCTAAGTCTCCTTTGTGTCACTCCAGCAGGAGAAAGGGAATTTAACAAGGGGAAAGGATCTTGAATATTTTTGTCTCACATGTACTGAGAATTCACTGCATGGCTTAGCTTTCATTTTGCTCTGCAAGGCTAATCCAGACTTCTGGCACTTCAGAGTGTTTGCAGTTAAGATGGTCTGAATTTCTCATTTTTTCATTCGTTGGACCAGATCGTCTAGTTTTCTTTGTGGCTATTTTTTGCGCCACCTGAGCAGTACAAAAGGGCCTACTTTTGTCCAGACCTGTCATTTTGAAAATTTCTCTCAGTGGAAGGGAGTTCTCACCTGAGGTAAGACTGACTGAACTCACTTCCTACCCCAGTAGAGGGTATGGTGGAAGACTGCGAGCTCTGTTAGGCCTAATTGCAACTAAAGAAGAGATCATGAGTCAGAGCTGTTGTAAATCAGAGCAGCTCTAGCTTACACTTCATGGCTGCAAGATGTAGCTATACAGCTGGGAGAGAGGAAGCTTGCGAAGAATGATCCCACTTCCACTGAGGCGTGGCTGTCCTGAGCCCCAACAAATGTGAGAATTCTGCTTGTAGCCACTGTCCTTCAAATGCTCCATCAGAAGTTGCTTAATATGCAACTTTCTGATTTTGCTGATGGCATCTGCAGCATCAGCAAACTGGATTTCCCCTTTAGGATAGTCTCCATTTTGCAGTCATCCATCTGTGTCCAACTGCAATTGCTTTAGAACTGTTACAGTTTGATAACAGTCAGCTGAACAGACCAAATCTTAGAAAAATCTGCTGAGGAGTTTACTCTTGTGCCAGATGGCAATTGGAAGATAGAGTTCCCAGCTGACACCCCTGGCACTGCAGATCTACTGCTGATTTAGTCAGGGATGATTCTCCTTGAGCAAGTGGATGAATCAGATGATCTTGTGAGGTACCTTCCATTCCTGCTTTCCTATGATCCTATAATCTGCCTGGTTGGGTTGATCCTCTGATCCTACTCTATTTTGTCAGTCAACTTATTAAAATGTGCTCAACCCAATATCCCAAAGAGTTTTAAAATGTGTTATGAATTTAAACCTTTTAGCTTCTAGCTACATTCTCTAATCTAATGATTCTCTAATCATTCACACATTTATTCTGGATTTCTTTAGATGCAAGTTATGAGTAAGCATTTACAGAATACCAATTAGCAAGAAGTGACAGCATTAAAGGGCGTTACAGATGCAGGCAGCACAACCAGAGCAAGTGAGCTGTGGACTATGCTTCAAAAAACGTCAGTTCTCAAAATAATCAAGACAAAACCCAGCAGTTTAGACTGTCAGTTATGTGCTGACTAATTGTTAGAACTGCTAAGCTGTGCTATGTATAAACAACAAATTCATATATGTAATTTAAGTGACTTGCTGGCAAGTCAAGTCAATTAAAGCGACAGACACTTTAACTTGCCACACCTTCATTTTTCATATCTTTTTAATTCTCCCTCTCTTTAGGAGTAGGAACATCTGCTTTCATGTTTCCTGCCTTTTTGTATAGTCTCTTGTGACTTGAATACAACGGAAAACAGGTTACTAGTACAGAGAAAAGGAACTGGAAATTGTACAACTGTGCATTGTGCTTGGAAAAAGAATGCCTTCTTTTTTTGTTTGAGCTAACTAAAGGTTTACAGCCAGTATATAAATCTTTTAACAATGCAAGCTTTAATTTCCACTCTGGAAATTGTTTATGCAATGGATTACTCAACAATTTAAAATACTCTAGCGTAGTTCCTCATACTTTCTAGTTTTAGTTAACGTATACCACTTTGAAATCAGTATTACTGATTTCCCTGTGGCATCAAATTCTAGGTATACAAATAGGTATGCATTTTTTGTAATTTACTTATAACCACTTACTCTTAAAATTACAAGACATTGAAAGGATTGTGAGAAAAACAGAGAGAGAACCTTCATAATAATTCCAGAACATGTCGAATAATTGTAAAGACTTTTCGAATGTAAATTATTTTGATGTAATTCTCTCCTAGCAATTGTCTAACAGCATTGATTGTCAGCAGATTAAACCATTCATCAAGACTGCAACATTTAGTTTCTCTATAGTGACACAGCTAAGTGATCATAGAAGTAGGGTCGGAAGGGACCTTATAGATCTTCAAGTCCGACCCCCCGCCTGGGCGGGAGAAAAAAAACTGGGCTCAAATGATCCCAGCTAGGTAGGCATCAAGCCTCCTCTTAAAGACACCCAGGGTAGGAGCCAGCACCACTTCCGTTGGAAGTTGGTTCCAGATCCTAGCCGCCCTAACTGTGAAGTAGTTCTTACAGATGTCTAATCTAAACCTACTCTCCAAAACCTTTTGGCCATTATTCCTTGTTCGGCTAGGGGGTGCTAGGGAAAACAAGGTCTCTCCCAAACCCTTCTAGTCCCCCCTCGTGAGTTTATAGACTGTCACCAGGTTCCCCCTCAGCCTTCTCTTGTGAAGGCTGAACAGGTTCAGGTCCCGCAGTCTCTCATTGTAGGGTCTGCCCTGTAGTCCCCAGATCATTCGGGTGGCCCTCCTCTGGACCCTCTCAATGTTGTCCACATCCCTCCTGAAGTGGGGCACACAGAACTGGACACATTACTCCAGCTGTGGCCTGACCAGTGTTGCGCAGAGGGGGAGGATCACCTCCTTGGCCCTTCTAGAGATGCACCTGTGGATGCACGACAAGGTCCGGTTAGCCCTGCCAACCGTGACCTCACATTGTTGGCCCATGTTCATCTTGGAGTCACTAATGACTCCAAGATCCCTTTCTGCCTCCGTGCTCTCAAGAAGGGAGTTTCCCATCTTATAAGTGTGCTGCTGGTTACTACTGCCCAAGGGCAGCACCCTGCACTTGTCAGTGTTGAAGCGCATCCTGTTTTTGCTAGCTCACCCCTGAAACCTATCCAAGTCTTGCTGCAGTCTTTCCCTCTCTACTAGTGTGCTCACCTCACCCCAAATTTTGGTATCATCAGCTAATTTAAACAGGTTGCTTTTCACCCCGTCGTCCAAATCGCTGATAAAGAGATTGAACAGTGCGGGCCCAAGGACCGAGCCCTGGGGGACTCTGCTGCCCACTTCTCCCCAGGTCGAATATGACCCATCCACCACCACCTTCTGAGTGCGACCCTTCAGCCAATCTGCAATCCATCTGACTGTGTAGGCATCAATGCCAGTCACCCAATTTCTTAATGAGGTTGGGGTGGGAGACGGTGTCAAATAGTGATAATAGTGAGAATAAAAGCATAAGGTGATGTCTTGATAAAAACTTTCCCATCTGCAGTGTTTGTTCCTCATTTGTGTTTCTTTTCTACAACTATTTTAATAAACTAAATTACTTCTAAGTATATTGGCAAAAACTTGGAATTTTGAAGAGACATTGCAAAATATTTAAGTAAATTTATAATCTAGTATCATAAATATTCATACTTGGTTATAAAATTATGCTCATTCAGTAGTATAATACAGAATCATATTTTATGATCTATATGCCCAGTCAGAACTGCTCCAATTTTTAGTCATCCAAGACTGAATATGTACATTAAATGATGCGTGAATAAAATACAGATGATGAACTATTTAAAATATTATTTAGCAAATACATTTGTTTGGCACCAAAAATTAAGGAAATCCTAATCTGTTCAACCTCACTGCAAATTATTTGTCCAGTTCTACTTCATTTATAGCATAAATATTATTCATGAAGAAGAAACCATCAGGGCAAACATCTTTTCTGGTAACAGTAAGCAATAGCCTCACATGGGAAATATTTGCCTACCGGTATACTTTCATGAGTTCATAGTGCCTTATATGTTAATAGATTTCTACAAATAGACATACAGTATTCATTTGAATAGTATTTTTTAGTTAATAATGGGGATGGGGGGTTATGCTCTAAGTAAATTAGACATTGGATGAAAATCAACTCTGGCATAATGCCACTGAAATCAGTATCATTAAAGTAAGGTAACTGATTTGAAGTCAATAGAATAATATCCCTGGATAGTATGGCACATTTTAGCTAAGTCATTTTTATCCTACTTCCTTGTCACTAAACCTCTGTATAAATATAGCAAACTTAAGGGATATCAAAATTTGAAAGGAACACTCTCTCTCCAGAGAGGAGACTTCACAAAACTAACTTCAGTTAAAGCCAAGTCTCGGCAACGGCCACTAAGCATACCAGATTTCAGGAAAGTGTGGGATTTTTTTTGATATGGGCAAAAGTCTCAAGAGTTGTACCAAGACTAACAGTACTATTTGAAGTATATCACATTGCACTTCAAGATTGATTGGACTTAAATATAATATTTGATGGTACTTTGTTCAGTGACTCATTTCTCTGTTCAGGGTTTTACAGTCATCCATGAATTAACTTATGGTACTTCCTCCTCTGCCCCCTTTAGCATTAGGAACATTTAACTTGTTATTTTTCTCTCATATTTGAAATTCTTTTCTCTGTGTAAGTCTGGTAAAATGACCTTTCAGTTTAATGTTACCAATCTAAGTAATACTATAAGGTTTTGTACTCGCAACAATGCTTTTTTATTTTTGGTAAAGTACAGCACTGTTCATATTGCATTCTCAGGGCCCCTAGTTCAGGAAATCTGGTGATCTTTTTGTGCTAGAGAAGCAAGTCAGAAGAATATATCTGGTGATAATTTCTTGGGCTGCCTATTTATAAGCCATATTCAGTTTGAGAATCTTGATATACAGATGCTTTTTTCATCACTAGTGATATTTCTCTTTCAATATTCCTTCTTCACATTGGAAGAAAGTAATAAATATTTCTCCATATTTTATGAAACAATCTGGACTTTTCAAGCAGGCATGTTTTTATAACCTGATTATTGAATTCCCTTCTCAAATAGGTCCTCTCCACACACAGATGGGATCTTACTAGTTAAGAATGGTGTTCAGGAACGACTGCAAGCAAGGTCCTCTTCATGAGTTTCCTTGACTCTGGGAGTCATTTTCTCTCTGCCAGCTTCTGAAGAAATAAAAAGTGTGTTGTCCTTCAAAACATACCTTGAAACCCCATCTACTTGCTTAGGCTTTAAGGGAAGGGTTGAGTTGCCCAAGTAGATGGGTTTATGAACTGCTATGGCTTGGGGACAAAAAGTTAGTATAACTTTTTTCAAAGTATTAATATGAAGGAGTCACTTTTTTAGGGGCAGTTTAATAGAGGGGTTCAGTAAAGGCATCTGCTTGTTTCTTCAGTATTACGCAGTTAAGTTTTAAAAAGTCTAACAGCCAAAAGTAAATGCTTATTTTCATATACAACGTATCTACTCTTACAGGATCCCAAAGTGGCATGTACGCCACATGGTGCCCATTGCAACCTAAGCATCACAGCTAGGGACAGACATTCAAGAAGCCTGATCCTGAATTGATTCAATCGTTGCAGGTTAGTTTAACCTGGCTAAGCTTAACTGGTTTGCAACTGTACAGACATCCCCTTCTAGACTGAAAAAATGCAGGCATATGCCTGCAGTGGCTCAAGCTAGAAGTTGGGGGGCACTAGAGCAGCCCTCCCTTCCCTTCTACTGTGCTGAGCTAAGGGGATGGGGTGGCCAGGCCCTGGCAAAATGCTCTGATTAGGGAGGGGTTCCCCCCCCCCCTCCTCCCTTGCTGCTTCTGAGCAGGGAGGGAGCCAGCAGGGAGTTGATAACAGAGCATTTAGTTACACAGCTGGGAGTTACACATGGAGTTGATAGCATTTAGCACTCCATCAAGAAAACAAAAGATTCTCTCCCTAGTTCAAGCTCTTCTTAAATGACTTTTTTCCCCCCAAGGAAGGAATGGAGGGACAGGACATTACCAGCTGATTAACTTCAAAAAGTCCTAAGTGGACACTGTCCTGTCTGCCTTTGTTCCATCTGCATTATGCAGACACCTCTCAGCATTATCTAGCATACCACATGCTGGCTACAGTCTGTGCTGGGGGGAGGAATCCCTGCTTGAGCAGGGAGTGGTGGGCTTGGCGGGGGGACAAGGGAAAGCCAGAGCTCCATCTCTACTGGAGTTCCAGATAGGGAGCAGAGGGTGGGGCCAGCCTTGCTCTGGAGCAGAGAGCCCTGCCCAGGGCTGCAAAGCATCTGGGATGCTGGGGGACTCTGATTTAACTTAAACCAGGAAGGGGAATCTGGTTTATGCAATGCATAAACCAGTTTGACCCAATTTGGTAAAGTCTGATACTACATTCAACCAGGTTTATCTCAAACCAGTTTCAGCCATTTTCACACTGGTTTATGTGCACTGAATGTCTGTTCTGTTACAGGTTTAAACCAGTTTCTGATCACTTAAACCAGTTTGTGTGTAATGCATGTCCCTAGCCCACTGTACTGAGGAAGCTCCTCACCATTCTTTGATGTTCAAGCGAGCCTTGAATCTTTGCTCAGGAGAAGGATATATCAGAGGTTATAGGGGAACCACATGGAAGGTCTGATGAATTGGTTCTTCCTTCCTCGGTACTATAGAGGAGTGAAAGGCTCTTGAAGGAACACCACCTGATAAAATATGTAGTCAGAGACTTGCTTTACCCTATCTTTGGGAAATTATCAATTCCCAAATCAGCACTAGACTGTGTGTGGTTTACCCCTAGCAGTAATTACATAGACTCCTTCCTAAGCTAAATAGATTCTTGAAGGGATTTATAGTCTTATCTGGCAGTCCCAATCAGTCTCTCTCCGAGATCTAGAGGAGAGAAACTAAACTAAACAAACAAAACCCCTATTCCCAACCAGACTCTTTTCTGAAGAGAGCTTTTACATGAGTACTACTTAAAGAGCTCTTACAGGGGGATTTTCCAAAACATTTAGCAGTAGCATGGTTTAGCTCAGGAGAAGACAAAGTCTGGCCTGCAGGCCAGATTGGGTCCACGGCAGACTATTTACCAGCAGCCTGTGCCATTCCACGGGTAGGAGCATCCATCAGCAGATTGCAGCTCTGCCCTGGCTCCAAACCATGCTGTCACACAAGATCCCAGCCCCAGTCCCAGAGCAGCACCTCACCCAGCCATGCATCCTGCCAGTGCTGCTGGGGCTAGTCTCCATGGAAACCCTGGCCCCACACTGTCACAGCTCCACCACTGCTGGGGTCTCTGTGGAAACCAGCTGCAGCAGTGTGGGCTGGGGCTGCTGGGAAATGGAGTCCAGCCACTAGCCAGATCCATCATTTTGCCCACCCCAGTTTAGCTTTATTCCTGCTAAGGCCAATGGATCATTAACTTTAATGTAAGTATATAGGAACCAATGGTAAGAGCTGTTTTTTAAAATGTCCTTGCTTCAGACGATGTAGAAGGACATTAATGTGCCACCCTGTCCTGCCTTCTTCCAGACATCTCATACTTGTTATTTGACTCCAGTAGTATCCAATACCTACTGAATTCCTATACTGGTGTTATCTTTACTGTATCAGAATTTCACTCATAGTCCTTACTTCCAAGTGAGTAGCTTATCATACAGCTGTGCAATATGTCATTTTTACACTTGGAATAGTAAAACCACCTGTACTAATTTTGATTTTTCACACTTTGAATTTCTATTATTCATTTTCCCTTTTGTTCTTACCAACTGTGAATGTTAGGCTCCATATTGTTTACAGACTGTGATGTATACAGTGTTGAAGGTTTGGCAATGAAGTGTTGTCATTAACATGTAGAAAAACCATCTGTCATCTAGACTACCTAGCACCAATACTATGTAATACTTTTTCCTGACTTCAGTGTAAACAGCAGAAATGTTTAACAAGTTGTGGTCAGATGAATGAAATGTGTTAATTGGGTTGATTCAACTAAGTTTAACATCCATTGTATAGAAAATATTTTACACTCATTTGAAAATGAAATAGCTAGAGGCCTAATGTATCCAGATTGATTATTGTTATCTCTAACGTTTTAAAATGTGTTCTGCTTTTTTCATGGGATAGGAAAATATGGTAGACTGAATATAGCTGTCTATAAGAGCCAAAGCAGCTAGGCAACTAGTACCAGTATTGCCCAATCTGACCAATAAATAAAGAATGGAAAAGATAAGTTACTTAAAAAACACATCCTAGGACCTAAATGAATGGAGAGTAATGGCAAAGATGCCTAATTATTGATAGCACCTAGCCTACTTGGTTGCATCTCCAAAGAATAGCATCTCAGTAAATAACCTAACTCTGTATTAGTTATTAACACAAGTGATGTTGCCTTTGTTTTGTACACAAGCCAGAGAATAGAATTAAAACTCACATATTCAGACACATGCCACTGTGGAAGAGACCAATTACAGAAGCGAAAATAATTTGTACCCTATAACATCTTCCCTTTCTCAGTCAGCACAAACTAAGGCTAGTAGCAGGGATATATTGTTCTTTCAATTGCCTTTTCCTCCGTTCCTTAAGCATTTTATACGCCAGTGATTCCCAGCCAGGATGCCATAGCAACTCATCCTTGCCCAGCTATTTCTCCTCCTTCCCGTCCACTTACTGAACAATTCTGAGGTGCTAAGTCCATGCTCATCCCTGCCCAGAAGCTCCTCCTTCCACTTCCCATTCCCCCCAATCAACCACCCAACCCTGTGCTGGGATAGAAGCATACATTTGTCTCTCCCGGGCCACTTCCACCCACCCTCTCTACCCCTCTTGTGCAAGGAGGTAAGCACGTATTCAACCATGCCTAGCCACTTGTCTTGCTCCTGCTTCCTCCACACACCACTCAGCCCCTGTTGGAGGATGTAATAAAAGTTTTTTTGAACAGGGGTGCCACTCAATTTACAAGTTAGGGAGGGGGGCCAGGAATTTAAAAAAAAAAAAGGTTGAAAACCACTGTTGCAAGCACTTGGTATAGGAAGCTCTTCTACAGGAAGGAGCAATTTTATAGATCACTACAGTAAAATAATAAAGATATACTAGCTCTGTGTAGACTAGACTCCCTACTGATACAGCACTGTTAACACTGTGGAACTGCCACCTGAAACCAATTTTTCCCTAAACCACTATTACCTGCTACAATCTAGCACTTCCTGCAGTTCTTAAACATTAGGCCAGAGGCATCTCAAGTTAGAAAGCCCTAAAATGAGGCAAAATTAAACATAGTTTTAGAATTAATAGGAGAATATCATCAAGTAAGTTCTTTTGGAAAGAAAAAAAAAATGCACTCACTCTGATTCTTATCCCTATATTTTAGTCAGTGTGTTCTAGTCCTACTTTTTAATGGAAAAAACAGTAATCTATTACTGTTTTTACTGTTTGAGTTGAGTAAAAATGGCCGGTCTTATCTCTGGAAATAAAGTGGTGCTATTCTTAATGGCACAACGCTTTGTAAGAAATTTAAAAAAAAAAACTCTCTCAAAGATACTGAAGACCACTGAGACCTAGCCAGAAAAAAATACTCTCTTTTAAAATAAGAGAATGAGGAAGGCTGTTCTAAATGAGGAGAGCCAATGACTTCAAAAGATATTTGCATCCAAATTGAAGGAGGATTAAAAAAAAGAGGTCTGTGTAAGTATGATCTTAAGCAACACATCACCAGAAAACTAAATTTTCTTTGTGGGGAGTAAAGGTATAACTAATAAATTATGCAAACTACTAGAGATTTGGGAAGGAGAATAATGCCAAATGCTGGAGAGCAGAGGTGCAACTTTCAGCCTTTTATCACATTTCAATAGTGACATATTTGCACATATGTGGCTATATCACAATGGCATAATATATATTTGTGCAAATGCAGTAAGTGCTGCTACTTCTAAGACTCTGTTTATTAGTATAGAAGTGGTTTGCCAAATAAAGTTCTAATAAATGTGCAGTGTCTGCTGCTTAAAGTACTGTGTATATTTTCTAGTTTAATTTTGGCTTGCTGTTAGCTAAGTTACATTGAAAATTGCTCCTTTAATCACCTGTCCTTACAGCACTAGTAAAAAATTAATTTCTGATGTATGCACACAAGATCTTGTTCTCAAAGAATGTGCTTATATTCAGCTCCTGCTGTATTTGGTTCTCTATAGTAGGAAAAAAAAAAAAATCAGTTCATAAAAATGTCTATCATTACCAAGTCACACACTTCCCAGAATGCAATTCAGTAATTTATATAAAAACTAAACTAGTTAAGGAGATTGCTATGTTCAACTTTGCCCCACAGTGCTGTTAGGGACAAATTCTACTAACACTCCTTCTAAGAGAATGTAAATTATGCTACCATATAATGGCTCTTTGTCTCCCCCTAGTGCCTGTATCATGAATAGATGTACTGAGTATGCCATTAATCCAGAAGTTCCCTGTGAAAACAAACCCTATAACACCACACCTGGAGCTGTTGTTTTAGTACCAGAGGCTCTGCTAAGTAGGAGCACTAGTGCCCCAGCTGAAAAACACACTCCCATGTATCCTCCAGACCTTCTCACTGTACCAGAGCATTTTGGTGCCATGAAAGATATTGCACTCATGCTGTGTCTAAGTTGAGGAGGATTTCTTCCCCCTTTTACAGGCGACACAGATGATCAACAGCCAGGTGTTCTGAATACGCATTGATGCCTCAGACATGGGTGCCAGGAATTAGCACTTTAGGTAAGAAAACGCTTATTCTCACTGCTCTCTCTTAAGGGAATGGGCAAGTCTCAAATATCTGCATATATACCAGTTATATGACAAATTGTACTACCAAAATTGGGCTACAGCCAACTTAAACGTAACTGCTCCAGGTAACTGATAAACCACAAAAGGGCACCAGGCAACATCATTGAGTAAAGCAAGCCCTACTGAAAAGCCAGGAGAAGGTCAGTTTTGGTTTCACAAGGCACTTGGAGGGATCATCAAAATCTTCCTAAGCCAACATTTGAAATAGCTATTGGCTTCAGTTCTACAGTGATGCTAAACTCTCTAGGATCAAGGGGGAGGGAGAGAGTTATGCAGATTAGCTTCAGATTGGCAGAAATTTAAGAAAATGCAAACTATGGCAACCATAGGCAGCCATTTGGCCCCGTCTCTTCTATGAATCCATGTAACTAAATTTACAGAAGGCATTGAGTTCTTGCCCTAAATTACCTCAATCCACAGCAGTGAAATGCCTGTGAAATTAGAAACAGACTCAGAGTTTAACTGAAGATATTATTACTTGTTTTTGAGGTTACCTTAGTAGTGGAGAGTAAATTTGGCTGAGGTTCCACCCTCCAAACTTTGTTTACTAAAGAAGAGAGTGCAAATCAAGGCCAGCAAGTGGCCAAGATCTATCAAGCAGCCTTATAGCATTAACATAAAATGGTCATGATCTACAGAAAAAAGTGGCTGCCTGCAAACATTAAAACAAACAAAGAAACAAACAAACCACATTTTGCTGGAAGAGGCAGTGTGTTACTTCAACATGGCTCGTCTGTAAAGATTGACATGGCAGTGTGTAAAGATTGGGCACTTCAGCAGGGATTTTTGGTGCTTTTAGCTAAAGCTGATTCAATCAGCTATTAGATAAAAGCACAAAAAAGCCCCACTGAAGTGCCCATTCTTTACAGATGTTGGGCGAGCTAGGTCCAACTAAGGCACTGCCTCTTCTGGTCATGCATGAGGATCAGGACAGGAATGTAATGAGTTTTAAGTAAAGTGCTTTTTTGTTGCAGGAGATTAGTTTGGTTTTTTTTTTGGGGGGGGGGGGGGTTAGTGTCCGCAAGCAGCCAGTGTTACAGAAAATGAGCAGATTTTAGCTTCAAGTTTCCACCAACTTAAAAATAAGTGAAAAATTACATTAAGGTCTTGAGAGTGTCCTTTTAATTACTCTTTAAATTCAATATAACCTGTGCTAAGCTATTCTCCCCTGCCAATCCAAATCAAAAGGATAATTCCTTTGTAGCTTTCAAAGGAACATACAACATTAGGAGTCTCTGCTTGAATAAATATGGGCCAGTTTTTTTGCAGCAGCTCATATGTGAGCTTTCCCTTTGATACCAAATATTTACATACTAGAAATAGCTAGCAACAGAGAGGCCCAAGGAAATAGAAATAAGCAAGTTAAAAGTTAAAGTAATTCCCTACTGTGATGTGTGACATCTTCACCTACAAGGTGAAGGGTCTAGGTCAGCTCTGCCTGTAGCCCTCATCTCTGTAATGATGGAAGATCCTTTGGTAGCATAAAGCCACAGTAGTTCCTGTTCTTGGAGCAAAAGAAGAGTGATCAGAGTGAAAAGATCAGGTAACTGGGATGTTGCTACTCCAGCTGTCCAACTCTGAGAATTATCCCTTATGGCCATTAGCAGTCACAGCACATTAGTGTTGCATTTAGCTTCTAGTCTTGTGAACCCCAAAGAAAGGGAACTTAAATCCAGCTTTACAGGCCTTTTCCTCAAAAGATCAAGTTTCTGAAAAGTGGAGGGGTTTTGTTTTTTTTAATAAAGTGAAGTTCTTCAAAAAAGATAGCAGTACATTTTAACTTGAATAAAAAGTTCATTTTACTACATCTTCTTTTTTGTTTGGATTACTTCTAGACATATTGAACTCTCCTAGCTATAAACTAATTTACTTAATTAGGGTAAAATTTAATATTTATCTTTATAATGTTAAAAATGAACTTTTGAGTTCTCCAACTCAGATAGAACTATTACACTAGAAACATGGCTGAGGAGTATTCCCAGCCTGTTAGGATGGATTATGTGAGTGTGACTAGATTTCTAAAGAACTAAATGGTTCCAATGAACTGCTCACAAATTATTTCAGATGAAAAGTTATTTGCTTGATGATTCTTCAACTGATAATTTTTAATAGTGAGTCTATTTAAGACTAAATGTCTCCTGATGAATTTACTAAATATAAAATGGACTAAGTTTGCTAAGTTACTTAATTTGTTTTATTTGCCCCATGCTAATATCTAGCCACTTGGCATGCATACCCTGGTAGTGGCAAGGCCAGGGTCTACCCATTCTCATTTTGATAGGACATGTATGGAGATGCAGGCCTATACATGCACACACATGTCATTCCCCCTTCCCACCCTCCTTGTGAAGAGCACCCATGACTGTAAAGTGCATAAGAAAGCAGCTATTTGATACATCTTTCCCCTGATCTTTGTCATTTACATTGCCACACAGGCAACAAAACACCATCAAGACATAAAGATGGCATTCGTGCCTTTTATTTAACATATGCACAAAGTTAAATACAGGTCTCCAACTGAGAGCAGTTAATATGCAAATCAGAAGACCATTTCTAGTTGGGCTGTATTTAGATGGAATACTAAGCCCACACAGGAAATCTAGAAGTTATTAGAAAAAAAAAAAATGATGTTTGGAATTTTCAATGCCTTTCAACTTCCACAGAAGAAAGATTAACAAATTAATTATGCAGAGCTAAACTGTTACACTGAGGGCATGTCTACATGTGAAATTAATGTGATGCAATAAACTCTGCTACATATTGTGCCAGAGTTTATTGCGTCTGTGCACCATGTTTACATGTGTGCCTAGGACTGCAGCAGATTGAGCCAGGTCTGAGCAGCCCCAGCTGGCAGGAGGCCTGAGGGGTCAGCCTGCCAGGGCTCCTGTGACCTGGCTCAATGTGCTGCAGAGGGACTGGCTGGGGCACGAGGGTGCTCCAGTGTGGGACTAGCTGGCAGGCAACCCCTATGCTGAAGCACCCTCAATCCCCAGCCAGCTCCATCACCTTCTACAAGTGCATTGCTGTACACTAAAGAACACCACCATAGGATATTACTTGTGTTTACAAGTACTAACCTAAGGTGGAGTTAATTTATTGCAGCCTAATAGGGCCGCACATGTAGATGCTGAGACTACAGTGGAGATAATCAAGGCAGCTCTGCAGAAAACATCTCATGTAGATGTGTCCATGATGTACACTATTTCTATGTTCAATAAATTTTATCAGTGTGGTAGAGCTATTTCAGAAACTATATCCATTGACACGACTTTCAGTTTGTGCACATGCATTTTAAGTCATTAGAACCTTTATAGCTATCTATTAGATAAGGTAATTAAATCCTGCATATTTATATGCTGGCCTGGCTTAGCCATTTGTTCACAGATCTGTGTTCTTAGAGAAGAAATTCCAATCAGTTGTCTCAAGTCATAATTGCAGTGGGATTTGCTAGGTTTGTGAATGTGGCAGAAAGTATATGCAGAGCTTCAAACTAAAATACGCTGCTTCTGAGTCATTGGTATCAGCATCGCTATATTTCAGCATCAAATCTGACAAGGAAGCAAGGACACACACACATTATATATATATATATATATATATATATATTATATGAGAGAGAGAGAGAGAGAGAGAGATTTACTGTATATAGCAAGATATTTTTCCCCTCTCCCTCATGCAAGAACAGATTCAGAGTAAGATCCCAATGCCAAGTTGAGACTTCCATTGGCTTCACTGGGGTCAGAATTTCACCTCTTACAATACCATGTTTATCCTCTGGTGACATCCAAATACATGCTCTGGTCCCAACTAAAATATGACTTTTCTAAATGGCAGCTCTGTCAACTGAGCCTGGCATCAGGAGTACAAGCTATTTATTACACTATTAGATGTCAGAAATAATCAAACATTAGCATCTAGCTGGCAATTATTTATTTAGGTGTGTGCTTATATGCGAGGCAGAGGAAATCCAGATTGTTCTTTCAAAGTTATTTTGCCTCCTGCTACCAACACAGAAGCATGTTTCTTGTTGTCAGTAAAAGTATCAGATATGTGACTTGCAACAGGATAGCATAACCCACTGAAGTTGATGGGCCAGATCTCAACTAACAAATTGGTGCAGCTTTGGCACAAGGTAGTAATTTTTTTTCAAAAAGGAAAACCACAAGCCTGCAGCAAGCTTTACAGAAATAGCTATCACTATTTACATTTTCTACCAACTTCAGTGAACTCTGGATCAAATAGAGAGAGCCTTGTCCCAGGAGGCTTTTTTTTTTTTTTTTTTTTTAAAAAAGCTTTTTCTGAAGAAAATCCTATTTTATGGTCCTTTAAGTATAACATGAAAATATCTACATATTTTATATGCAAAGACATACTAAAGGAATCTGTAAAGAATTGCCACAGATCAGAAGTAGAGGATCAGAGAATTCAAGGATCATGGCAAGGACAGGCAAAACTGAAAAGTAAGAAGAAAAACTATATGTCTTGGACTCCTCAGTCTTTCATGATTTTGACAATTGATTTGGAATGTGGGTGAATCTATAATCAATCTATTGACACTTTTTTACCAAGACTTGAGATCATGGAACCAGGTCCTTGAGATAATTTTGTTACAGAAATTATTTAGAATATACTGAGACATTATTATGTTTTTTATTACCTGCCACTGATTAACATTGTTCTTACTACTTGCTCTCCTGCTTGCAAGTAGTAAAATCGACCTGGTTGGCCTAGTGGAGGCATTGTGGGACAAAACATTTGACTGGGAATTAGACATAGAAGGCTGTAGGTTGTTTAGAAGAGATAGGAAGGAGAAAAAAGGTGGGGGGGGGTTGCGCTCTATGTTAGGGAAC